>NC_133657.1:197998857-198372266 GCF_009905375.1 Apium graveolens | reverse complement strand
CTCATCTGAAATTCAGAAAGATGAAAAATGTGAGGCATGTCAGAAAGTGGAGTCAAAGACAACATCACATCAAAGTAAAGATATACCTTAGTGATGGTGGATGACTACTCTTATTAAAAAAAGTTATTGTTCGTGCATTCTCAAGACATGACACCACATATGGTGATTGATTAATCAAAGAAGATCAAACTGGAAGCAACTGTAACAAAAATGATCGTGTGGTCAGATAATGGGATTGAATTCAAGAAGCAGTTATGATTAATATCTGTAACATCAAGAACATTCTGAGACATATTCAGCACTGGGAGCTCCGTGTCATAATGGAGTGGTACAAAGAAAGAACCGGAACTTGATTAAAGCTACAAGGGCAATATCAAGCAAATAAAAAATTTCTAAATACCAAAGGGCTGGAGCAGTCAACTCAGTTTGTAATAAGTAAGATCAAGCCTTGATCAGGATGAATACATGAAGACCATTAATGAGTTAATGGCCAACATAAGCAAACACCGGATAACCTGAAAGTGTTTGGAGATAATGTTCTACAGAAGCAAACAATGAAATGTTTTCAGTTGTTTGAAGATCTTGACATTTGCAGCTAAGACTAATTAGGATATTTTCCATGGCTACTCAGTGGAGTATACAACCTACAAGGAATTTGTGGTTGATCAACAGAAGGTGAAAGACAGTCTAAGTGCACAGTTCAACAACTCCATGCTCCAAGCTGTAACAGGAGAAATTAATGGTATAGATGATTCATATCCAAGCAGTGGAATTGCAGTGTATAACACAACTCATTACTTCAATGAAGCTAGTCAGCAAGGATAAGGATTTTCAAGAACTTCCAGCAACAACTTAGGGGGAGCAAACGGAGGATCAACTAGTCAGACTCAAAACCACATTGTAAATCAAGAGGACACAACAAGAACATATCTGCTGAGACAAAGAGTTTGATGTCAATACTATTCTCAAAGTCTAGTTCTTAAGTGATCTAGATGGTGGAGTAATGATTAGCAGGGCTACTGAGTATGAATAATTATTTCTCTAGTTTTCAATCTGGAAAAAACAAATATAATTACAGAAGCTCTGATAGATCCAGATTGGGTGGTTGCAAAGCAAGATGAAGTCAATCAGTCAGAAAGCAAATTGTAGGGAAGCTGGTATCCAAACCAAATGACAATTTTGTAATTGGTACAAGGATAACCAGAAGTCAAAAATGGATGACAATGGCATTGTTACAAGGGACAAGGTCAAACTGGATGCTAGGTTATTATCAGGAAGCAGTATCTGACAGAAAGCACCAGTGACGAGACTTGAGGATATTACGACATATTAGGCACCTGATGCACATTCAAACTTGGAATTGGACTCTAGTAGATGTGTACAAGTGCACTTCTGGTTGGTGAGTCAAAGGAAGGAGTCAATGCATAACAGTTCATGGACTTTGCAGTTGCAGATCTATTGGACTCTGTATATCCCTTCTTCACAAGTTCACTTCAGGATGATATGAAATGGTATCTTACTCAAGAAATCGTCAAGGACATGAGTAGGTATGGAGGAGCGTGTTGGATAGGTTGCAATTCTATTTGGAATTAGTAAAAGTAAACCAAAAAAATGAAGAAACCACTAAAGCTTGATCAGTACAACTCATGTATATTGGCAAGATATAGAGGTATGATAAGCTCACTCTTTTACTCAAATGCTAATATATAACATGTAATGTTTTCAAGATGCCAATGTGCAAGGTTCCAAGTGGATCCTAGAAAATCTACTTGTATAGCTATTAACAAGATTTTTAGATATATATCGGGATTACCAACTCTTGGAGTATAGTACCCTAAAGATATTATGCTTAACATGTTTGGCTATATAGACATAGATTATGCAGGTTGTAAGAAAGACAGGAGAAGCATCTCTGAGGCTGTCAACTTAGGTGACAGGAAAAGCATCCCGGGAAGCAGTCAACTTCGTGGAAGAAGATTGATTTCTTGTTATGATAATAGACAACTTCAAATCCAACAACTCTGTGGAATACTATATGACAAGGCACCTTCACACCAGGTATCAAATCTTCGAGAGCATGTCTTATAGTCAAAGATTTACTTGCAGAAACATGTACTAAATCACTTGATAAAGTTAATCTTTCAAGACTGGTTTGTAAGTGTGGGATACCATTCATTGCATTTAGCTGGAAATCCCATATGTAAGGAATTCTTAATATAAGTTCACAAGTATTATCTTCATTATTTAAAGGACTTGTGAATTTATCAGTAATTCAGTATCTTGTACTTAGTGCTATTATCTTGATTATCATGATGACAATGTCATATGTATTTGTGGTAATTAAGTATTATAACATTATATTTGAATATTATTTTAACTGATTTAAATTATGATGGTATACAATTCCATTCCATATCATTCTTATAAGTTAAATTATATTAATATGCAGTATAGTTATTTGTATCTTGTATGAATAATTATGATATTTTTGGTATTAGTGATATCATTTAGAATTTTTGTTCTAAATAATCAATGCTTATTTCTAAAATCACTAATATTGAAAGTTAAAGTATTTTCTAAGTTATGTGTATAAAACTCTCAATATTTTATATGCTTAGAAAGTATTTTTAAAATTACTAATTATCCAGAAAGTGATTGCCATGTATATAAGTCATATATATCCTATTGGTGATTATTCAAGTATAATTATAAATATTTAAGTGCTAGTATCCAACTCATAGATATTTAGTATTTATTTATTTAATATTTATTTTGGGTTGTTTGGATTATGAAAATTGAAGTAATTCAATGATTTTATCTGCTCCATAATTCAAACTAACTTAAAATAAATAAGCAGCATGATTAATTATAACTAAATCTGTCAACAATTGATACCTAGTATATTGATTGTAACTTATGTGTATAAGTTAATTATGAGATTTTGGTTTTAGTGAATTTAGCAATATTTACATCTCAAGAATTCACTGAAATCAGAATCATGGTTGTAGCATGATTAGTTGTGTACTAATTTTTGACGTATATCAGCTAATGATATTTAGTTAAGAGTTGAACTATGAAATAATTATGAAGTATTAGTATTTGTGACATTACTTAGAACTCCTCTAAGTAATCAATGATTATCCTCAGTCACTTATACTAATATAAAAAGTGTAAAAATATTTCTTAAGTACAACTATGGTGAATGTGGATAATACTTTATTAAAAGTAACCATATGTTGTCCAATTAGAATAATTTTTATACGTACTTGACAATTCCTGAATGCTTTGATATAGATGCAATACTCAGTGAATCAAAGTATATGGAACTTGGAATATGTTTCTAAATTTGCAAACACGACGATGTTGGTTAATTTTGCTTTATTTATGGAACCAATATTGTAATACCCGGTATTTTTTTATAAGTAATTTAAGGATAAATATTATTGTTATTTTTTTATTATTTATGATTACCCGGCTTAAGAGATGCATTATCTATTAAATATAGTTAGTTAGTTCGGATAACAAAGATTTGAATGGTGATAACACACATTTTTAGTGTTTTAAATCACAACTAACACTATCTCCTAGTATATATTTAAACACACGAGTCCATATCTCATCTTTACAGCAAAAGGTACGAGTCTCATTCTTATTTTTCTTTTTGTATCTCTGTATATGTGGCACAATTGTGTAGTATCTGCTTACGTGCCTATATGTGTCATGCTAGCTAACATATGCAATTGTAATTATTTATTATTTGATTTCGTGAATTTCCATCTCAAACTTTTTCTTTTGAAACTAATTTGCATGCCATGTTCATGAAATCTTAGTTTGGTAATAAAAATTATTATATATACATTATTTTTATATCATTGTTGGAAAAGTCTACAAACTATTTTTGATTTTAGCCTACTTTATTTTGATCCGTTAGTTATGATAATTATAATTTAAATTTTTGTTCATGTTCAATTATTCTCGTTATTATATTACGAAAGTTAAATTAGTTGAATTAGTATGCAAATGCATCTTTATTTATGTTACACTAAGTTAATAATATTTTATATACATTAATTTTAGAGTCAAAACTTAGTTTTTTGCGTGTATTTGTATTTGACTTATTAATATTAGGTGCTCAGGTTCCGTGACTAAGTGAAGATTGCATGTTGAGTATTCTGAGATTGTTTAATATTATTATTATTATTAATTTGTTTTGCAAATTAGGATAGTATAATAGATTTCGAGGAGTCTAGTAGGTTGTTTTTACAAATTTAGTGTACATGTTCTTTTACTGTATTTTGACAATTTGGTTAAATATTAGTTTAGGTCTCCTATCATATCATATAACTTTCAACCGGATTATTTTAAGGTAAGTTAACTTTTCTTACTTACTAAATATTGTTTAAATATTTTTATATTTAAAATATTTTTAATATTTTTGTTACGTAAATATGGATCAAGGAATATTTTAGATATAAGAAATTTCCAGCCAGCTATGCCATTTGAACCCGTTAGTAATTGCGTATAGTTCCGGAACTAGATTACGATACCTTGCTAGGGCGTGCTTCGCACAATTTATGATACCTTAGTGAGGGGCGCATTACCGACATCTATGAACCTATGATACTGTGTCACCAGGTACTCGTGACTGTAGCGAACTGCGGAATTTATTATGTCTTTATTTTTGAAACTATGATTTATAGACTACGGATATTCTGAATTATGATTTATGAAATATGTTACAAACTCACTTGATCCTCTAGTCAGTTCGATAGTTTTCTTGCTGGGCTCTTTGGCTCATTACTTACAAATTTTCAGGTGTTTAGCTTTTGGATCATCTCAAGGGTGGACTGATTTGAGTTTGCTTGGAATAATATTTTAGTGATTATGTTTGTATTGGAAATTATTTCTCCCTGGATTCGACTTTATTTCCAGTTTAGATGATTTATTCCTGTCTTGGATTTTAGAATTTTATGGACAATTAGAAACTTATTTTAAATATGAATAAAATTTGTAGTTTTAGTTTAGATATTTAAATATAATATATTGTCCGAAAAGTGGGGCTGTTACAAATATTTTTTGAGATATTACAGTTGTTAGGAGTTAACAATTGTATAGTGTATGAAATTGAATGCTATTGTCTATTTGATAGATAATTGATATTTAATTAATTAATATCTTATTTTAATATATTTGAATTATGATGTTAGACAATCCCATGTCAAATCAGTTTCATGATTTAAATTATATTAAAGTAGTGTGTAACATATTTATTGGTATCTAAAGTACTTGACAAGTATCATTCAATGATATTTTGTTAATATTTTGTTGCAGATAATTGTGAGATTTTAAGTTCTAGTGAATTTATATGAGTTGCTATATCTGACAGATTCACTACAATTTGAAATCAGCAGCATAGTCATTCTTATTAAGGTTATTCATTAATAAACAATTTTGTTGATTATAATTTTATAAAGATAGATCATAGTGCTTTTGACATGAATGAGAATTGCTTAGACTTTACCCTAAGTGATCAATGCTTTTACAAAAACTCATTCATATTAAAAGACAAAATCTTTCTTTCTCTTCTTAATACTGTTATGTCATCAGTCTGTGTCTTTTCAAATCATTTATCTTTGTAGGCATAAAAACAGACTTGTGCACTTGAACAATTTTAAGAGAAAAATCAAACCTCTTTCTACAATAACGATTGTTTATTTCATTAAAAAATTTTTGAAATCGCTATTGTACATCATTTCTCTCAAAAGATTAAATGCACAATTTTCATTCATTATATATTTTAAGTGCATTTTATCTCTACATTGCCATATGTTCTGTGATACAGGTTTAGCCTCCAATGGCCTTCTTTCATTGATAGTCATGAGGTTGAAAACACATAACTTGTGACGCCCTCCAAACCCGGGGTCTAGATTTGGGGGTCACTTGCCACTAAACTGTAATAAAATAATCACAGTGGAATAATATAATAAATACGACCCCTTTACCTGCACTGGATCGATCACAGGTTATAGTATGAAACAAGCACTAATACAAACCAACTGTTATTACAGACCATAAGTCTAATTAGTTTTATAAATTATTCAAATTTTATTACAAACCTCTAGACTATCCAAGCGTCCCAAAACAGTCTACCTGGAATACACACCACTATTTACAAGCACTCGACTTCTGACCAAACCTGGATCTCAAGCCTACTCTGGCTTAGCTGAAAGATTAGATTGATAAACAAGTATGAGCGAAAGAAATGCTCAGCAAGCAATATAAAATGTACTTGAAATGATAAACCACATTCTGATAATAACTGAACAAAAGGGATGAAAGCAGTAATATTTGATCAATAATAAAGCTTCACAAGCTATCAACAATAAATGATAATTTTTAGATTGGAATCTAACTCCGACGGACGTACTATCACATGCTGATCAGCCCGTGTGATAGCACAAGGTCATGATTCATAGAAACATGTCCCCAAAATACGAGTACTCAAATAAAAAAAGGCAATATACCTGCCTGTGGCAAAAATGGTGTCATAATATTTCATACAACACATAGAAATAGCCCTCCGCTGGACCGTCCGTCCCGGTCACTTACGCATTCATCCAACCCATAAAACATTTTGATCAAAGAAGCCGAATCAAAGGACATCCTTAACCATATAACTCCTCATTTCTCATGGTCCAGAGTTATCTCAACAATCGATGGCGAAATAACTAGAACAATTAGTTATTCGCTAATCTCAATTCAATGTTCTACTATATAGAGTAATTTATAGCGAAATATAAAATGTTTAACTATTCTGAACTTAGAATAGTATGGAAATTGAAAGAATAAAGTTCAGAGTCAATACCAATGGAATGATAAATGAAGATAGAGATACTTGCATAATATGATTCAAAATAACCGTCACTTGAACAATAAGTGAAACTAGGGGTACTTGCCTGGTATGCTTGATAACTTCTTACTATAACTCAGCTTATAACTGATGGCTACTATCTCCGTCTAACACTTGACTGCACTCCTTGCTACTCGATTCTATAAACAAAATAACTATCTTAATTGACAGAACCAAACTCAATCGACGTAACTATACGTCTGGACATCTATCCGATCATTTATAACTAGCATGGCATTTTAAAACTGTAAACAGATAGCATGCATATCATGCAACACCTAGTCATGGCATTCATATAACACATAATCACATATTTCATGTAACACATAAGTCAGATCATTAAAAGATACGTTCTAAGGCGTTCAGAATTAAAATCAATTCAATATTAACATTTATCGATCAAATATCGACTCAAACTGATACACAAATCAAATGACATTGTAACAAAAAAGAAATTAAGTCTTAAAATATTTTTATTGGAAGCGTAATATTTTTCTGAGTCTGTACGCGTTCGCTTCGTATTAAACGGACAAACAGTTGATTTATTATGAATTTTTGAACATTTTTCGGAATAAAATGGGTCTCTGAATCATTTAATAATTAAATAATAAGGCTCGAACACTCGAAAATAATTTTATAAAAATTATCGAGCTTGGAAAATAATTTAAAATAATTTTTTAAAGCTCGAATTTATTTTTCGGAATTTTTTTTTAAATCAAAAATAAATAATTAAATCTAATTAAATAATCAATTAAAATTAATTAATAACTAATTAAATTAATTAATCAATTAATATTTAAATTAATTGACCAATTAAATAATTAATTATCAACTAAAATTAATTAATTAAATAATTAAGATTTATTTTGTAATTAAAAATAAATTTAAAAAAAATAATAAATTTTTGAATTTTAAAATAATTAAAATCAGTTTCTGAAAATTTTATAAAAAGAAAATATAATTTTTGAAAATAAACAAAACAGAAATCCTGTTTTTATACAATTCTGAAAGTACAGGGACTGGAATGAAAATATTGCAAAACTCAGGGGACCTACTTGCACTTTGTCCTCGTCCCCGTCACCGGTCGCCGGCGATCGCCATTAACGGCGATCCCGAGCTTTTCCGGCGAGCCAAAACCGACCCAGAAATACACCAAATCAACAGGGATTGTTCACTACGTTGCCAGGAACTCATTTACACAGCCAGAATTTTCAATACATCAACGAAACAGCCGGAATCATTGCCTGAAAATTCCGCCGCCGTTTCGACCCGTTTTCCGATCACCACCTTCCCGACATCGTCTGTTAAAACCAGTGGTACCATTCGATTCGTTGCACAACGATCTACTTAATCATGCAATCAATTTAAACAAATAACCCCCACAACAAAAATGCCTAAATCCAATTAAGAACATTCAAAGCTTCAAAACTCTAATTTTCATATCCGAGAATCAAAGCCACTTTTCTACATGATGCAGAACTCAAAATCTGACATATTATATACCAAATTGACCAGAAAAACATACTCTACAACATGGAAGCATCAAATCACATCAACAACATCAAGAACAAATTTTCATAATTTAATTATTAAATAATTCGAATATAAATAATTAAATAAGAAAATTACTGTGATTTCTGGGCAGAAACTGATGATTGATTCAGAAAGAAGATTTCGAGAGCTTCGTTTTGATATGCTGCACGCCCGAATCGGAGTTCAATAACGCCTTCGTTCGTGTGTTTGATTCTCGTGAACGTATCGGTTTCTTGGGTTTTTCTCTGTATTTACGGTATTTTAACTGGTTGTAAATGAATAAACGGAATAAACGAAATAATAAATAGGCTATTTATATTTATGAAATATTGGATCGTTCTGGATCGTTAAATTAGTTGCTTAGCCGCTAAGTAACTGTAAAAACGATACAATTCAATACAAGAATTGGATAATTATCAAAACTGTGCTTTTTATAAAACACCATATACGAAAATAACGTAAAAATATCCCGTCTTTTAAGAATACGGGTTTTGTTGATTACCGAAATGATTAGCGTATTGAAAATATTGCGTCGGGCCGTGCACGGGTCAAACCGTAATCCGGATCGAAAAAGTCAAAATACGGAAAATGTCCGGAATTACCAGATTAGGTTAGGAAGGAGTTTTCGGAAGAGTTTCGGTGGTAAAAACGCAAAACGGTTGAAGTTGGAAGATTCCCGGCTCTATAAAATAATTTTATAATTATTCTGAAAATAATTAATAATTCATAAATCATTATAAAATCATATAACCCTCCAAAAATTACCAGAAAAATACCACAATTATCTATATTTTATTCTGGACATATAAAAATTCAAATATTCAAATAATGTCACATATAAACATTCAGATATCAATTCCACTTTTCAGATAATTCACCAAAATTTACATAAAATCACATAAACAATTCCGAATAATAATAATAATATTTGAAAATATATGGGATATTACAATCTACCCCCCTAACAGGATTCTATCCTCAGAATCAGCCTAGGAAAATAAATGAGGATACTTGGATCGCATTTCGCTTTCCAATTCCCAAGTCGACTCTTCAACCTTGGGATTCCTCCACAAGACTCGCACTAAAGATACAGACTTATTCCTAAGTACTCTTTCTTTCTTATCTAAAATCTGCACTGGTTGCTCTACAAAAGATAAATCTGGCTGGATCTCGATTGGCTTGTATTCTATCACATGGTTCGAATCAGGCAAATAACACTTCAACATTGACACATGGAACATATTGTGAATATGCTGCATGTGAGGTGGTAACGCTAACTCGTACGCAACTTTTCCCACACGCCTCAAAATCTCAAAAGGGCCAACTTAACGCGGACTCAGCTTTCCTTTCTTTCCAAATCTTGATAAACCCTTCCAAGGTGAAACCTTCAATAACACTGCTTCTCCAATTTCAAATTCCATATCTTTTCTGGTAGGATCTGCATATTTACGTTGACGGTCTTGAGCTGCTGTTAATCTTTTCCGAATGAGTTCTATCTTCTCCTTCGTCTGCTGGATCAATTCTGGACCCAAAATCTTTCTCTCACCAACTTCCTCCCAACATACTGGAGATCTGCATCTTCTCCCGTACAAAGCTTCATAAGGCGGCATTCCAATACTGGCATGATAACTGTTGTTGTAGGAGAATTCAACCAATGGCAAATGTTCGTCCCAACTTCCTTCAAAATCTAGCGCACATACCCTTAGCATATCCTCAATAGTCTGAATCGTCCTTTCACTTTGACCATCCGTCTGCGGATGATACGCGGTACTCATATTCAGCTTTGTTCCGAGACAATCTTGAAAACTTCTCCAAAATCTTGAATTAAATCGAGGATCTCTATCTGAAACTATGGATACTGGAACTCCATGTCGTGTCACAATTTCCTTAAGATATAATCGAACCAATTTATCCATTGAGAATCTTTCGTTGATAGGAAGAAAATGCGCTGACTTCGTCAATCTGTCGATAATCACCCAAATAACATCATGATTTGCCCTGGTTCTCGGTAATCCAACTACGAAATCCATCGCGATATGTTCCCACTTCCATTCTGGAATGTCCAACGGTTGTATCAGTCCACTGGGCCTTTGATGTTCCGCTTTAACTGGCTGGAAAGTATAACATTTACTTACCCATTCTGCAATTTCCTTCTTCATGCTTGGCCACCAATAGTTTTCTCTTAAATCTCGGTACATCTTCATACTTCCGGGATGAATATAATATTTGGAGTTGTGAGCGTCTCGAAGAATTTCATCTTTCAGCTTGGCTACGTTGGGTATCCATATTCTGGAAGAAAATCTTAATATCCCTTTATCATACTTTTGACTCCCTATCTCTTCTCCTGTCAAACTGTCTCGTTCATGGCTCATTACTTCCTCCTGACATCTTCTTATCTTCTCTAATAATTTTGGTTGAAAAGACATTGCACACAATACCTCTGTAGACAAACTTGGGATACTAACCTCTATTTCTAGCTTCTCAAATTCCTTGATCAACTCCTCTGATGAAGTTATCATATTTAACCTTTCTTTTCTGCTCAGAGCGTCGGCCACCACATTTGCTTTACCTGGATGATAGTTAATAGTACAATCGTAATCCTTGATTAGTTCTAACCATCTTCGTTATCTCATGTTTAATTCCTTCTGGGTAAAAATATATTTCAAACTCTTGTGGTCCGTGTAGATCTCGCACTTTTCCCCATAAAGATAATGCCTCCAAATCTTCAATGCAAACACTATAGCTGCCAATTCAAGATCATGAGTTGGATACTTCTCTTCATGTGGTTTCAACTGTCTTGAAGCGTAGGCTATCACCTTGTCATGCTGCATCAAAACACATCCCAATCCTTTGTACGACGCGTCACTATAAATCACAAAATTTCCTTGATCATCTGGCAAGACTAACACTGGAGAAGATACTAATCTATTCTTTAATTCCTGGAAACTCTCTTTGCATTTCTCATCCCATTCAAATTTCTGGTTCTTCCTGGTAAGCTTTGTCAATGGCGTAGCTATCTTTGCAAAATCTTGCACAAATCTTCTGTAGTAACCTGCCAATCCCATGAAACTTCTTACTTCAGTTGGTGTTTTTGGCCTCTCCCAGTTGATTATGGCTTCAATCTTTGCTGGATCCACTTCCACTCCTTTATTGCTAATCACGTGCCCAAGAAATCGTACTTCTTTTAACCAAAATTCACACTTAGAAAACTTTGCGTACAATTTCTCCTGTCGTAGTATCTCCAAAACTATCTTTAAATGCTCTGCATGCTCCTCTTCTGTTTTGGAATAGATCAGAATATCGTCTATGAACATGATCATGAATTTATCCAAATACTTCTTAAATACTCGATTCATCAGATCCATGAAAGCTGCTGATGTGTTGGTTAATCCAAATGCCATCACTAGAAACTCATAATGCCCATATCTGGTTCTAAATGCGGTCTTCGGAATGTCTTCAGGCTTGATCTTCAGTTGATGATATCCGGATCTTAAATCTATTTTAGAAAACCATACAGCGCCTCGTAATTGGTCAAACAAATCATCGATCCTCGGCAATGGGTATTTGTTCTTAATGGTCAGCTTATTTAATTCTCGATAGTCAATATACAGTCGCATATTCCCGTCCTTTTTCTTGACAAACAGTACTGGTGCGCCCCATGGGGATACACTGGGTCTTATAACTCCTTTCTCCAAAAGATCTTGCAGTTGAGTTGCCAATTCCTTCATCTTCACTGGTGCCATCCGGTACGGAGCTTTAGAGACTGGTTCTGTTCCGGGTGCTAGATCAATCGCAAATTCAATTTCTCCGTCGGGAGGTAATCCTGGTAGATCTTCTGGAAAGACATCTGAAAATTCGTTGACAACTGGAATCGCTTCTAGTGCTGGAACTTCTTTGTTGGTGTCTACCATATGAGCCAAATATGCTTCGCAATTCTGATGTAATAACCTCTTCACTTGAGCGATCGTTAAGAACTTCTTCTCTTGCCTATTTCCTCGAAATATCACCTTCTTCTTACTACCCAAGGTCTGAAGTCTTACTTTCCTATTCTTACAATCAATCTGGGCGTTATTTTCTGACAACCAATCCATTCCTAAAATAACATCAAATTCTCCCAACTTAAAAGGTATCAAGTTGGCATAGAAATGATGTCCTCCTATCTCAACATCACACCTCGGGCATACTCGGTCGACAAAAACTTGGTCCTTATTAGCTAACTCTATCATTAATGCTTGTTCTAACAATTTAACTTCACAATGCAGTTTATCGATAAAATCTTGAGAAATAAATGACCTCGTAGCTCCAAAATCAAATAAAACTTTAGCATCTACGGAGTTGACTGGAAGCGTACCTGCAACCACGTCTGAACTCTGAACAACATCTTTTATAGTCATGTTGAATGTCCTAGCCTTTGGCTGGTCCTTTGCTAGTGGTCCTTCAATCCTTGGCATATTCTGAGATGGAGCACCTGTAAGCCTTGGGGTGTTGCTCGTCGTACCTTGTGCTAGGCAATTCCTGGCGATATGTCCTGGCTTTCCACACTTATAACATCCAGTTCCCATATTTTGACCTTGAGTCTGATTCCGACACACATTAGCAAAGTGTCCCTTCCTGCCGCACTTGAAACACGTCACATTAGCATTACAATTCCCAAAGTGCTTCCTACCACAAAATTGGCAATCTAGTATTGGTGGACGATTGGGCCTCTGCTGATTTGAATTCTGAAAATGGTTGCCTTGTCCTCCATTTCCTGATTGTGGTCTTCTGAATCCCATATTCCTATTACCCTGAAATTATGGCCTTCTGTTAAAACGGCTCTGGAAATTACTTAGCTGCTGACCTCCTTCTGAGGTTTCTATCTTTCTTTTCTTCCCATCTTTTCCTTTCTGAGACATGTCACTCTTACTTTCGATCACCATTGCTTTCTGAACCACTGCCACATATGAAGTCAACTCAAACATGGCCACTCTGTTCTGAATCCAAAATTTCAATCCCTGCTCAAACCTTCTTGCTTTCTTTTCATCTGTATCAACCTGGTCTGGCACAAACCTTGCCAATTCAATAAACTTAGCCTCGTACTCAGCCACAGTAAGATCACCCTGGGTCAGATTCAAAAATTTGATCTCCATTTGGTTCTTCATATACCTCGGGAAATATTTTTCCAGAAACAGCTCTGTGAATCGCTCCCAGGTTATAAACTCACCTCCTTCCAATGCTCGTGTGGATTCCCACCAATAGTTCGCCTCACCCTTCAGAAAGTAACTTGCAAACTTGGTCTTCTGCTCAGCTCCTGCTCCGACTAATTCAAAAGCCTTTTCCATTTCCTTGAGCCATGCATTGGCTTCCACAGGATCAGCACTTCCCTTGAACTCAGGTGGCTTCACTGCTTGAAACTGCTTAAAAGTCACTGCAGGTGGTGCTGCTGCTGTTGCTGATGCTGCTGTTGTTGCTGCTGCGTAAGATATAACATCTGTTGCTGCATTAGTCCCAACATCTGGATAATCGTTGGATCTGTACGGCGCTCGGTACTATCCTCTCCTGAATTATTCCTTCTCTTTGGTGCCATTACTCTGGTAAGAAACAAGCAACATATATAATAATCTATCAAGCATTGTGTCAAATATGTAGCAATTCCTTAGCATATCAAAATTTGCAAACAGTATCTCTTCCCAAAATATCATGAACTTGCTACCATATTAACACAAGCGACATGATTATCACATAATCCTGCTTATTATCTCAAGAATAATAACACAAAGAAAATTACTCCGAATTATCCAAACTTTTTAAATCCTTGCTTAAAATCTTAACTAAACCAACAAAATAGCAGGGCAATGACACAAGGCCTAAAGCTAAACGTAAAATAGGGAACTTAAATAACTTAACTATAACCTAACCTAATAACCTAAATTTAATCCTATAAAAGCTAAACTACACGCGCCTATCTTATGTAATCTTCCTATGACTCATTTATGACAATCCTAAGCCTGTTTCAGTGACCATAACTTGTAGCTCTGATACCAACCTGTGACGCCCTCCAAACCCGGGGTCTAGATTTGGGGGTCACTTGCCACTAAACTGTAATAAAATAATCACAGCGGAATAATATAATAAATACGACCCCTTTACCTGCACTGGATCGATCACAGGTTATAGTATGGAACAGGCACTAATACGAACCAACTGTTATTACAGACCATAAGTCTAATTAGTTTTACAAATTATTCAAATTTTATTACAAACCTCTAGGCTATCCAAGCGTCCCAAAACAGTCTACCTGGAATACACACCACTATTTACAAGCACTCGACTTCTGACCAAACCTGGATCTCAAGCCTGCTCTGGCTTAGCTGAAAGATTAGATTGATAAACAAGTATGAGCGAAAGAAATGCTCAGTAAGCAATATAAAATGTACTTGAAATGATAAACCACATTCTGATAATAACTGAACAAAAGGGATGAAAGCAGTAATATTTGATCAATAATAAAGCTTCACAAGCTATCAACAATAAATGATAATTTTTAGATTGGAATCTAACTCCGACGGACGTACTATCACATGCTGATCAGCCCGTGTGATAGCACAAGGTCATGATTCATAGAAACATGTCCCCAAAATACGAGTACTCAAATAAAAAAAGGCAATATACCTGTCTGTGGCAAAAATGGTGTCATAATATTTCATACAACACATAGAAATAGCCCTCCGCTGGACCGTCCGTCCCGGTCACTTACGCATTCATCCAACCCATAAAACATTTTGATCAAAGGAGCCGAATCAAAGGATATCCTTAACCATATAACTCCCCATTTCTCATGGTCCAGAGTTATCTCAACAATCGATGGTGAAATAACTAGAACAATTAGTTATTCGCTAATCTCAATTCAATGTTCTATTGTATAGAGTAATTTATAACGAAATATAAAACGTTTAACTATTCTGAACTTAGAATAGTATGGAAATTGAAAGAATAAAGTTCAGAGTCAATACCAATGGAATGATAAATGAAGATAGAGATACTTGCATAATATGATTCAAAATAACCGTCACTTGAACAATAAGTGAAGTTAGGGGTACTTGCCTGGTATGCTTGATAACTTCTTACTATAACTCAGCTTATAACCGATGGCTACTATCTCCGTCTAACACTTGACTGCACTCCTTGCTACTCGATTCTATAAACAAAAGAACTATCTTAATTGACAGAACCAAACTCAATCGACGTAACTATACTTCTGGACATCTATCCGATCGTTTATAACTAGCATGGCATTTTAAAACTGTAAACAGATAGCATGCATATCATACAACACCTAGTCATGGCATTCATATAACACATAATCACATATTTCATGTAACACATAAGTCAGATCATTAAAAGATACGTTCTAAGGCGTTCAGAATTAAAATCAATTCAATATTAACATTTATCGATCAAATATTGACTCAAACTGATACACAAATCAAATGACATTGTAATACAAAAGAAATTAAGTCTCAAAAGTATTTTTATTGGAAGCGCGATATTTTTCTGAGTCTGTACGCGTTCGCTTCGTATTAAACGGACAAACGGTTGATTTATTATGAATTTTTGAACATTTTTCGGAATAAAACGGGTCTCCGAATCATTTAATAATTAAATAATAAGGCTCGAACACTCGAAAATATTTTTATAAAAATTATCGAGCTTGGAAAATAATTTAAAATAATATTTTAAAGCTTGAATTTATTTTTCAGAATTTTTTTTAAATCAAAAATAAATAATTAAATTTAATTAAATAATCAATTACAATTAATTCATAACTAATTAAATTAATTAATCAATTAATATTTAAATTAATTGACCAATTAAATAATTAATTATCAACTAAAATTAATTAATTAAATAATTAAGATTTATTTTGTAATTAAAAATAAATTTTAAAAAAATAATAAATTTTTGAATTTTAAAATAATTAAAATCAGTTTTTGAAAATTTTATAAAAAGAAAATATAATTTTTGAATATAAACAAAACAGAAATCCTGTTTTTATACAATTGTGAAAGTACAGGGACTGGAATGAAAATATTGCAAATCTCAGGGGACCTACTTGCACTTTGTCCTCGTCCCCGTCACCGGTCGCCGGCGATCGCCATTAACGGCGATCCCGAGCTTTTCCGGCGAGCCAAAACCGACCCAGAAATACACCAAATCAACAGGGATTGTTCACTACGTTGCCAGGAACTCATTTACACAGCCAGAATTTTCAATACATCAACGAAACAGCCGGAATCATTGCCTGAAAATTCCGCCGCCGTTTCGACTCGTTTTTCGATCACCACCTTCCCGACATCGTCTGTTAAAACCAGTGGTACCATTCGATTCGTTGCACAACGATCTACTTAATCATGCAATCAATTTAAACAAATAACCCCCACAGCAAAAACGCCTAAATCCAATTAAGAACATTCAAAACTTCAAAACCCTAATTTTCATATCCGAGAATCAAAGCCACTATTCTACATGATGCAGAACTCAAAATCTGACATATTATATACCAAATTGACCAGAAAAACATACTCTACAACATGGAATCATCAAATCACATCAACAACATCAAGAACAAATTGTTATTCCTAGTGGACTAACAATGAGATTTACAGAAGGGGGGGTTGAATGTAAATCTCAAAACTTTTTCTAGTTTTGAGCAGTTTATGAAAGTTGTGTGTTCAAGAAGAACAAGTGTGTGAATTGCTTTAAGCTAATACAGACAGATATATATTCAAGCACAAATGTAAAGAACACAACAGACCTTAAAAACTTTTCTGGTGGATTTGTTGTTCCACCAGAGATGGTATTTTAGAAAATCTGTGATTAAACAATGTTGATCACAGCTGCATCCTAGTACAAACTAGATGAATTTTCTCTCAATATTTTTCTAAACAGCTCTGGAAAATCTCTCTTCTAATTACTAGCTTCTACTTGGTTTATATATTACCAAGTGTACAAGTGAAGAACAATATAAAATACAGTAATAAAATAAGATCTTCACTTGCTTCTTTTCCTGTTCACTCCAGTACTTTGTTGACTATTGCATCTTTGTACTAAAGAAGAACGGCTGCTTTTTCTGTTGTTCCTGAAATTCGGCTACCACATCTCAGTTGTCTCTATCAACCCATGTGCCTCTGTTTGAAGGTACAACTACCCCTTATCAACGGCTAATCATCAGAACATCCGTTGAAGCTTTCATCCGTTGATGTACTCATCCGTTGAAGGATGTTATCCGTTGAAGCTTTAGAGACATCCGTTGAAGCTTAGCTTCTCATCCGTTGAAGGTCTTTAAGTCATCCGTTGATACCACTTCACTTATACAAAATTACAAGGCATGAAGTATTTACAATTGGCCTTCCTATCTGCATATCATCTAGCAGTCAACATGACTCATAGTTTCTCTCAACTTCCAAGAATTACATTTTAAATGCAGAGACTGAAACATGCTACAACACTAGACTTATTTCTAAGTAAAGCTACACCATCAACGGATAGCCAAAGTGGTCTTATCCGTTGAGGCTACAGACACTAAATTTCTACTTAAGTATTTTGTTAAACATATCATCAAACTAATGCACATACACTCCTAACAATCTCCCCCTATTTATGTCTATAAGAATTGTAGGCATAAATTCAGGGTTAACTTGATGATAACAAAACACTTAACAGATATATGAATTGAAACTAAGTAGAAATTTAAAAATGCTGCATAAGTGTATGTACTAGGAGGTAATTGAAGATTTACAGTGTTTCCAAGGACACTCCTTTAGTCTGAGCAAATCATCTTTTTCTTCTTTGTTCCCTGGTTCTCTTTCCCAGCCTTTTGTCATTTTCCTCAATTTGGAGTTGGAGTTGTCTGAAGAATTCAGCTTCATCTTCAACACTGACATCCAACTTAGATTGCATTTCTTTGAGAGTTTCATTGCTGGCAATCTTGAGTTGGTCTTCAAGTCTGAAAAATCTTCTGACTCCTTTATCATCTCTAAATTCCATCAACCAATGAGGTGATTTGTGAATTTTCATTTCCCTTTCTTGAATGAGTAAAGTCCTGGGTAAAGCATTGGGCTCCCTCCAAGTTTTCCTTATATTGGCTATCTTGTTGAGAATTTCAGTCTTGGCAGTTCTGGTAAAGCCAGAATCCTTTTGTATAGCTGAAAAGACTCTAATCAAGGTAGAGTAGCCTTCATCCAGAATCCTGTGGAGAGGCCATGTTCTTTCCCCAACTCCTTTATATCTGAACACTAATCTCTCTGGTAGCTGTCTGTAGGCAGCTATTCCCCTTACATCCTCCAGCTCATCCAGATAGAGTTCAATGTCTGAAATTTCTTTTATGTCACAGATGTGAACATAATCATCTTTAGAAATGGGTGACTTAGGCTTAGGTTTTTGTTTTTGAGTGAATTTCTTAGAGGTTATGGGAGGTGTAGATTTTGGTTTTCTTTTCTGTTTCTTTGGTAGTGGAAGAGTGGTTAGAAAGGTAGGCAATTTGATAGTGTCCCAATCAATAGGTTCCTCTTTTGGAATGATTGGTTCACCATGGATGTTTATTGTGGGATCAGCAACAAGGGGTTCAGGTATGGAAGGTAGTGGTTTAGATATAGATTTGGTTATTTCAGTGTTATCTCCACTCCTTCTATGTGCCTTGGCCTTTCTTCTGTTTCCCTTCTGCCATTCCTCTCTTTCTTCCACACTCTCACCAAATATACTCCCTAAAACCTCATCTAGGTTTGTAGTCTTGTCTTCACCCCTGACTTCAATCCCTTTTTCTTTTTCAACTAGACCTGACTTTAGTTGTTGTTCAAGCTTTGCTTGTGCTCTTTTGTCAACCTTTAATTGCTTGGCTTCTTCCTTCTTGGCTATTGAGAATTTGGGATGTCCTTGCATCACACATATGCTCTTTCCCTCTCTAATGATAATAGCTCTATTTCTCCTTACAGCCTCATCCATGGTCTCTTTGAGATAAGCAATACTCCTGCCTAAAATCTTGTTCTCATCAGCTTTTGGAGGAGGAAAGTCCACTTCTTTTAAAGGATTCTTTGTTGAGTCCTTATTGGATCTTTCATTGGGCTTGAGAATTATAGCTTGTAGTTCTTTGGAAGAAGCTTCTCCATCCTTATGACTCCCTACTGGCATGAGCTCCATGTTGATTGGTTCAATTTTTGTGCTGTATTTCACAAATGTTGATTTGTCTTGTGTAGAACCAAACAACAGTTGCAACCTTTCATCAATTCTCCTCCTTTGCTCTTTCACTTGAATTTCAGCTGCTGCTAGCTGAATCAAATCAATTCCATCAGGCTTGCCCTTGATTTGAATGATTGGAGAAGTAATGATGGCAGGAACTAGCACTTTAGATATGTTGACTTTTGTAGATGGCTCTCCTTCCCCTTCCCTTTTACTCTCCCCCTTTTTGTTATCATCAAGGAGAGGGGTCAAGCCTTGTGCTTTTGCCAGCTTCATTAGGAGACTGGTTTGAGATTGTTGATTGTGAAGAATGGTGGCCACAGAATCTTCAATAGCTTGAACTCTGTCTTCTAACTTGGCCAACCGTTTTTCAGTAATAGATTCTTTCTTCAATCTCAACACCAAGTCCTGCAATGTACCATAGGGCATGACTGAATCCAATCTTTCTGAAGTATAGGTTTTCAAGTCAGCAATATCCTTCCTGAGATCATCCATACTCAGATTCTGCTTCACTTGCTGCAGCTTCATGAGATGCAGTGAGTCCAGGTGAGCTTGAAGGATAGCCTTGATACTTGCATGTGAAGTATTCTGAATGGCCTGTTAAATAGTGTTGATTTGTTTGACTAAAGAGACATTGAATTCCCCTGATCTATACTCCTTAGTCAAGGCCCATTCAGGTAGATTTGGAATTGAACTAGGGCCTTCATCTCCCCCTAAGTTCATGCTTCCATCAAAAGAAATAGAGTCATCATCATCAGAATTTGCTCCAAATTCCTCAGATGGCTCACCAGCTGTAGAAGGCATTTTGTTAATGGCAGCTTTATCCCTTTGAAGAGATTCTGTTGTGTGCACTAGATGTAGTGACCTTGCTGCCTCCTCATTGCCCTGAGCAGCCAACAGTTGATAGGCTGTCACAGGATGAGTAAAAGTGTCAGCATCCAAGGAAATGTTATCAATTACAGCTTTGTAATGTTGCTGAAATTGTCTTTCCTTTTCAGCATCATCCACAATCATTGACTCATTAGCAATGGCTGGTTCCACCCTTGTATCTACTGTACCTGCTTTTCTCTCTTTTTCTCTATGTTCTTGCATCAGGGGCTCCCCCTGGCTCACACATCTCACTCCCTCACCTTCACCTACTAAGGTGGTACTCCACTCACTTACTTTTGCCATGCTGGAAGAAATAGCATGCATTTTTGAGCTCTCAATCTCTCCTTTTGCCTGGGAGCAACCCAGCCTCTCACTCAAATTATCACTCCCTTCCCTCAATTCTAAGAGTGATTGCACAGTATTCATGTCTTCTACACTTGGAATTAATTCAGTTATTTGTGTAGAGACTGTCAACGGATGTGGAATATCCGTTGAAGATGAAACTGATGTTATCAACGGATAGCTGCTGTTAAGCTTATCCGTTGAAGAACAACCACTTGTCAACGGATGAGTGATATCCGTTGAAGAAGGAAAAGAAGTTGAAATTGAAAGTGATATAACTGTTGAATCTGTGTAGATTGATTTTAGATGTGGTGACACAGATCCTTCAATTATATCTGAAAGAATTTGCGGGTGATCCAACAAATCATCTAAGAGATGATGATCACCTGTATTTGAGTGGGGCTTCTCCCTGAGTTGTAAAGAGGGAGAATCAGGAATTGATGGGAATAACATATCCACATCCAGAGATGGTGATGAAGTGTTTGGTGATTGATGTGTGATTATTGTGAGAGAATGGGGCTGTGACTCCACATTTATTGGAGTCACATCAAACTGAGTTTGAGAAGGCATAGATACAGATGGATGTATCTGTGCAGTGTGTGCACCCTGTGTAGAAGATTGGGTTTTGGCCTTCTTTCTTCTAATAAAGGCTTTTGTTGGTGAGTGTTTGGCTTTAGTGTCCCTCCCTCTTTTGTTCTGTGTTCCTGGTTTGGAACTATTTTCAATAGTAACATCCTTTTGGGAGGATGCTACTAGGGATGTGCTAGATACCTTTTCAACCACCACAGCTTTTTGAGAAACTGTGGCTTGGCTAGCTTGGGAAGCACTCAACTTTCCTTCCTTATCCTGGGGGTTTCTTTGATGTTCACCCCTCCCCTCACCACTCACACCCTGTTCACTCACCTCAGGGTTAATAGTTGGTGTTACAACTGTTGTCTTTTGAGAAACAACAGAGGTGGATTTCTTTGTCTTGGATTTTGAAAGTTTAGTTTTGGTGACCTTGGTAGAAATCTGTTGGGGCATCACAGATTTCATGGCCACACTAGAAGATAAAGAAATAGAGAGGTTGGAAGAAGTAGGAGTTGTAGAAGCAATTACCTCACCTACCTGAGGTGCATTCATGATTGGTAAATATACCAATGGCACACTGCTGTTAAGATCCATTCTCTTCAAGTCTGCAAGAACTCTTTTCTCTTGTGCCCAGCACTTGAGTTTATTATTCTCATTGATTATGACTAAACCTTCAGCAACATGGTTAGCCAATAACATAAAGAATCTAGCATAATAGATGTTATTAGGTCTATTAGCTTTGTTACCCAATCTAGTACCTAATTCTAGCATCACATAGTTGCTAAAGTTAAAATACCTATCAGAAACAAGCATATAGAGCATATTAACCAGAGATGAAGTTATGGCATCAAAATTACTAATTTTCCCAGAGAAAACCTTTATAAAGGCATCCCCAAGGAAACTCCATTCTTTCCTAAGGCCTTTTCTTCTAATACTCCCTAAATTAGCAGAGTTAAGAGAATAACCTATGGAATCTAACATGCTGGATACATCACTATCAGTGTGTGGTGTCATGGCATTGTTCTCAGGCAATTTAAAACATGCTTGTAAATCATCACAGTTAATACATTGAGTTTTACCTTTGAGAGTGAAGGAGATAGTCATATCCATGGAGTTGAACTCAGCAGTTGTCTAAATCTCCTCAACTACTTGACAGAAAATTGTTGGGGCTTCCAGCATTGCATAGCTAAGTTTACAGTTTTTGATGAAGTCCATCATTTTGTGATAGTCTGAGTGGGCTTCATTCTTTTCTACCAAAGCTATGAAATTGTTCTTTTCATAGATGAACCCAGATTGAGACATAATCTTCACGACTGGTGCCATTTTTGTGAGTAGAAATTGCAGAGAATAACTTGAAGTTTTTGCAGAGAGAAAATGGTAAATGCTTGAAATTTCAAGAAAGCGTAAAGTAAAAATGAACAATCAGAAGGACTTATATGCTTTCTCAAATTAATAAACAAAAATATAAAAGAAAGATTTATCAATAAATATGCGTTAGTGAATTTCAGCCGTTTAAGAATAAACTGTAAGTATTCTAAAAACTACCTTTAAAACCAATACATACAGATGTATGTATGAGTATCAACGGTTAAGAGAATAGAATCAACGGCTGTTAAACACCTGAATCGATTGATGTGACATTTCAACGGATAAGGCAAATTGTCATCCGTTGAAAGGTACTTCAGTTTTATCCGTTGACGGATAAAAATTCCAGAAATGTATTTGTCTTTCAACGGATAATGACTATCCGTTGATAGAGCAATTTTGACTTTCAACGGATAGGGAACATCCGTTGATGAAATAAACTATGTTAAAAGTCAAATTTGTTCTTAGCAACTAATATATTTCAGGCTTCAATTCAAATTGCAATAAAGACATGAATTTTAAGAGTAATTAAGCATACCTAGCTCACTTACCAATCTTGTGAATGTTGATTCATCAAGTGGCTTGGTAAATATGTCAGCAATTTGTTGTTCACTTGGAACAAAATGTAGTTCCACTGTACCATTCATGACATGCTCCCTAATGAAGTGGTACTTGATATCAATGTGCTTGGTCCTTGAGTGCTGCACAGGATTCTCTGTTATGGCTATGGCACTTGTGTTGTCACAAAAGATAGGAATTCTATCAACATGAAGTCCATAGTCAAGGAGTTGGTTCCTCATCCATAACACTTGAGAACAGCAACTTCCAGCAGCAATGTATTCAGCCTCAGCTGTAGAAGTAGAGACTGAATTTTGCTTTTTGCTAAACCATGATACAAGCTTGTTTCCCAGGAATTGGCAGGAGCCTGTTGTACTTTTCCTATCTATTTTGCAACCTGCATAGTCTGCATCTGAATAACCAATTAGATCAAAGCCAGATTCTCTAGGATACCAAATACCTAAATTTGGTGTACCCTTGAGATATCTGAAAATCCTTTTGATAGCAATTAAGTGAGACTCCCTAGGATCAGCTTGGAATCTAGCACATAGACATGTAGCAAACATTATATCTGGTCTGCTAGCAGTTAAATATAAAAGTGAACCAACCATGCCTCTATAACTTGTAATATCCACAGACCTTTCAGTCTTATTTAATTCAAGTTTGGTGGCAGTGGCCATGGGAGTTTTTGCAGATGAACATTCCATTAAGTCAAACTTCTTTAAAAGATCATAAATATATTTAGTTTGACTAATGAAAATTCCATCACTAACTTGTTTAACTTGTAAACCAAGAAAATAGGTTAGTTCTCTCATTAGGCTCATTTCATAATTACTTTGCATTAGCTTAGCAAACTTTTTGCAAAGTTTATCATCTACAGAGCCAAATATTATGTCATCTACATAAATTTGAACAAGTATACTAGAGCCATTAACATCCCTAAAGAAGAGAGTTTTATCAACAGTACCTCTAGTGAAGTGATTCTCCAAAAGAAATTTTGATAAGGTTTCATACCAGGCTCTAGGTGCTTGCTTCAGTCCATAGAGTGCTTTCAATAGATAATACACATAGTCTGGAAAATTTGGATCTTCAAATCCTGGAGGTTGACTTACATAGACTTCTTCTTCTAATTTCCCATTTAGAAATGCACTCTTGACATCCATTTGATAGACTTTGAAATTGGCATGGGCTGCATGGGCTAGAAATATTCTGATGGCTTCAAGTCTTGCAACAGGAGCATATGTTTCATCAAAATCTATTCCCTCTTGCTGAGAATAGCCTTTAGCAACCAGTCTGGCTTTATTCCTTATGATAATGCCATTTACATCCATCTTGTTTCTGAATACCCACTTTGTGTCAATAGGACTCTTGTTCTTTGGTTTGGGTACCAGCTTCCATACTTGGTTTCTCTCAAATTGGTTCAGCTCTTCCTGCATAGCTAATATCCAATCTGGATCCAATAGAGCTTCTTCCACTTTCTTAGGTTCCTCCTGAGACAGAAAACTACTATACAGACATTCATCTTGAGTGGCTTTTCTTGTTTGCACTTTAGATGATGCATCACCAATGATCAGTTCAAAGGGATGATTCTTGGTCCATTTCCTTTGTGGTGGAAGATGTGCTCTAGATGAGGTGGCCTCAGTATTGTCATGATGTGAGACAGAGTGTTGACTAGTTGAAACTCCCCCTGAGTTGTTGGTCCTTTGCAGGGAACTTGGAGTTCTATCAACTGATGATGTAAATCGATTATCCGTTGATGAACTATGATCAACGGATGCTTCATTTTGTACTTCAACGGATGATGCACTATGTCTTTCAACGGATACTGCATTATCCAAGGGCATGTTTTGAATCCCTTTTGAAGTGTCATCTCCATCAGTCTCCTCTTCACTATCATCACAATATATCTCAATGTTGTCAAATTTGAGTCTCTCATTATGTCCCTCATCTGTTAGTCCATCAATCTTTTTATCATCAAACACAACATGCACAGATTCCATAACAATGTTGGTTCTTAGATTGTAGACCCTATAAGATTTTCCAGCTGAGTAACCAACAAATATCCCTTCATCAGCCTTTGCATCAAACTTTCCTTTATGGTCAGATTGATTCCTCAGTATAAAGCATTTACATCCAAAGACATGAAGAAAGTTTAGAGTTGGTTTTCTTCTCTTGAACAACTGATAAGGAGTCATGCCTTTAGCTTGATTGATCAAAGAAATATTCTGAGTGAAGCAGGCACAATTAACAGCTTCAGCCCAGAAATATGTTGGCAACTTTGATTCTTCAAGCATTGTTCTGGCAGCTTCAATTAAAGATCTGTTCTTTCTTTCAACAACCCCATTTTGCTGAGGTGTTCTTGGAGCTGAGAACTCATGCATGATTCCATTTTCTTCACAGAACAGCCTTAATGTCAAATTCTTGAACTCAGTTCCATTGTCACTCCTGATATTTCTAACCTTCAAGTCAGGATGATTGTTGACTTGCCTGATGTGATTGATAATGATTTCACTTGCTTCATCCTTTGATCCAAGAAAATAGACCCATGAGAACTTTGAGAAATCATCTACAATCACTAAGCAATATCTTTTTCTTGCAATAGACAATACATTGACTGGTCCAAATAAATCCATATGTAGCAGCTGTAATGGTTCATCAATTGTTGTTTCAAGCTTCTTTTTGAATGATGTTTTCCTTTGTTTGCCTTTCTGACAAGCATCACACAAACCATCCCTTGAGAATTCAACTAGAGGGATTCCTCTAACTAAGTCCTTTTTGACTAGATCATTCATTGTCTTGAAATTCAAGTGAGATAGCTTCTTGTGCCATAGCCAACTTTCAACTGTGCTTGCTTTGCTGAAGAGACAAGTAATGGATTCTGCATCTGTAGAGTTGAAGTCAGCTATGTACACATTTCCTTTTCTAACTCCAGTTAGAACCACTTTGTTGTCTTTCTTACTAGTGACAACACAGGCTTCAGAATTGAAGGAAACTGTATTCCCTCTATCACATAGTTGACTGATGCTCAGTAAATTGTGCTTGAGACCATCAACTAATGCAACTTCATTAATGATGACATTCCTTGTTGAAATCAAGCCATATCCCATAGTAAACCCTTTGCTGTCATCTCCAAAGGTTATGCTAGGGCCAGCTCTCTCCTTGAACTCTGTGAGCAGGGAGAAATCTCCTGTCATGTGTCTTGAACAACCACTGTCCAAGTACCATAGATTTCTTCCATTTCCCTGCACACCATAAAATCAATCAATTTGATTTTGGTACCCAAGTTTCCTTGGGTCCATTCTTGTTAGCCTTTCTCCTAGACTTCATTCCTCCTGCATCTTTAGACTTAGGTAAGTTTGAGTCAACCTTGGTCTTAGATGTAGTTGGTTGAGGTGTAGGGTTAGTCACAGAATCATTTAGCACATTTGTAAAATTATTAGGCATTGATTGTGCAAACATGTCATTCCACATGGGCATATTGTATGGCATTTGAGGCATACTAAATGCAGCAAGATAAGGATTGTTAAAATATGGCATGTTTACAAAATGTGCATAAGGATTTTGTTGAGACATAACAGGCATAGCATGCAAAGGTGATGCAGACATATTAGGCATAGAAGAGGGTACAGTTATGGGAGTCTTCTTAATGGATTTACAATTAGCAGATAGATGATTAACACTACTACAATGCACACAGCTTTTTCTAGGAGCATACCTATCAGGTGTGTAATTGTTGTGTTTATTAACTCCTACCTTCCCATTTCTGTTGGATTTTCTTTTAGATTCCTTTTTATCCTCAACCATCTTGAGCCTATTATTTAACTGTTCTAAGGTCATGTGCCCTACATTCACCTTACTGACATCTTTGGATGTGCTTGCTTCTTCTTTGACAAAGTTCTTTGAAGTTGAACCAAACTTTTTGTTGAGTTTCTTTAGATTCTCTCTTTTAGAAACATCTGCCTGTTTTGATTGAGGAACCTTCAACGGATGCTCCTTTTCTTCCTTCAACGGATAACTTTCATCATCCGTTGATTCCACATCCGTTGACAGCCCATCAATTAATTCCAGTTTTTTTTTATTTTTATCCCAGGCAGTTTCACAGAATGATTCAATTCCTTGGACCTTAGCAATTTGAGCACTTACATCCCTAGATGTCTTCCAGGCTTTAATCACCTCTTGCTCTTTCTCTAATTGATTGGAAAGTATTTCTACTTTCTTAACAGATTCAGCTAGTTCATTTTCAACAGATATACAATGCAACTTTGTTTTCTCTAGGTCAATCATCTTATCTTCTAACAAAGCATTTCTATTACTTAAAAACAGATTGTTCTCTCTAATCCTACTATTTTCTTTAGCAAGAGATTTAAGAGACACACGCAAATGATACAATTCAGTAGACATGTCATTAAAAGCATCATTGCACTCTTCTTTAGTAAGCTGTGTTAAGTCAGTAGTGATTACCTGATTGCTTGATGAACTAACTTCATTTTCTTCAGAATCAGCCATGAGAGCAAGGTTGACATACTCCACATCTTCATCCTCTTCATCTCCATTAGCTGCCCAGTCCCTTTTTTGAGTAATGAAAGCCCTCTCCTTTTGCTTGAGTAGATCAAAATATTTCTTTTTGTAATCTACTTGTTCAAATTTCTTCTTTTCAGAAGTTGGCTTTCTGCACTCACTTGCAAAGTGTCCACTTATACCACAATTGAAACACTTGAACTTGGATTTGTCCACAGTGTTTTTGTGAGGTTTAGTGGCTCTAGTGTTTTTCTTGAATTTCATCTTTGCAAATCTTCTGGACAGAAATGCAAGATGCTCATCAATACCATCTGAGTCATCTTGGCTGGAGTTGTCTTCATTTTCAGCAACTTGCTCTTTCCCCTTGCTTGATTCCTGATTTCTTATACCATCTTTGGAGTTTGATGTAGATCTTGCAGTTTCTTGTCTGCATTTCCTCTCATCTTCAGCTACCAATGCAACTGAATTTCCTTTCTTTCTCCCCTTCTCCAATATCTCATCCTGTTCCAGCTCTAGTTCATAAGTCTTCAAGATTCCATACAATCTTTCAAGAGTGAAGTCCTTATAATCTTGAGAGTTTCTTAAGGAGACAGTCATGGGTTTCCATTCCTTTGGCAAGGATCTTAAAATTTTAAGATTTGAATCCTTCACCTGGTACACTCTTCCATACAGCTTCAGTCCATTCAACAGCTTTTGGAACCTATTGAATGTTTCATTTAAAGATTCATTTTCTTCAAAATGAAAGTATTCATACTGTTGAATGAGAAGCTGCATTTTGTTTTCTTTCACTTGTTCTGTACCTTCACACAGTAGTTGAACTGTGTCCCAAACCTCTTTGGCAGTTGTGCAATTTATCACATTATCAAACATATCCATGTTAAGACCATTAAACAAAATGTTCATAGCCTTCTTATCCTTGTGGACTTCTTCTGTGTCTTCCATTGTCCATTCTGCTCTAGGTTTTGGAATGGATTGACTAACAGCAACTGTGGCTGTAGCAACTGTTGCTACTTTGTGGGGAATGTGAGGACCATTCTCAATGCAGTTTACATAACCTTCATCTTGGGAGAGTAGATGAAGGTGCATTTTCACCTTCCAATGGTGATAACTGTCTTTGTCAAGAACTGGGATCTTTACTCCAATATCCTTCTTACTCATCTTTGTTAGATTCCAAGATCTTTAAACTCTTTGTATGTCAAGAGCTTGCTCTGATACCAATTGTTATTCCTAGTGGACTAACAATGAGATTTACAGAAGGGGGGGTTGAATGTAAATCTCAAAACTTTTTCTAGTTTTGAGCAGTTTATGAAAGTTGTATGTTCAAGAAGAACAAGTGTGTGAATTGCTTTAAGCTAATACAGACAGATATATATTCAAGCACAAATGTAAAGAACACAACAGACCTTAAAAACTTTTCTGGTGGATTTGTTGTTCCACCAGAGATGGTATTTTAGAAAATCTGTGATTAAACAATGTTGATCACAGCTGCATCCTAGTACAAACTAGATGAATTTTCTCTCAATATTTTTCTAAACAGCTCTGGAAAATCTCTCTTCTAATTACTAGCTTCTACTTGGTTTATATATTACCAAGTGTACAAGTGAAGAACAATATAAAATACAGTAATAAAATAAGATCTTCACTTGCTTCTTTTCCTGTTCACTCCAGTACTTTGTTGACTATTGCATCTTTGTACTAAAGAAGAACGGCTGCTTTTTCTGTTGTTCCTGAAATTCGGCTACCACATCTCAGTTGTCTCTATCAACCCATGTGCCTCTGTTTGAAGGTACAACTACCCCTTATCAACGGCTAATCATCAGAACATCCGTTGAAGCTTTCATCCGTTGATGTACTCATCCGTTGAAGGATGTTATCCGTTGAAGCTTTAGAGACATCCGTTGAAGCTTAGCTTCTCATCCGTTGAAGGTCTTTAAGTCATCCGTTGATACCACTTCACTTATACAAAATTACAAGGCATGAAGTATTTACAATTGGCCTTCCTATCTGCATATCATCTAGCAGTCAACATGACTCATAGTTTCTCTCAACTTCCAAGAATTACATTTTAAATGCAGAGACTGAAACATGCTACAACACTAGACTTATTTCTAAGTAAAGCTACACCATCAACGGATAGCCAAAGTGGTCTTATCCGTTGAGGCTACAGACACTAAATTTCTACTTAAGTATTTTGTTAAACATATCATCAAACTAATGCACATACACTCCTAACACAAATTTTCATAATTTAATTATCAAATAATTCGAATATAAATAATTAAATAAGAAAATTACTGTGATTTCTGGGCAGAAACTGATGATTGATTCAGAAAGAAGATTTCGAGAGCTTCGTTTTGATATGCTGCACGCCCGAATCGGAGTTCGATAACGCCTTCGTTCGTGTGTTTGATTCTCGTGAACGTATCGGTTTCTCGGGTTTTTCTCTGTATTTACGGTATTTTAACTGGTTGCAAATGAATAAACGGAATAAACGAAATAATAAATAGGCTATTTATATTTATGAAATATTGGATCGTTCTGGATCGTTAAATTAGTTGCTTAGCCGCTAAGTAACTGTAAAAATGATACAATTCAATACCAGAATTGGATAATTATCAAAACTGGGCTTTTTATAAAACACCATATACGAAAATAACGTAAAAATATCCCGTCTTTTAAGAATACGGGTTTTGTTGATTACCGAAATGATTAGCGTATTGAAAATATTGCGCCGGGCCGTGCACGGGTCAAACCGTAATCCGGATCGAAAAAGTCAGAACACGGAAAATGTCCGGAATTACCAGATTAGGTTAGGAAGGAGTTTTCGGAAGAGTTTCGGTGGTAAAAACGCAAAACGGTTGAAGTTGGAAGATTCCCGGCTCTATAAAATAATTTTATAATTATTCTGAAAATAATTAATAATTCATAAATCATTATAAAATCATATAACACTCCAAAAAATACCAGAAAAATACCATAATTATCTATATTTTATTCTGGACATATAAAAATTCAAATATTCAAATAATGTCACATATAAACATTCAGATATCAATTCCACTTTTCAGATAATTCACCAAAATTTACATAAAATCACATAAACAATTCCGAATAATAATAATAATATTTGAAAATATATGGGATATTACATAACTTTTATCCCATACTGTAAAGACAAACACAGAAACAGAACCAACCAACACTCTCTTACCACTAAAATGAAGTATGAATGAGCGTGAAGGAGAAAGTGCCTTAGTGCACCACATAAGGAAGGTTCTGAAGTCAACCCAACAGCTCTGTCTCCTACAAAGTCGAGTAGTATCAAAACTGAGACAACTGCTAGCTCCCATACATCTTCTCAAAAAGATGTACTGGCTGAAAAGGCATAAAAACAGTTACTAGATTCATCCTCTCAACAGGGTGTATCTATTGAAATTCCCCTGTCGGCCAGGACATCCGATGTAGTGTCACCACCTCAACCATAAATAATTCTTGATGCACAAGGAGAGGTTACACACACAAAGGAAGAGTTGACGGAAACAAGAGTTTCGACCATTTTAAGGTCAGATTCGATTGTTCAAGGTTTTATTAATGGATCAATTGCCTTTACAGGTGTTAGGAGAGGATACTGAGCCAATAGCCATATGTCAGTGGTCAATGTCTACCTCCCCAGGCTTAAATCCCCTGGATGCATCTGCGGATAGTGGATCTGACATAGGCGCAGATCGGAAATTTGTTGACAATGATTCAGATTTACCTAATGAGTCACAAGGAAATGTCTTCACAGACATTAGAAGGAAACTTTGATCTTTATGCTAAAATTTTTGGATCATTGTTTACCTTCTCATAGTTCAAATCTGGAACCTAAAAAGGGAAACTAGCAATTTATAGATTATGACTCAGATTCATCTGATGAGTCTAACAAGGATGGGGATTTGCGAACTCCCATTGCACCACTTGTGACCTCCTTAAGGATGGCTAAGGTGATTTTCCTTGCAGGTATAACTGAATTTTGGAGCTATGAGAGGAGTGATACACTTATGAGAATGAGTGTAAACACGAGTGGAGAGAAGAGTGAAACACTTGTGAGGTACATAAAATAGAATCACACACTCACAGTGAGGAAGAAAGAGAAACACCATATCCCATTACCTATCCTTAAACATGGTTCTTGATACTTCGGGATCTCACTAGGGATCCAACTTGATACTTCACCTCAAATCTGTTTATGACTGAAACCTAACTCTTAGGGACCTAACGTATACAGATTGGATTCGAATAGTTGGGCCTAACAATTGTGATCTAACAGTTGGGAGGTATAAGGATGTTTGGAAGGTTGGTTAACAGGATGATCAACGGTGAAACCATTTTTGCAGCATTTAAAGGGACATGGTTGATCAGACTATGACTTGTTATTTCTTTTCCAACCAAGTAAAATATGAGATCTCCTTCAGACAACATCATAAATTCCTTCTCTAAGGGGGAGATAAAATCTTAAGTAATAGTTTGGAGGATTCTTCAACTAATGGGGAGAAATAGCATGCAAGAGGAAAAAGGTAAAGAACATGTACACTACACCACACCATTGTTGTTTGTAACTACGGATCCTATTATACGGGAGAGGTGGTAAACACGTAGGAGATTTCCTAGTGATCAGAAGAAGTGGATTGGTTCATCATTATTCTTCATAAGGGGAGTAGCTGTTTTCCAAAAGGGGAGTACCATTAATTTTTATCCACGGATCATATTGTACGGGAGATGTGGTAAACGAAGGTGATCTCCTTTAAGCAGTTGACTCTCATAGGGGGAGAAGCAAGAGAGATATGTGCTTCTCAAGAGGAAATGTGGTTGTACAAAAGAAGCTGCTGATGATTACTTCAAGACTGAGAAGTGTTATATGGCAAAGATTTGAGGAACTAAGGAAATGGAGATGAAACTACTTGAAGATCAGTTCAGTGCTAGAGGAACAAGCATCTTTCATTTCAGTTACTCAAGAAATCTGGAAATGCAGTATTTGATCCAGAAAACCAGTAGCATTATTTGCAAGTCCTGGTACTTTACTTTTTCTAGTTGTTAGTTGAGTTATCCTCTCTATTTAATTTGTATGTTAGGTTTAACAATCAAATATGGGGAGATTGTTGGTGAAACTGCGTAGCTGTATGAACAATATACGTGATAACTCAACACTAAATCAACATTAGAACATGACAGGTAAATAATACTACGCCTACACACGAAATCAAGAAGAAATGAAGATAAGGAAAATACAAAGAATCAAAAATTAGAAGAAGGCTTGAAGTCTGTTTACAGGTCACTGAAAGAAGTTCATTAATATGTTCATACCTCAATGAATAAAAGTTAAAGACTTTCAGGGTTTCAGGAATGTTGAAGATTCGGTGTATAAGTGCTACCAGAAGATTTCAGTGTATCAGCATTGATTGAAGATATACGGTGTACGAAGCACTGGAATCTGAAGAATTGAAGACAGGGTATAGACAAAGGTTAAAGAAGACTGTTCCAGTCTTGAAGTTATACTCACTGAAAGGAGTTCATTTTAATGTTCAAGTGTCAGTGAAGAACGTTGAATGAAGTATTCAAGATTTTAGTAACAATGAAGACGTTGTCTAAGTACCAGAAAGGATTCCAGTGAAAGTACAATTATTTATTGACAGTCAGTATTCAAAGTGAGAAGGTTGTTGCAAGCTTAACAATGATTTAAGAAGATTATAGTACGAAGGCCTGAGAGCAGAACTAGTCACCTGTGAACCAGACCATTGCACTAGGTATCAGTGATTCGTGAAAGGAAACTAAGTACTATCATTAGGAAGATTTTTAAGTGAGTATTCATATATGTATACGAAGGTTATATGGTTTATACGAAGACTCGGAGAGAATACTTAAACACGGGACAATTTAAGGGTTACAACGTTCGACAGAATCTAAGTCAAAATGATCACTACCTTGTAGTAGGAGTCACCATAGCCACTCTATTGCTTAGAAGGAGAAATAACCTTGAAGTATAGCTCAAAATATAATTACCAAATTTGGTTTTGACCTAGTAGGAGCAACAGGGAAGAAATAGGAAAAGAAACTATCTCAGAAATGCTTGTTGTTCCTTGTGGTCACAACTAACACCTCCAAGGGGAGCTATGGTCACAACTAACACTCCCAAGGGGAGATAGGGTCGCAACTTAGGCCCCCTAGAGGGCAAGGTCGCAACTTAGGCCTCCTAGGAAGCAAGGGGTCGCAACTCAGCACAATCAGCTCAAAAACTAAGTCAAAAATGCATACTAGCGATCCTTGGCCGCAAGTTAGCTTGCCATGCATCCTAGGTTCACAAGTTAGATCCACATGGCCTTTAAGTCACAAGTAAAGTCCTCCTAGGGAGAGACATGGTCGCCATTTAGGTTCTACAAGGGAATGATGGTCACAAATTAGCAATGCACTTAATTTTTTTAAGGCAAAACACACTTGCATGCAAGCAGTCGCCAGTAACACTCCTAGGAATCAAGGAGGTCGCAACTAACATGTAAACTCATAAAATGGCTAAGGAAAATGTCATTTCATTCCCCTGGTCGTAAGTAAGAATGGATGGAATTATTTCCAAGTGCTAAAATGCATTCCCTAGTCGCAAGTAAAAGAAAACAGTCCCTGGAACAAGTCATCTCAGCAATACTTTATTGAACAAATCAATTGGTTTATGTGTTAAATAATTAGCCACATATTTTAATAGATATAAAAGACTACCCTCAGCAGCAGATCAAAATAACAATTTAGTTTGTAATTGTTATGTTTATCTTCTTCTCCAAAAAAATGAGAGTTGATAAAATGAGCAGCATCGATTTACAGAGAAGCTAAGGCACATTGAATATCCATTTAACTTCTCACCGGAGAAACGCTATAATGCCTGATTTAACTCTTGTATATTCATATGGGCATTTTAATCGTTATCCGATAATTGAATCCTTGGGTAAACAAAAAGCTAGATCATTGTATAGGATTTGATTTGTAAATCTTTGTAGTAGCTACGAACTTTGTTGTTCTTAGATTATAACCAGTTAATTTATTTACTGGAGTGTAGCAACACCCCCGAGGATTTATATATGAATATATGCTTCCCCAAATATCTTGTGTTCGTTAATTTATTGTTCCAAACACTATTCACCTCAAGAACACGGAACCACTAACCGAACACTAAATTATTTATTCGCAAAAAATTCGAAATAATTTTTTAATTTAGTGAGTATTGTATTCAACCCCCCCTTCTACGATACTTTGGGACCTAACATCTCTTTGCAGGCTTGCTAACTTGGTGTCGTCGAACGTTACATCAAGGTTTTCAATCACCTTTTGATCAATAATCATATAAACCCTGTAAGCATTAGATTCCAGGGTGTAGCCAAGAAATATGCCTTCTTCTGCCTTGGTATCAAACTTTCCCAGATGCTCATATCCTTCCTTTAGCACAAAGCATTTAGCCCCAAACACATGAAAGTATTTCAGTGTTGGTTTCTTGTCAGCCATAATCTCATAAGGAGTCTTTTCATAATCTTTATTAATCAGGGTACGATTTTGAGTGTAACACGCTGTGTTGACAGCTTCAGCCCAAAATTAGGTAAGAAGTCTTGATTCACTTAGCATAGTCCTTTATGTTTCAACCAAGGTTCGATTCTTCCTTTCTACCACTCCATTTTGTTGTGGAGTTCTTGGGGCTGAGTACTGTCTCGAAATACCTTTCTCTATACAGAATTCATTTAGAATTGCATTCTTGAACTCTGTTCCATTATCTGATCTAATCTTTCTAACAGGTAGTTTCGCTTCCATCTCAATCTTCTTTATATGATCAACACCCATGTGTACTTGGAGTAATCATCGACTATCACTAAAACATATCTTTTCTTTAAAGTGACAACACATTCACCGGGCCAAATAAATCTATGTGAATTAACTGAAGAGGTTCAGTTATGCTTGTCATTTTCTTGCTTCTGTGTGATGCTTTATTTGACTTCCCTTTTTCGCATGCTTCACAGATTCCTTCTTGACAGATGTCCATCTGTGGTAGTCCTCTCACCAATTCCCTTTTAACCAAAAAGTTCATTGTCTTGAAGTTCAAGTGCGAGAGCCTTTTGTGCCATAACCAACTTTGTTCGGATGAAGCTTTGCTGTAAAAACACCTCATTACTTTATCACAGGTAGACTTTAAGTCAATTACAAATAGATTACCTTTCCTCACTCCCTGTAAAGCAATCTTCTCATCTTTCTTGTGAGTGATCAAACACCTTTCTCGTATGAAGTCAACATTATATCCTTTATCACAAAACTGACTGACGCTCAGAAGATTATGGTTTAATCCTTCCACAAGAGAGATGTTTTCAATGATGAAATTCCCAATTTCCAAATCGCCATATCCCTTAGTAAATCCTTTGTTGTCATCTCCAAAGGTAACTATAGGGCAAGCTTTCTCAACCACACCTGTGAGCAGGGACTTTTCTCATGTCATGTGCCTACAACATCCGATGTCCAGAATCCACATGATCTTTTCCTTTCGAACCTTATCCTGCAAACACAGATTGATTAAGAAGACTTTGGTACCCAAGTTTTCTTGGGTCCTGAAGGTTTAGGGGTAGAAACAGGATCAACAAATGAAACCTTAGCAGGCTTAGCTTTCACCTTGACTGACTCATTCTCAGTGCTAGTCTCAACAGAGTTGTCAGACTTAGGGATAAGAGGTATAGTCTTTGCATGTGTGTGCTCATTACTCATGTTTGTCTTAGTGTCAGTGCAAGTGCTGACATTTGCATGAAAAGCTTTAAAATACTCAGACATGGTAACAAATTCACATGGCATACAACCAACTATGCCAAAAGGCTCATGAAAACTAGGCATGTTAGGCATGACAGGAACACTAGAAGATGTAACAGATTCTACTTTAGCTTTTGTGCATGCATGTGTAAGGTGTGCAACAGAATTGCAATTATTACATAACCTTTTATATGCAGATTAGGAAGATGCAAAATCAGATTTCTTATTTACACCTATCTTACCATTCCTGTTCTTCTTAGCCTTAACCTTAACACTCTCACCGGTCTTAGGGTCATCTATGGTTTCTGGTTTCTTAAGTGTGTCAGGTTCTTTGTTATGCACCTTATTACCTAGGTCAGCTTTGGTTTAGCCTTACTAGCTGGAGCCTTAGGAGTCTTAGGGGATTCCTCTATCTTCTCTCTCTCTCTGTCCTCAGCAATCAATTCCTCATTAATTAGCAAACTTACTTCATCCAAAGGTTCTGAAACAGACTCAGTGAACAACGGAGATACAGCATCCTTAATAGCATATGGTACCTTTTCTGAGACAAACATGTTTATCTCTGATGCACCACTATGTTTCTTACTGGTTAGCTTGGAATAGTCAAGTCCTATTGAAGTCTTAGATTTAAATCTCTGACTATCTATTATCTCTTTCTGAGTCAAAACTGCATTCTTAAACGCCTGTAACTTCTTTTCTAAATCAGCAATTTGGGTTCTAAGAATCGTTTTTATGTCTGCGTTGCACTTAACCTTATTCTCTAAGTATTCATTCTTTAGCTTAAGGTCTTCTAAGCCAACTACAATCAATTCTAGTTTTTCATTTCTAGAGGTCAAACTCTCATTTCTAAGAACTAACTTATCATTTTCAAGTTTATATGCAAGCATGCTTGTATGTACATTTTACAATTCTAAAGTAAGTTCAAGCGCAGTAGATTTGTATTCAGATACAAACATATTAATAGTGATAAGTTCGAGAACCTGAGATGATTGTGGTGATTCCTCTACAGAGTCTGCAATAAGAGCTAGATTCACATACTCTTCCTCTTCATCTGAATCAGTATCATCCCATCTTTTTCCTTCAACAATATGCGTTCTCCCCTTTTCATTAACCACATAAGCATTCAAATTCTGTTTCGGCTTCTCATTCTGCCTCTTGAGATCTTCATAAGTATCCTTCTTTTCGTAGGAATCTTTTCCTTTTGCTGCCTTGGGCTTTCTGCAATCAGATGCAAAGTTCCCTAACTTATTATAGTTGTAACATCTTGTTTTGCTCTTGGCTACCCAGCTTGACTTGTAGCCTCCTCTGGAGCTTGACCCTGATGAGTAGCTTCCCTTCTGAAATCTCCCAGATGAACCCCTTGATTTGTAGTTGGGTTTTCTTCTGAATCTAACATGACTAAATTTTGCAACCATGTATGTCATGGATTTATCCTCCAATTGTTCAAGTTCTTCCTGAGTATAAAACTCACTTTCATCCTCTGGCTCACCATGAGCAATTTCAGCTACAACAATTTTCTTGATTGTTGAGGAAGGTGCAACCTTGACTTCTTGAGTTTTAGGTTCACGAACTACAAGTGCAGTGGTTTTTGCAATTCCCGTACTCTTACTATCAACAGAACCAGGGCCATAGATAATAGCTCTCTGCTCTTGTTCCAATTCATTGGTTCTAAGCTTTCCCTAAATAACATATAGGGACATAGTAATAAAATTAGCTCTTTCCTTGATTGATGTGTTCTTTTGTTCCAAGTGAACTGGCATAGTCAACATAAACTTTCTGTTAGACTCTCGTATCGGATAAACTTTCCCTTGTAGCTTTAGTTCGCTTAACAGTCTTGTATATCTCTCAAAGAGTGAAGATAGTGTTTCTCCGGGTTGAAGTTTAAACGCTTTATACTGAGTTATCAGAATATGCATCTTGTTTTCTTTGACTTCTTCTATACCTTCCATCAACAGCTCAATGGTTTCCCACATATCTTTAGCACTATTACTTCCTAGAAGTAGATGACTCATATTATTTTCGGTCGATTCCACTATTATGAGTTGAAGGCTTGTGTCCAGATTTATCAACTCCTTGTCAGTCTCCGTATATTTAGACAGATCCCTAGGAGTGGATGAAGAAGGCATTCTTACACCAATTCCGTAGTGGATTCAACAACTACTTCCATCGGGACATAAGGACGATTCATTGATATCCCAACATACAATGGATTCGAAACTTTCATAAACAGTATCATCTTTTTCTTCCATAAGTTGTAATTATCTATGTCGAATGAGGGAACCTTGATACTTCCAATTCTGTGGTTGTTCATCATCTTGGTGGAATTAAAATAATTCATAATTCAAAAATTTCAAGAAATGAGAATTTTTGAAAATTAAAAAATTTCAAGAAATTTTTCAAGAACTTGTTCCTTTCTCCGGATCTTGATTTGTATGTCAATCAACAAGCTATAATACCAATTATTAGTCCCAAATTATCGTAGAAGGGGGGTTGAATACAATTCCCTGCAATCTTTTTTAATTCGTTTCAAATTCTTCGTTATTTATACGGAATCAAAATAGACATGAAACAATTCAAGGAATATATCGTTTTATTAATATAAACCTTGAGGTTGCTACAATCTAATCAAACAAATGATTAGCTACAATAAATTCGACAGCACAACTTTGTGTTTACAAACTTAATAAATGAAGTCTTTAATGGAGCTCTCGTAGAAACACTTTTGATGTTGCTGAGGAAGATAACCAAAAGAATTTGCATTCATTCTGCTGCTTTATAGTCTTCAATTACTTTGGACAGGTGGCATAATAATATCCACACAAAATTCATTCAATTGCTTCTCTTGTTCAATGAATACAAAACAAGTAAATTATTGGCGACCAGAGGGAATTGTATTGCATTGGTCTTCTTACTTGCGACCACAAGGAAACAGAATTGCCTTGGTCAATTTCTCTAAAATGCTACTGGAGACCACAAGGTGAAGTAGTCCTCTTAGAGTTACTTGCGAGCACAAGGGTATAGGACTGCCTTAGAAAATTTCTGGTTACTGGCGACCACAGGACTATGATTTTTACTTAACCATTTTCTTCCATCCACCTCTAACTTGCGACCACAAGGTTATAGGACTGCCTTAAAAAATTTCTGGTTATCGGCGACCACAGAACTGTGATTTTTACTTAACCATTTTCTTCCATCCACCTCTAACTTGCGACCACAAGGCAATCAGTTTTGCCTTGGACTTAATTCTTTCTTGCGACCACTTAACAAACAGCTTTCCTTTCTTACTTGCGACCACCAGTGTAGAATTTGACTTAGTATATTTTTTCCTTCTAGAACTTCAATAATTGTATCAATAACAATTCTTCTGTATAACTGAATTAATTGCTTTCTAATATGTAGATGTTTGGTGCACTGGTCTGGTTCACAAACAACTAACATGAACTGATTTAATTCAATTTCTTCTGCAGTTCTGAGCTGATACATCTTAATTGATTATTCATTGCTTCAAACACTGAACCCCTGTGTAATAATTCAAATCAAATCATTTCACTAATACAGGAAGTCCTTTGACATCTTATTCTTCATGGAGGATTGAACATATTAACGAACTTCTTCCCATGACCTGTCATGGACTTAGAACATTAAATCCATCTTTTGATTCATTGTATTTATCAATTCTTCATCTTCAGGGTTCCTGTGCTTCATAGTTTAATATAATTTATCTATTTCTGTTACATGTTGAGTTATAATTGCTCGATTACATATTACGTTACATTATGATTTACAGTAGATGTTGTATAATTATATTATTATTATTAAAGAATTGATTACTGTTAGGTCACACACACACTGTAGAGGGGGTGAATACAGTGTAAAGTACAATCAAATCGAACTTTAATAACTCAAGTAACAGAAAACAAACTTTATTGAAACAATAAATACTGTTACAGTATGGAACTGTTACCTCTCAGTGATGAACAAATATCACGAGAGCTGCTAGGGTTACAATGAATAATATTTTCGATAATGATAATACTTATAGTGTAAACCCTATGTGTGTGTTTATATACTACACAGTTACAAGATAATTGCAAATTGATATGGAATATAATTCTGCTTCCTAAAATATATCAATCAGATATCTTTTCTTCCAAGTATTCCATCCTTCATATAAATTCCTTCTTCATGCATATCTCTTCTTATGTTTGTCTCGATCTTCTTTCCTTTAATCAGCTGCTATCCTTATCTGAACGTCATTCAGTACTTAAGTTATGATATCCATCTTCTGATGATTATCTCCTGATAATATAAGTACTGATATCCTTAAGTCCTGACTTCCAGTAAGTACTGATTTATCCTATTTAAGTAAGATCTGAAAACTAAACATAAATCATATTAGCCATGACATTATCAAATATATCTAACAATCTCCCCCAACTTGTAAATTATCATAATATACAAGTTTAACAGATATTTGATGATGTCAAAAACATTAAGTACAAATGCATGAGAATTAGACTAAACTACAACTTACAGTCCTTGAAGCTTTACCAATCTTTAACTTCTGATAACAACTTTAGTCTGTACAAATATCAGAATTTAAGCAGTTGTAGATCTTGACTTGGCTTCATCTTCTGATCTCTCTAATGTCAGGAATTGTTCTGAGATAGTTCTTCAACAAATATCTCTCAGCATATCTGAGTTCATCAATCATCCTCCTTTTAGCATCTTTAACTTCTGCAGTATCTTCACCAATTTGAAAGATTGCAGCCTTGAGATCATTAATCTTAGTTTTTCTTATATCCTGATCCAGTCAGATCAAATATGCCTTATCAGACTCAAGATTGAATTCCACAGCCCTGTAACCCAGAGAGGTAGTTATAATCTTAGCAGTGTTGGGCTTCATTTCAACTATATCACCCTTGTGATCTCTGTACTTTGGAAGATATGTGATGTCAGACTTAATAGAATAAAGCCTTTTCTGTCTCTGAATCTGATCCTTCAAATAGTTTGCAGCACTTTCTGTTAATCTGTCATTCACTTGAAGTAAGAATAGTACATGCTCCAGTTCTTCAAAATACTTCAATGGAATGGCATTTTGCCTTATATGATAAACTCTACCACCTATCATGAAGTACAACAAGATGTGTTCTTTCAAGTAGGTATGGTAAACCATTTGTACAGATTCCAGTTGATTCAATCTCTCAGGAGTTGCTCCAATACCTGGTTCACTCAAGGAAGTTGGATCATTGTTAGTGTTCTGTATTCTTCTTTCATCAGCACTTCCCAATCCAGTTTTATCTCTTGCTTCCTTTCCAGTAACCACTCTTGCTTCAAAACCACTTGCAGCAGTCTTCAAAGGTTGAGTCTGTTTTGCAGCAGTCTTCAAAGGTTGACTCTTGTTTTGATTTATCTTCTGATATCAAGTTAACTTGAGCTATGTCAGAGGTTACTTGCTTCTTCGAAATATCAGAACTTACTGTCTCTTGACTCTGAACAACTTGAGCCATGTCAGAGGTTGTCTTAAAAACTTTTCTTGAAGTTAGAGCAAGATCATCCTTTTCATCAGTAATTTCTTCATTCACAGGAGGTACATAAACCTTGATAGGTTCACCAACTTTTTCTTTACCCTTGGATCTTAGATCTATCTGCGGTTGTGATTTAGCCATTGTTGCTTCAATATTTGTCCTTTCTTTTATCACAATGCCTTTGAGTTTTGGAAGTGTCTTTTTACCAGAAGCTTCAGATTTAGACTTGACTTTTTCTGATTTAAGTCTGGCTTCTTCTTCCATTAAACTCTCCAAGTCCATTCCTGGATTTTCCTGAAGAAATAACTGTCTTGACATTTCTTCATCAAGATCTAAAAGTTCATCAGAACTTATCCTTTTACCAGTAGTAGAACTTGTCCTGTGACTTGTGATTTCAGCTTTTCTTGATGAGAGACCTCTACCTTGACTATGACCTCTACCCATTCCAGGGTTTCCTTGATCATCCTTTTCATCATCCTTCCCCTTCAGTGTCTTATCAGTTTTGCATTTGGACTTAATTACTTTCTCCCCCTTTTTGGCATCAGCAGGTAAGAGAAGAGAGACAAGCAATTCCACTGAGGCTTGGATTTCATTTAGTTGAGATTGCTGAGAAGCTTAATTTTTCAGAATATCATCAATCTGAGCTTGTTGTGACTCTTGAGTCTTCTCAATATAAGCAACTCTGTCAAAGGTAGGTTGAAAGAATTTTTTCTTGTCAATCTTCTGAACTTGTTCTTGCTTCATTAATTCTTCTCGTAAGTGATGTAACTCTGCATGAGTAGTTGAATGGAGACCTTGTAAATATTTAGTACTCAATGCAGTGACTCTAAGCTGTGTTTTGAAATCATCAGTATTTAACATCTCATCAGCTTTTGTCAAGTGCTCAGCCAGATGCTGTGCAGTTGGAGCACAGGTAACTGAGTTCCATTCCTTAGTCCACTCCTGTCCTGCAGGAGTTTCACTCCAAGGCACTGGTGCTTCTCTTGTAACAAACTTCTTAACAAGTTCAGATTTAAGAACAGTTTATTGAGGTGCATATCCTGAAGGACCTGCTTCAACAGCATCTGTATTTGGAGCAGCATCACCAGTATCTCCAGCATTTGCAGCATCAGAACTTATAGAATCAGTATCTTCTGATAAAATGACATTATGAGTAGCAATGGAGGCTTCAGCATCATCCTCTAATTGCTGAGCTGGTTCCAAGTTCTGATCAACAGCCATATCCTGATGCTCACCTATATTCTGATCATTAGCATCTAGATGCAGAGAAGGTGTAGTAGAGAATTCTGGAGTTTGAGCAGCATCAGTAACAGGTGTTTTTGATGGATTAGTTGATGTTGGAGCTTCTAAGTAAAGTACGTCAGACACAACCAAGTTCTGGATATCAATATCAGCACTTGTGCCTGAATCAACATGAGATACAGTTTTAGGAGACACAGATGGTGTGTTGGCCTTTTTAGTAGCAGCTTCCTCAGTTGGAGTTAATGGAGAAGCAGTGGCTTTAGCAGATTCTGGTTCTTGTGAGATCAAAGATTCCTGATCTCCTTCCTTAGCTGCTGCTTCCGCATCATCTGAAACTGGCCTTTTTGCCCTATGTTTCTTGTATCTCTTTGAAGGTATGGATTCCTTTGGAGTTTCATCAACAGTCATTCTTCTAAGCCTTTTGAGAACTTAGATCCCCCAATTGCAGAATCCTTCTGAGAAGGAACTTTCCCAGCTTCTTTATCAACAGGTTCTGAAGTAGGAACCTGTTCCTCACTATCAGTTTCATCTCTCAAAACATTCCTCCTTCTCTTCTGAGGTGTTTGAGGAACAACCTTTGTCCTCTTAGGCTTGGAAGATGAATGATTCACAGTAGGTGTTGAGGATGAAGGTTGAGCTGTCTGTGAAGTGGAGAGATATGATTTGAGATATGTCCTGAGGGTAGGTTGAGTAGTATGAGTGCTCAGCCAGATGTTGTACATGTACGTGAACCACTATCCCTAATGATATTGACTGTTAATATTCTACCCAAACATATTCTGATTTAAAATGAGACTGTTTTAGATTTTATCCACAAATAAGTCAAGTAAAGGATCAGATTTTAATATCAGAACTTAGACTTATATCAGAACTTAATAGTTATCAGAACATGATTTCTTAACTCGAAAAATGAATGCCTATCTTAGTAAGTCCTCACACAAATTCTGATATAGATTCTTCAAAACTTAATCATCAGAACGTGCAATCAGAACTTGTCCTCAGAATTTGTGCAATGTGACACAGAAACTGTTCATCTAAAATAACATAGATCACCACAGTAATTTTCATCATTCATATGGAGTATTTAGTGTGTGCATTAAGCTAAATATCAGATAAAGAGTAAAGTCTGATTCACTTCGGTACATCTTAGAAATAAGGCATAACTAAAACTTTACTAAAAATCTGTCATTATTCTAAAACCTACTATTGAATGAGTTCATGCTTGAGTCCACCTCAACTATTTTGTGCTAATTTTGTGCATCTTTTTAAATTCCATTTTACAATGGCTTCTCAGTGTAAGTGAGTCACGACTGCTTATCAGAATTTATGCTATTATCAGAGTATTTCTCCAGTAACCATAGAGTGTGAAAAGTCACCAAGAAAATATTTTGCTTTTCTGATGCATATTTACTTAATACCAGCAATGCACTTGGGTCGTTCCTTCCACATTTTTACTCTAGATCTCAAAGGAGTACCTAATTTTAATCCTTGATTCTTTTCTTTTTCTTTTGATAAGAGAGGTTTATCAGCACTTAATACATTCAACCGATTTACTAGCATCAGAACTTAACAGATGAGAAGCATTATTCTAGTTTGTGACTTAGTAATAAGATAGACAAAGTAAACTCAACTAGGCTCAATATCAGAATTTGCTTGTGTCAATAGATTTCCATAGAAATAATTACTTCTAACATGGGATCCCTAGTTTATTAAAGACTACTAAGTCAGCATCTAGCACAGGGATCCTCATAGGATTGAATAGTTACATAAACAGACATATCACTATCAGAGTTTAGAAAGTTACATCAGACAACAGTCAGTACTTAAGCAAGTTTTCAATTAAGCACAGAATACACAAAGAGAGTAATTTCTGTAAATACTGATCATAAAGTTTGATGCATCAGAATAAAACTAAGCAGATTTAGAAAAAGAACCTGAAACCATTCCAAGTTCATTTACCAATCTTGTAAAAGTAGCTTCACACAATGGTTTGGTGAAGATATCTGCTAGTTGTTGATCTGTTGGAACAAAGTGCAATTCCACTGTACCTTCATCCACATGTTCCCTGATGAAGTGGTACCTGATGTTGATGTGCTTTGTCATTGAGTGGGTGAATACAGTGTAAAGTACAATCAAATCGAACTTTAATAACTCAAGTAACAGAAAACAAACTTTATTGAAACAATAAACTCTGTTACAGTATGGAACTGTTACCTCTCAGTGTTGAACAAATATCACGAGAGCTGCTAGGGTTACAATGAATAATATTTTCGATAATGATAACACTTATAGTGTAAACCCTATGTCTGTGTTTATATACTACACAGTTACAAGATAATTGCTAATTGATATGGAATATAATTCTGCTTCCTAAAATATATCAATCAAATATCTTTTCTTCCAAGTATTCTATTCTTCATAGAATTCCTTCTTCATGCATATCTCTTCTTATGTTTGTCTCGATCTTCTTTCCTTTGATCAGCTGCTGTCCTTATTTGAACGTCCTTCAGTACTTAAGTTCTAATATCCATCTTCTGATGATTATCTCCTGATAATATAAGTACTGTTATCCTTAAGTCCTGACTTCCAGTAAGTACTGATTTATCCTGTTTAAGTAAGATCTGAAAACTAAACATAAATCATATTAGCCATGACATTATCAAATATATCTAACAATTACGTTCAAAATGAAAAAGGTATCTTGTAACTTGTATATATATAAGACTTAATTGCACTGTGCGTATCTCAAAAATCATTTTTTAACACGAAATTGGCGAAATTTTTGTTTGAGCCAATGTGATGGCTAATTGTTTTAAACTTGTCAGCCTAGTGGCTCGTGTTAGGTCCGTAAAATAGTAACTAATGCCGTTTCGAATAAAAAGGATAAAATGTAATTTTACCATTGTAAAAAATTTTGTTCTTCTTAACAACAATTAAGATCTTATTAGAGATGTTATTGTGTAATCGAAAGTATAAAATATTAGGGGTTTTGCTAGTTTTGTTGTAAGGTGTTCATAGGCTCATATGCATATGTGAGTATGCATGCCTCCATATTTTTATGTGTCTATTAATCATTCACAAGCAACGGTTGCAAAACAACATCATCCACTTGAAGAAACCACAACCTCAACCCATTTCCTACAACAACACTTCAAAAAATCAATTGCTCAATACATATGACATATTTTGGGGTTTGGAATATCTAATTCTAAAAAAGAGATTATAAAGAAGATAACACATATATTGAAAGTTAAGTTAATAACATAACTACTGTTACATATGGACGGTCAACTTAACGAACCGAACCTGACCTGGAGTTATTACGCTGAAAATTTCAAACAAGTAGTTATTAAATTGACTTAAATAAATATGTAGCCACTTTAATGCAAAAAAAATATTTTTGAGGTATGCAATGTGCAATTAAGTGTATATGTAATAAAAAAGACCATACTTTTCATAAGCAAATGCCCCATATTTTATGAACGTGTGAGTTTTACTGGTTAGAGCAAGTTATAAGATGTCATAATATTTTAATGATGTCCTAAATCAAAATTTAGGGTAATTGATAAAAAAAGGTAACTCTGACAATGTCGTAAATGTGACTTAAAATACTAGTACACCCTCTTAAGTGTCCCATTTTCAAAGCTATTATAATCAAGTCTTATTCTACTTTTAATGATAAAAAATTATTGTTACATCTTTTTCACACTTATTTGCTCTTCCTTTCGATATTACTCCCTCACTCTCTTTCAATTGTTTATATTTCTGAGAACGTGTTCGACATGCATTTTAAGGTGCATAAAAAGTATAGTTATGTAACTTATTTTTACAATTTTCTTTTTCTGAATAAAAGTTGAATATTTTAATTTTTATTCAGAAAAACAAAATTGTAAAAAAGGGTACATAACTATACTTTATATACACCTTAAAATACATGTCGAACATTCTCGTAAAATTTTGAATAATCTTATATCAATCTTTATATACTCGGTCATAACTCGATTTTTTACTTGACTCAGGTCAAACTCGGACAAAACTCGAATTATTAAGAAAAAACTCGATTTTAGTAGAAAAAATTGAAAAAAATGAGTAATGGTCCAAAAAAAACTCGTAAGTGAATAATTCCTAACAAAAAAAATGTAACTTTTTAAGTATTTTTAGCGTTAAGGTGGTTGTAAAACACTAGTCAAAATAATAAAATAATAATTATTATGTTACATATCATTTATAAAATATTACAAGTTAAATACATGTCAAATTGAAAGTTACAGGTCATTTAAAATTTTCGAGTTTTAAATGAATACTCTTTCGAGATAACCAGGAATATAATTAATTATCTTGTATATCATCTATGAAATACTTTAGGTCAAATAAATATTGAAATTAAAAATTTGTTTTTTATTTTATCCGAATTTTCAACTTAGTACTCCTAGGTACTCCGAGTACTCATTTGATAGGGATAAATAAATTATGCTTATATAATTAAATACTGCATTAATTGTACAAGCTATGGGCTGCTAGGCCCAATAAAAAGATATATGATACTCAGACCAGAAAGGTTAAGCCTGATGGACCAGATCAGGCCTGATGGAATAAAAAAGGCCCAAAAGACCTGATTATTAATTAATTTCGTAATTAATTAATAAGGGACAAATCAGATGTTGAAAAGAGTCCCGATAAGGATATAAATCCTTGGAGATTAGCCTCAAGGGGACCTAAAAGGATAAGGAATCAGTTTCCTACTATCTAGGACTCCAAAGTCCATTCTAATTATGAGACTTGCCCACCAAGTCTCCTATACCAAGTCCAATTCAAGGACTCCCAACATCTATATAAGGGGTCTCACCCCTACCAATCAGAACTACGTTTTTTGGCTTGATTCTCTAATTCACAGAGATACGTAGGCATCTCGTAAAGGCAGATTGAGTCACGAAACACGAGAGCAGCCATTAAAGCCCTTGAGCTCCCGAATCTTAGTATTAAATACAGCAAGTAATAACCTTAGTTTTTTATCCATAACATTTGGCGCCGTCTGTGGGAAACAGCAACAACAACCATGGCGAGAACACGGAGAACAATTGGAGCTCTAGAGGAAGGAACACCATCAGAGACAACCCAGGTGATTTCATCAACCATGGAGGTTCCTCCCCATTCAACTTATGCATCTACTCAGGGGGAAGCCCAGACAGGGGCAACTCAACCTCAGCCACAAGGGACAACTCCCCCGACTATTCAAGGTACGAATCCTCAAGTTCAACAAGTACATATACCTGTGAATTCTCGACCCGTCGGGTATGAATATTCAACTGTTATTACTACTAACCCCCCTTATGGGATGCCCCTTCGCCCTGAGGTTGGAGGAAGCGGATATGCTGGGCGAGGCGAAGCACGAGGGCAGTCACCCCCCTATATACGAGGTTTGGGTCCTATTCTTGAGGATCGGGAATTTTCTGGTCCTTATACTGAGAGAGACTCCGAATCTTCGGATGATGAAGTGGCCCCGAGAAGGAGGCGTCCTGGAAAAGAGCCAATGGCCGATGGAAGGCAACGCCCCCAAAGCACCCCAGGGGCGAATCCCCAAGAAGTGCAGGAAAGGATCAGGACTCATGAGGCTGAAATCCAAAGGCTGAGGCGTGATTTGGAGGCTCACCAGGCCACCAGACCCAAGATACCTCCTAGGGGGAGAAATCCTCCTCCTGTCATAGACCTGGATGGTCCGGTAAGAAGAAGGGCTGTTGTCCCAAGAACTGATCCAAGCAATCTCCTTCCCCTTGGAGATCCTGATGATCCAACTCCACCCTTCACAGAGGAGATAATGAATGCCCATATCTCAAGGAAATTCAAGATGCCCACTATCAAAGCCTATGATGGCACGGGAGACCCCGCTAATCATGTTAGGACATTCTCTAATGCACTGCTGCTGCAACCCGTGAATGATGCTATAAAGTGTCGGGCCTTCCCTCAAACCCTGTCGGGTATGGCTCAAAGATGGTACAGTCGCCTGCCCCCAAATTCTATTGGATCGTTCAGAGAATTAAGTCAGGATTTTATTAAGCAATTCATCAGTGGAAGAGTCCATGAGAAAAGTTCAGCATCCCTTATGAGTCTTGTGCAGGGAGCTAAGGAATCCTTGAGAGATTACCTGAATCGTTTTACAAAGGAGGCTTTAAAAGTCCCGGACCTTGATGATAAGGTAGCCATGATAGCACTACAACAAGGAACCAGGGATGAGTTTTTCAAGATGTCCTTGGCCAAACGTCCCCCTGAAAACATGTTGCAACTCCAAGAGAGGGCAGGGAAGTATATCAAGGTGGAAGAAAGCATGAGGAAGACCGTAGTAAGTAATGAGCCCACTGGAGGCAAGAAGCGAAAAACTGATTTAGAATATATTGCAAAGGACAAATATCCTAGAACCGAACAAAACCCTGATTCAACCCCCAAGAAGGGAGGACCTGGGCAAAAGTTCACTGAATACGCTAAGCTTAATGCTCCTAGAAGTCAGATTTTGATGGAGATTGAGAAAGACAGAGATGTTCGCTGGCCTAAGCCCTTGAAGGCCGATCCCGCCAAGCTAGATAAGAGCAAGTATTACAGGTTTCATAAAGATGTTGGCCATGACACCGATGAGTGTAGGCAATTGAAAGATGAAATTGAGTTCCTCATTCGAAAAGGAAGATTGAACAAATACACTGGAGAAGGAGGGGATAGGAATAATAATGGAAGGAAGAACTTTGAGGATCGTAGGAGGGACCAAGACGATCAGGGGCGAAACCCCCAGCCTAGAGGACCAGTTATAAACACCATTTATGGAGGGCCGAGACCTCGAGGGCCTGTGATAAACACGATCTTTGGAGGTCCAACTGCTGCTGGATTGTCCAAAAATTCCAGAAAGGCATATACTAGAGAGGTTATGCATATTGTTGGAGAAGCCCCGAAGAGGGCCAGGACAGAAGTAACATTGGCTTTTGATGATTCCGACCTAGAGGGTGTGAAGTTTCCCCATGACGACCCGCTGGTCATAACACCAATAATAGGAAATAGCCCGGTTAAGAGGGTCCTTGTGGATAATGGTGCTTCTGTGGATATCTTGCTCCACGACACCTTTCTAAGGATGGGGTATAACGACTCCCAGTTAACACCAACCGACATGCCGATATATGGATTTGCTGGAGTAGAATGTCCTGTGGAAGGGATAATCAAATTGCCAACCACCATAGGTATGGAGCCAAGGCAAGCAACGCAGATACTGGATTTCGTGGTGGTAAAGGCTAGTTCAACTTATAATGCTATCATGGGGAGAACAGGGATACATGCCTTCAAGGCAGTCCCCTCTTCCTACCATTCAGTCATGAAGTTTCCCACCCGAAACGGGATTGGAGAAGAGAGAGGAGATCAAAAAATGGCTAGAAGCTGTTATGTGGCCTCTTTGAGGGCAGATGGAGTCGGGGGGCAGGTTCTTCCTATTGAAGATATGGATGTTCAAGAAAATGATGAGAATAGAGGAAGGCCAGCAGAAGAATTGGTTTCGGTTCCTTTAGACCCCGAGAATCCTGAGAGGACGACTTTCATTGGAGCCACATTAGAGGAGCCCCTTAGAGGGAAGTTAGTGAAATTTTTGCAAGAAAATAGTGATGTGTTTGCATGGTCAGCAGCTGATATGCCAGGCATAGACCCGGAGTTAATTACTCATAAGCTAAACGTAGATCCAAGCCGGAAGACAGTGAAACAAAAGAAAAGAAATTTTGCCCCGGAAAGACAAGAGGCTATAAAGCAGGAAGTGGAAAAGCTCTTAGAGGCTGGTTTCATTGAGGAGATTCAATTTTCGGAGTGGTTAGCAAACCCTGTAATGGTGAAGAAGGCTAATGGAAAGTGGAGGATGTGTATAGACTTCACTGATCTGAATGATGCATGCCCCAAAGACTGTTTTCCGCTACCTAGAATTGATACTTTGATTGACGCCACCGCTGGACATGAGATGCTGAGTTTCATGGATGGGTTTAGCGGATACAACCAGATCAAAATGCATAAGGATGATATTCCAAAGGTATCATTTATCACTGACTTTGGTGTTTGTTGTTATCTTGTTATGGCGTTTGGTCTCAAGAATGCAGGAGCCACCTATCAAAGGTTGGTGAATAGAATTTTTAAGGATCTTATTGGTAAGACTATGGAAGTCTATGTTGATGACATGTTAGTCAAGAGTCTAGTAAAGACTGATCATATAGCCCATTTAAGGGAAGCTTTTGAGGTCCTGAGGTACCACAAGATGATGTTGAATCCAACGAAGTGTGCTTTCGGAGTAGGATCTGGAAAATTCTTGGGACTGATGGTCTCAAAGAGGGGAATTGAGGCCAACCCGGATAAGATAAAGGCGATCCTGGACATGGAACCACCAAAAACTGTTAAGGATGTTCAGAAGCTTACAGGAAGGGTTGCTGCGCTAGGACGATTCATCTCCAAGTCGGGGGAAAAGTGTTTGTCATTCTTCAAATCGCTAAAGAGCATCAAAGAGTTTGTATGGAATGAGGAAAACCAGAAGGCATTTGAAGAGTTAAAGAAGTATATGGCCCATGCCCCGTTGTTGGCCAAGCCAGTTCTGAGTGAAATTTTATTCTTGTACTTGGCTGTTTCAGAGAGCGCCTTGAGCGCGGTTTTGGTTAAGGAAGAACTGAAAGTCCAGAAACCCGTATACTATGTCAGCAAAATTTTGCATGGTGCTGAGTTGAATTATTCAACTATAGAGAAATTTGCTTTAGCCTTGGTAATGGCTTCAAGAAAGCTGCGTCCTTATTTTCAAGCTCACCAGATTGAAGTGCTAACAAATCAGCCACTGAGAAATATCATTCACAGTCCCAAGACAAGTGGGAGACTGATTAAGTGGGCAATAGAGTTGGGAGAGTTTGATCTTAAGTATAAGCCACGTACGGCTATAAAAGCCCAGGCACTAGCTGACTTCGTGGTGGAATGTACCATACCCAACCAAGAAGTCGGGGGGCAGGAAGATACCATACCTCAAGACAAGGGAGTCGACAATGGGGACAGGAAGAAGAATGACAAGGAGAAAGAATATTGGGTTCTCTATTTTGATGGAGCATCAAAAACAAATTCCAGTGGAGCAGGGTTGGTTTTGCAAAGCCCTGATGGGTTCTTAATTGAGTATGCGATGAAGCTAGATTTTCCAACCACAAACAATGAGGCAGAGTATGAAGCCCTGATAGCTGGCCTTGGTCTAGCTGGGACACTTAGAGTCAAAAACTTAAAGGTCCGTGGAGACTCGAAGCTGATCATATCCCAGGTAAAGGGAGAATTTGAGGCAAGGGATGATACGATGGCTAAGTATGTCCGCCTAGTAAGGGCTGTGATGACCCAATTTAATGAGTGCCATGTTCAACACATTCCAAGGGAAGAAAATGTTAAGGCAGATGCGCTATCAAAGTTCGCTTCGTCTGAGATTGAAGAAAGTTCAGGAAGTGTGTACTTCCGTGTTTTGAAGACACGAAGCATAGATGTTAAGCTTCTGGCTCCCATAGGCTTGGGGACGTCATGGATTGATCCCATCAAGGCTCACATTCAGACCGGTTGGTTGCCAAGTGATGCAACTGAAGCACGGAAGTTAACTGTTCGGGCACTAAGGTACTCTTTGATAGATGGGATTCTTTACAAAAGATCTTTCGTGGTTCCCTACTTGAGGTGTCTCAGGCCCGATGAGGCACGCTTGGCTCTTGAAGAAGTGCATGAAGGTATTTGTGGACAACACTTGGGGGGCAGGGCCTTGGCTCATAAGATAACTCGTTTAGGCTTCTATTGGCCAGAAATGATGGCTGATGCCAAAGAATATGTGAAGAAGTGTGATCGCTGTCAGAAGTATGCACCAGTTGTTAGACAACCCCCCGAGATGCTGACCTCTATCAACTCGCCTATTCCATTTGCCATGTGGGGGATGGATATTCTAGGGCCTTTTCCTATGGCCACGGCACAAAGGAAATTTCTGATTGTAGCCATTGATTATTTCACCAAGTGGATCGAAGCCAAACCCTTGGCCAAAATCACAACTAAGCAGGTTGCACAATTCCTGTGGGAAAACATTATGTGCCGATATGGAATTCCCCGTATCCTCGTCACTGACAATGGAACACAATTCAACAATGAGGAATTCAAGAAGTATTGTGAAGAAAATGAAATTGAGTTACGATTCACCTCTGTGGCTCACCCGCAAGCCAATGGGCAAGCAGAGGTAGCAAATCGGATAATCCTGGATGGACTAAAAAAGAGGATCGAGAAGTCAAGAAATAATTGGGTGGATGAGATACTTCCAATATTATGGGCCTATAGGACTACCTGTAGAGTCACGACAGGAGCAACTCCTTTCATGTTGGCATATGGGGCAGAAGCAGTAGTTCCCGTGGAGATATCGCATTCCTCTTCAAGGATTCAGACTTTCAATGCTGTAGAAAATAAGGAAGGGCAGAGGTTAGCCCTGGATCTAATTGATGAAGTGCGAGATGAGGCACATGCCAAGATAGTAGAATATCAGAAAAAGGCTTCATTCTATTACAACCTAAGGGTTAAAGAGAGATTTTTTAAACAAGGAGATCTAGTCTTGAGAAAAATAGAGGCTTCTGGTGTTGGACAGAAAGGAAAGCTTGCCCCAAATTGGGAAGGGCCGTACAGAGTCAAGAGTGTTCAGGGTAGAGGAACCTACAAGCTGGAAACTATGGAAGGTTTTGAAGTCCCGAGGACCTGGCACGCACAAAACCTGAAGGTTTACTACGTGTAAGATAGGTGAAGTACGATTCTCACTTGTCATTGACAAGTAGGTTTAAAAGCACCATGAAGCTTTGCTTGCGTAGGATTTTATATTCCAGTAGAATTTACATTGTCTAGTTATTGTTGATTAGGGTCGAACCCATGCTGTGTAAGGTTTTGGAAAACCAGACTTCATATTAAAGAGTTTGAAATTATTTCTAGGGGTGAGCATCGGCCGGTTTGGGCGGTTTGGAGGGTCCAAACCGAACCAAACCGAAATTAGCGGTTTCTCTAAAATCCAATCCGAAACCAAACAGTTATGTGAAAAAACCAAACCAAACCAATCCGTTTAAAATGGTTCGGTTCGGTTTGATTTCGATTTAAACCGTTTTTTCTATAAAACAAAGTTATAAATTAAATTAAACTTGAAATTGTAAATAAGAATCAAAATTTTGTATCATATTATACAATTATATTTTCTATTATAATCATATTAAAAATATATATATATAAAAATAATGACTTTGAAAAATAAAAAAAGGCAATAAGACGTACGAAAAAGATGCGACCAATTCTTATGCTTTTTTAGAATAAAAATAAAAATAGTGAAAATATAACACATACATGAATATTTATATCTTAGAATAAAATATATTATGATTAGTTCTTTTATATGTTTTAGTTTACACATATGTTGAACATAATAATTTTATTATTAATTGCACTTTACTAATACATTAAAATATTCGGTTCGGTTCGGTTATATCGGTCGGTTTGGAGGTAAAAACCGAAACCAAACCGAAAAAATTCGGTTTTTAAAATGTTAATCCGTAACCGAACCAAACCGTTAGTAAACCGTAAAATTCGGTTTGGTCGGTTTGGATTGGGCGGTTTCGGTCGGTTTGGGTAATTTATGCCCAGCCTTAATTATTTCTATCTAAGGATGTTTAAAGTTCAAATGCGTATTAAGATTGTAAAGTTAAAACAGAAAGAAGAAAAGCAACATATGAAATATAACCCCGAAGGGTGACAAGTTTAGATATGAATGAAGTTCAAATAGAAGATATACAAAAAGTTAGGCCTTGGAAGGCTGAGATTCCTCAGAACCACTATCTGAAGTCTCCTCGGAAGTCTCGGTCGTTCCTTCGGACGTCTCGGTTGTCCCCTCCGAAGTCCCTGTAGAAGTTCCCTCTGCAGGAGATGCTGGCTGTTGAGGCGTTGCTTTTGGAGGCTCTTCCACCCTGGCCTTCTTAGCGACAGGCTCGAACTCCTCTTCGGAAGAATCTTCCTCCTCTCCGTCCTTGATCATAACAGCAAGCTTCTCAGTAACCCCTCCAAGCTCTGGAACCCGCACAGGGCAAGGAAAGGGAGACTGCTCAAGGACCTCGGGAAACTCATCCTGGATGGCCTCCACAGCAGCATCCCAGCCCTCTTTATAGCTAACTGGGTGAAGAAGGGCATCATGCTCCACCATCAAGTCCTTGAATTCTTGGGTGTCCATCCAGCCATCAAAGGCTTTGTCCTTCTGCGCCTTCAGAATGACATTTTCGGCCCGAGCCGTCTCTAGGTCAGAAGTGGAAGAGGCCAGTTGAGCTTCAAGGGCCTCTATTTTTTGGTTGGCCTCTTCCAACTTCTTGTTGGCATCTTCCAGGCCAACCTTCCAAGCTTTAGCTTGGTGGATTGCCCCCTGGAAATGGGCGTTAGCCTGCAAGAGAAACAGCGAAAGTTCAGAAAAGAAACGTGGAAAAATAAGTAAGAAGAGCATAAGTAAAGGACGTACCGTCGCCAGAGCCTGGGCTCCAAATAGCTCATTCCCCTCTAAGTCCTGTTGAAGGACAAAATCTTGATAGTCCACCGGGGAGATGGAATGCTTAGACCATTCCTTGGACAGCGCCGTGCTGCCCACGATAGAGTCCTTGCCCCGGATCCCCCAGGCAGGTTGAAAATAGGCCCCTGGCCTCTGCTTGGTGCGCAAAACTTGGCTGAGGCCTTCCTCGCTTGGCTCCATTGCCTGAAGGAGGAACTCAGGGAAGCGATCACCAAGTCGAGGGTCTTTAAAGACCTTCCCAGCCCTCTTCATCCTGGTTGTCTCCAGGTCCTTCGGCTTGGTAGCCTCCTCAATCTTCTCAGCCACTGCAACAAACAAAGTCAGTTGAAAATCAATGAAATAAAAGTGCAGGAAATAAAGGAGATAAGAAAGGGAACTTACTTTTCTTATTAACGGGCGAAAGGCCGCGTTCTACCAGGACGGTCTCCCGGATAAGGTCCCAACAATGGGAAGTGCCGTTGTCTTGCGTAAGGAGGTTGAAACCTCTAGCCTCCTCCTCAGACAAAGTTATGTCATTCGGGCTCCCGTCCACGGCCAGCCCAAAGGATGATCGAAACAGGGAGCCCCAATCTCCACCTTCCCAAATAACAAACAAAAAATCTTTCTTCCACCCCAAGTTGTTGTTAGGGATGGACTTCCCATTCACGATATGGGGGATAGTGGGGCGCTGGTTGATAGAAACCCAACCCGGACTTTTATCAGGGCTGTTTTTGAACTGAAAAATCTTCCTGAAGACAGCAACAGATGTGGGGACGTTGTGCTTGGCGCATTGCGACAGATAACACAGAATCAACCTCCAGAAATTAGGGGGAAGTTGGGAAGGGCTGATGCCCACATCAGCCAGTAGCAAAGGAATGAATGGATGAAAAGGGAGTCTAATACCTGCCCTTAGAGTATCCCTATAGACGCATGGCGCGTCCTTCTTCCACTGACAGGCCCTGTCGGCCGGACCCGCAAGAACCAGCTTAAAAGGCTTCTTGATTTTGAAGCAGCTGCTCAACTTTTCCAGCTCCTTGGGATCCCGTAAAGCACTGATATGATCGTGCGCGTCCAGATGCGCATCAGACGGATACTCGTCCCCTCGAGTGTTGATCATGTCGATTAAGGAAGTATACCTCGATCGAATAGGAAAATCGTTGAACTTTCTAGCCACGTTCATCTTGGCCAAACGGGTCATTCTTTTGTCAGCCATCTAAAAAAAAGTAAGGGGCACGTAAATAGGCTATCTTAAAGTGGCACACAATGGAAAAATAGACACGAAAAGCAAAGGGAGGAATTTTACCTGAAGAAGCGCTCCTGAAAAAGGCTTTGAGCTCCGACTTGCTGTTATTCCTCTGAGAATCTTAGCAGGAAGATGAAGAAGAAAACTAAGAAATGAGAAAGTGAGGAGTAATAGCCTTTCCTCATTCCTTTATATAAGAGGAAAAGGAAGTTGAAGGGACGAAAAGCCCATTGAGGACAAAAGCCCATAGGAAAAAGCCCAGGAAAAAGAATATTCCAGAATATTCCTAGGAATTCTAGAGCATTCTAAACAGGGTGTATTAAGCCCAGATCAATAAAAGAGGCCCAATAAGATTTTGAAAAGGCCCAATAAAAGAGGCCCAATAAGATTTTGAAAAGGCCCAATAAAAGAGGCCCAATAAGATTTGGAAAAGCCCAATAATAAAGGCTCAGTAAAATTTAATAAGGCCCAACAAAAAAGGCCAGGCCCAAATCCAATTAGGATTTGGAAAATACAATATCTTAAATTAAAGCTAAATGAAGAAGGCTAGTGGAAGACCAGGAACCAGGTCGAAATCCAGGTCGTGAATCCTGCCCGAAATCTTTCGAGCAGACACCCGAAAATAACGGGTAAAAAAGACCAGAATCCAGGTCAAATTCCAGGTCGTGAATCCTGCCCGAAATCTTTCGAGCAGACACCCGAAAATAACGGGAAAAAAGACCAGAATCCAGGTCGAATTCCAGGTCGTGAATCCTAGTCGAAATCCTTCGACCAGGAAGCAAGAAAATCAAAGAATTTTCGAACAGGATTCAGGTCGAAATATCGACTAGAATCCTAGTTGAAATCCTAGTCGATAGGCTCATGGCAAGAAGCTGGAATAACGGGACTGAATTGAGGTCGAAACTTCGACCATGAATGAGGTCGAATAAACCAAGCATCTTTCAAAAAAAAAAAGGGGATTAAAAACTCAGGTCGAAGTTCGACTAGGATCCTGGTCGAATTCCAGGTCGTGAATTCTAGTCGAAATCCTTCGACCAGGAAGCAAGAAAATCAAAGAATTTTCGAACAGGATTCAGGTCGAAATATCGACTAGAATCCTAGTCGAAATCCAAGTCGATAGGCTCATGGCAAGAAGCTAAAAAAAAAAAGGGTGGAATTTTCGACCTAGATCCAGGTCGAATTTTCGACTAGGATCCTGGTCGAATTCCAGGTCCTAGATCCAAGTCGAAATTTCGACTAGGATCCTGGTCGAATTCCAGGTCGTGGATCCTAGTCGAATTCTTTCGACCAGGATGGCAAGGCTGACCCCTATTTTCGACTAGGATCCAGGTCGAAATTTCGACTAGGATCCTGGTCGAAAAAGGGCTGGAAATCTGAAAATTAGGGAAAATCCCAGAAAATTAGGGGAAAATCCCAGAAAATTAGGGAAAATCCCAGAAAATTAGGGAAAATCCCAGAAAATTAGGGGAAAATCCTAGAAAATTAGGAAAAATCCCAGAAAATTAGGGGAAAATCCCAGAAAATTAGGGAAAATCCCAGAAAATTAGGGAAAAATCCAGAAAATAAGGAAAAAATCTCGGAAATAAGGGAAAAATTCCTAGAAATTAAGATAATTCCTGAATAAAAGGAAAAATTCATTGTAAATGTGTAGGTCGCTCCACACTTTACGAAAAAACGAAACCCTGTAAGGGAACGAATAGACTTAACTTCTGCGAAACCTAACCAATGTTTCCCAAAAGTTGGGGGGCAAATGATAGGGATAAATAAATTATGCTTATATAATTAAATACTGCATTAATTGTACAAGCTGTGGGCTGCTAGGCCCAATAAAAAGATATATGATACTCAGACCAGAAAGGTTAAGCCTGATGGACCAGATCAGGCCTGATGGAATAAAAAAGGCCCAAAAGACCTGATTATTAATTAATTTCGTAATTAATTAATAAGGGACAAATCAGATGTTGAAAAGAGTCCCGATAAGGATATAAATCCTTGGAGATTAGCCTCAAGGGGACCTAAAAGGATAAGGAATCAGTTTCCTACTATCTAGGACTCCAAAGTCCATTCTAATTATGAGACTTGCCCACCAAGTCTCCTATACCAAGTCCAATTCAAGGACTCCCAACATCTATATAAGGGGTCTCACCCCCACCAATCAGAACTTTTTTTTTGGCTTGATTCTCTAATTCACAGAGATACGTAGGCATCTCGTAAAGGCAGATTGAGTCACGAAACACGAGAGCAGCCATTAAAGGCCTTGAGCTCCCGAATCTTAGTATTAAATACAGCAAGTAATAACCTTAGTTTTTTATCCATAACATCATTATTCCATACACTCACCGAGTCAAATCGAGTACCGATTTTTGGAATACCGGTTATTATAACACTTTTGAGCTTATTTATTTTAATAATTAGATTTATATGTTTTAAAAATAAGATGATAAACGAGAATCAAACTTATAAACTGAAACAACAAAACAAGAGATAATCTCATATCTCTTTGAAATATTTAATCAACAAAAAGCACACTCATATTACTTAAGTTATTTCATTGCACTCTTGAACTTGCCCTTAGTTATCGGTCGATGATACAATTTCTGTAGACTTTGGCAGTTTATGCTATGTCAATTTAGATAAGTACCTACTTCTTAATTTAACATGTAATGGCTTACCTTGTATAGTTTAAGTTAGGAACATTATTTGTAAAATCAAACGCTCTTGTGAGTTACATGTCTGAACAACTTGTATTATATAAAGTTGACTTGAGCTGACAATTCGGCTAATATTATTGTATGTAATAAATTAGTTAAAAAAATTATAAATCTAACACAATATAGTCATCCAGATGTTACAAGTTACCAATCAATAATGTGTAAGATTCCTTTTTAAGAAAAAAAAAATACTTTTTCCTACATGTAAAATTCCTTTGAGTAAATAGAAGAATGCCTACTTCATTTTGAAAAGAACGAATCGTTATTATTAATAATGATGTTTAATATATAGCATATTAACTTTTATATTAATAATAGTTAATAGTTAATATTTTTAATATAATATTACATAATTTAGGTTCATTGCTTAAAATAGTTGACTAATACTTTAAAGATCACTCATAGCAAACTAAATAGTGTGATAATAATTTCACAGGGAACAAGAAATGTATGCATAACCTGCAAAATAACGTTTATATTTATGCCAGATCCTTCTTCGATGCATTAGAAGGGCCAGAAATTAATTTGAAATATTGGTTAAATCCAATTCACAGCTGAGATGAATATATTATATTATTTTATAAATAATGCAAATTTGCTAAAATTTTTCATTTCAAATAAAATATAATCTTGCATGGAAATATTCAATTTCCCCGCTCAAATTAGTTTTTAAATAATTTTTTGTAACATAATTGTACACGAGACAAATATGTGTTATATAATTTTGATCTATAATATTTATAACCAAAAAATCCACTTTATAGTTTAATAATTTTTTTGTAAATTTAAAATTTCGGTTGGTATTAATTATAAATTCAAATTATTAGCCAATTATTGATATAACATCATTTTGTCCTATTTAGTACACCATAAATCTAATTTATTTCACTTAGGTTTTGAATTGATTTCTTAAATTTTTTATACTAATTAATTAGGAAAATGTTATTTCCAGAGCTATTTTTTAATTTTCAGAGCAACATTAGTGTAAAAAGACAAAACTACCCTTCCTGCATTTACAATCAAAACCCTGAAAATATGAATATAAGGGTAATTTGATATTTTCGCAATTTTTTTGCTCTGAAAACATTTCCTATTAATTATACATATCATGAATCGAACTCTATTATGCGGCATTGTGACGCAAAGGAGGCTCGAGGGCCTTTTAAGAAGGATTTGTAAACTTTACATCTGAAAAACTACTAACAATTTAAGCTCAATTTTCTTACTCCGATATAATTATTTTATGTCACCCTAACAACTTAGCCAAAAGAGGAATATTTTCTGGTCACAAAAACCTGCTAGCAGTATAATTTACAGATAAGTGAACCCCACTTAATAAATCTAATATTTTATTACAGAACACATTACTCTTTCTTATCCTCTGCAAGCAAACGGTATGGGCCTATTGAACCAATACATACAAACTATACACACACTTTTGATAAACAATAGAAATGCAGCTAAGAGAATCCAACACTAGCCCCCCTCAACCTCTTGATCAAAAACATCCTTATCCATTACATTTATAGCTCTCATCGCCACTTTGTCTTCTTGTTCATCTTCCTCACAACCCATTTTACATATACTTACAAAGTCTGTATCTATCATTTTTATGATGGGTTTTTCTTTATCTTGATCTTATCTGCTTCTGTTGTCACTTATCTCTTCTGGGTATTGTAAAGATTCAATCTTTAAGTTCTGGGTATTGAAAAGATTGAATCTTTACTTGTGGGTATTGAAAAGATTGAATTTTTGATGTAAAGATTCAATCTTTAAGTTCTGGGTATTGAAAAGATTGAATCTTTATTTGTGGGTATTGAAAAGATTGAATTTTTAGTGTAAAGATTGAATCTTTTCTTGAATTAGAGTGATAATGGGGGAGATTTTTGAGAGAAGCAAAGTGGTGGATGCTTTTGGGGAGGTTTTAGCTTTGATTGGGCCTCTTGGGGTTGCTGTATCTATAGGGGTTTTGATTGGGTGGGTGTGGAAACCAAATTTTCCTACGTTGGTTGAGTATTTTTCAAAGTCTTCTTCTAAGCATTCTTGGCCTAACCCTATTATTAACTTTAATTCATTCAAATTTCAATTGCCTACTTTTATGAGCCTTTCTGATGTTGAGAGACAAAGTGATGATCAGTCTCTGCAGGCTTCTTTATCCACTTCTGACTGCAGGTTATTTTTCCCACTCTCATATTAATTCATGTGTGTATGTTTGTGTGTTGTTTTAAATGCATACTGATTTAGAGTAGGTACTTTGTAGTATTGAGGCTTGTAGTTTTTAATACTTTGTCAATGATGTGTAGTGTGTTAGTAATAATTTGTAGTTCTGTTGCTTGATAGGTGACTTTTAGCTGGTGTGTAGATAAAATAGTGTATAGGGAAACATGACTTCCTGTGTATATATGTATTAACAGTTATCTCAAAAAGTATTGCTATAAAGTTAGAGAAATAATATATGTCTGTGTGAATGTGTGAGTGTACATATGTGTACGTATTCTTTTAAAAGTCGAATTGCAAGGTGTGTAAATTGTAATGAATGTAGTTGTATTTGTTCAGAGAGAATACAGGACAAATGACTGTTGATGACTTGGAGCATTTATGCCGAATTGTTGAAGAGAAAGATGGAGGACCTGCTTGGTTTCAGGTGATGGATCGTTCCGCACCAAACATGACCTATCAAGCTTGGCGGAGAGATCCTGAGGTAGACCCTTGTTACCTTTTCAATTTTCTCCATGAGGTCATTATTGTTCTACTGGATTACGTGATACTAATTTAATCATACAAAATTTTTGTGTCTTCATTAGATTGGTCCTCCACAATATCGTTCGCGCACTGTATATGAGGATGTAACACCTGAATTAGCCAGGGATTTCTTTTGGGATGACGAATTTCGACTGAAGTGGGATGACATGGTCATAGAGGCTGAAACTTTGGAAGAGTGCCCTACCACAGGTACCATGGTGGTTAGATGGGTTCGCAAGGTAAGAAAGGAACAACTTTGTGTTTTCTATATATGAAATGACTTTGATTTGGCCAACTACTTGAGCTTATGTATCTGTTTCTATAATATTTTTTTGGCTCCAGTTTCCGTTCTTTTGTAGCGATAGAGAATATGTGATTGGCCGTCGAATATGGGAGTCTGGAAGATCTTACTATTGTGTTACCAAGGTAAACCCATGTTACGCTTATATATATGTTGGCAACTCATATGTATATATATGTGTGTGTGTACGCCGCGCGCATTGCGCTCTTTACTATTAATTATATCAGGTAAGACTGTAAAATTCTAATTTTATTTCAATATCTATGTCGGCAACTTTTTATGTTTACTTCTATAGCATGTACAATCAGGGTACAAGCCATGCTATATTATTCACCTTAACATGATATATATAATCTCCATTTTTTCAGGGTGTGCCCAACTCAGTCCCAAGACACAAGAAACCAAGACGAGTTGATCTATACTATTCAAGTTGGTGTATTCGCGCAGGTAACCAAATTAAGTTCTTTTCCACTCACCTGGTAACCATCCATGGAAGCCCTATTGCTAGATGCATTTGATGTCCTGCATATTCCAATTTCTTATAGGGTGAAACAAAAGTCTACTAAATGAACAAATTAAATTTGTCAGCCTTGTGATCAGTTAATCACAACCATTCATGTAATCAGTGTGCATCATGACATGCGTTATATGTTTATCAGAGTAGAGTGGTTGTGTTGCACATTTTACATGACCCATTGAAATGTTCACAACCTTCTATGATGATTAGTAAATGTAGATAACAGTATTGAATTCGAAAATGACAACAAATGGAACATATTATGAGGACTCATTAGGCAAACGTAACCTTATAGAGATTCAATATTTAAATTTCCATGCATTATATTCGAACGGACTCATTAGGCAAACGTAACCTTATAGATATTAAATATTTAAATTTCCATGCATTATATTTGAACGGGTTCGCTAAATAAATTGACTGAAACAAAACTGTTATAAACCACATATGTTAATAGATTGTAATGAATAGGATTCTCTACAGATGGTTATGAGTAAACAATGGATATAATCATTATAATCCTTATCAAGAAAATTTTCATGTATGCATTATTATATGCGTATCTTTCCATGTTTGAAAAGCTTTTAGAACTTTATGATATTCAAAAGTATATACTAATATACATTCGAAGTCACAAAAACCAAAAGCAGTAGCAGGACATACTAAGGACTGAGGAGGGTACACAACGGCTTTACCGGTCATAAGTATATTTTTGCTGGCTATAATTTACTAGTACAATTGAGCCCATGCTGAATAATATGAAAATTACAAGTGTAGTTTGACTCGTCCTCACCAAAATTTGTAGCTTCACCTGTGCTCAGAAGAGGATATTTTTACCACCATTCCACTTTATTAAGAGTCGAGAACAAGATTATGTTTGATTTCCGTAATCTAAAGCCACATCTCCTCAACTCCGATGTTATAGTCCTCCCTAGCAATATATGTACTCAGATAAATAAACCTCTAGGCAACAAAGTATGCCTGAACACTATGAGGGAGGAACAACGTTTTAATTGTTTTCCATAATCTAAAGCCACATGTCATTGAAATCTTAACTATACACTACACCCTAACAATATATGTAGTCAGAGAATAACAATAACCTCTTAGCAAGAGTATCCCACGATAGATTATACTCATATTCAACAGAGTGCCTGAATTACATGTTAAACCACCATTACAGTACTGTTATAATCTTATATCAATCTTGAAATAATTGTTCTGCTTCAGTCTTGGGCATGTTAACAAAGACAATTTGATGACTGGGCTTCCAAGGATTGACAATTAATGTGGATAGGGAGGAGACTTAAGAGACCTGGGATTATGATATCACGTCATAAGTGTTATTCTAGATTTCAGTCACTTATACAGGAGAACTCATTTCTTGGTCATTTGGTTTTGATCAGTTTTGAACAATTAATCAGATTAGCCTGTTTGAAACGATTTTTGGGCTTTACCTTTAAAGATACCCAATTAATTCCATTCGATTACGTTTTATGAATGCTCAGACATAATCATACTCATACCTAATGCTAACTTTTTTTCTAGCAACTTAATTTATTTTGCACTTTACGCTTTGTTTTATATAGTATTTGACACATTTTCCTTGTATGATAATAAAGCAGAAAAAACAAACAGTATTTTGGCAATCTTTACTGTTTAGAGCTCTAAAAAGTAAAAATGATACATCTTTGTGTTGCATATACCAGTTAAATCAGCCAGAGGGGATGATCAGCTGACTTCATGCGAGGTTTTACTCTTCCATCATGAAGACATGGGTATACCTTGGGAAATTGCAAAACTTGGTGTTCGCCAAGGTATGTGGGGAGCTGTTAAAAAGATTGATCGAGGCTTGCGGGCATACCAGAAAGAGAGAGGATCAGGAGCCCCACTTTCACGGTGTGCTTTCATGGCCCAAATCAACACAAAGGTTAGCGCGGACTATCTAAGATATCTGGAGGGTACAAGAAGTTCATCAGATGATGAGACCGTTGATGTGGCTGAGAAGCCATCAAAAAGAAGCATACAGAAAATTCTAATAGTTGGTGGGGCAGTCGCCCTTGCTTGCAGTCTTGACCGAGGACTTGTAACAAAGGCTGTTATATTCGGGTTGGCCAGAAGGTTTGTGAAAATCGGAAGGAGATTATAGAGCAGGATGCTTTGGCATCTAATGATATCCTAGAAAAGTCCTTGTAGCCTGAGGGAGCATGAAAATATACAGAGGCTGGATGTGCATGTTCTTATAGAGTGTCGCATTTCTAATTCAAATTTGTTTATTTTGGGGTAACTTACTTTTGTTTAATCCATTCTGCAGCTAAAGGTGAGGAAAAGAGAATAGAACATATAGGTGGACTTGTAAACATGAAAGAATCTCATGCTGCAAAATAACAAAGCATATTTAATTTCTTCTTTTGTTCAGTTATAGTGTTAGATTTCTTCGGTCATTTTTTTTGGTAGTCTTGATTTCAGGTTCATGATTTATTTATCTGATTTAGTTAATTATACTGATACTTTTTATAAATACGAAGAACTATTGTCTGCCAAGAACACGTCCAAGAATAAAAGAATTCAATTCAATAGATTAATACAGACAGTATACAGATTTCATAGTAAAAAATTGTCTATTATTAGCACCCTTGGGGCTTTGTCCCTTTTTTGGTATGTTTCAATGGAAAAATCGTTTATTTGGTATATCTGTTCAAAAAATTTCATTTATGCTACAGAACGTGTATTTGTGGGAATCACCCATTGACCCCCAGAACAAGTGGCGTCCTGGGATCATTTTATTAAAAAAAAATTCTCTTTTCCCCGGAATGAACTTGTGTTAGTGTGTTTTCGAAGGAAATAAAATTAGGTGAATGACTGTTTTTGGACTCCTATATTAAATAAATGGAAAATGTTTGGAGTTAGTTTTTTTTTTGTTGGGTTGTAATGTAAACCTATTTTATGTGTGTATTTTTTAATTTAAATAAAAACCCGTATAAATAAGACTTTTCCAGCTCCAAAAAGGGTGTCGTGCAATGTGAGTGTAATTTTTTTAGGTTAGGGCATGTTTTGGCTCGGGCGTATGTAAATAACCGTAGATTTTTTGGGTTCCAAATTTTTTTTGTTGTGTTATAATGTAAACCTATATTTTGGGCAATTTTTTTTTAATTAAAAACTAATATCACTAACACTTTTATAGCTTCGAAAATGGTGTCTTAAGCGGCGAGTGCGTAATTGTCAAGCGAGGGCATGTTTGTGCACAGACAAATTTAAATAACCGAAAATTTGTTGGGTCCATTTTTCTATTGTTTGGTAGGTATGTAAAATATATTTATAGTGTATATGTTACATTTTATATTTTAATTTGAAACTCGAGAAATGGTGTCATGAGGGATAATGAATTAAAACGTACGTTGTAACGGAAAGTGGGATAATGAAAATGATAAAGTAGGAAGTACATTGCAACTGAAAAAGGGATAATGAAAGAACTCTCAAATTCTTTAGTCATCCGCAAGATTAACTACGTAATGATTAAAATCTTGATATTCGATCTCGTTAGATTTCTCATCATTTTCTTCCTCATCCCCTTGAATGTGAGGGGAGGTATGCTTATGACCTCCCTCCCCATTTTTGTAGGTCGATGCGTGCCTCGACCGAGTTTGACGCGGTGGTCACGGGTCGGGGCCATGAGTGCTATAACAGATGTTTGTAGCCATACCAGCATCATCGTGGCCTTGAGAAAAATCCCCAAGTTTGACAATATACTTAGCATATTTCTTATCCCACTGTTGTTCCTCTTCACGTATCTTTTCACTCCTACACCTTGCGACTACATCATCGGCCTCCCTTTTCCTCATCTCAAGCTCATCCTCCATGAAATGGTAGTATCGACACATTTCTTTTAATTCATAATCATGTTCTTCCTTTGAAATGTTACCAGCGTTGAAATTCGTATTAATGTTATCTTCGTACCGGATCGATGATTTCATAAAGTCGAAGTGCATTTTCTGGTTATATAGAAAAATCCTGATTTTCTGGTCATTCATTTTCATTCCGTATTCCTATCAGAAGTAACATGCATTCAGCATCAATTATTTAGAAGTGACTAGTCACTATACGAAATACACTACAGCACGTGAATGATGAATTATTAGCAATTTGAAAGTGTCATGAATAGTCTAATGCTTGGCTGCATTACTTTCATCAGTGACCTTTACTGTAGCAAGAAGATAAGGCATGGTGGATAGCCTGCAAAAAACCAGTGAAACAGTATTTGACATGACATAAAGTTATGCAACATTGCATCTCATTACTGGGAAGCATAAAGAGCTGTATCTTTGCACCTACTTTTATGTTATAAATAGACTGCGTTATACCCCTTGTGATATTTAAATTCCACGATATAGTAACAACAACATAATGAGTTATACCCCTGGTGATATTAACCGAGCAATTTGTAGGAAATGGTTTTGTGATGACAATTTTAGGTACTCAATGGATCCGAATGAACGTTACGCAGGAAGTTCAATAATCACGATGCAGAGGGAATGGGAATGGCGTGTTGGATGTCTCAACAGTTGTATGGGCCAATGTGTCCAGGAAGGAGTGCGAATACCAAAACAACGCGCCATACATATGCAGCGAGACACGCCTCATGAGCTGGAATTAACATTGTTTCGTGCTAGAGAGGAAGAGAATCGAATGAGGATGCGCTTAAACCGTAAAGACCTACAAAGAAGAAGTAAGGAGTATGCTGAAGACGGCGACCTCCATACTGCAATGATGTATCATCATTTCGCTATAGGTCCTGATTATGTTTCTGATTATTTTTTGTCTGATGATGAGTAAGACAATTACTTATGGCAAGTCAATTCGGTGTAAGACATAATTATTAATCACGGACTCAAATAAAATTAAACAAAAAAAAACATAGACAACATAATACAATATTTGCTCTTGTTGTAAATTTCAAGAATCTTATCTTCTCTTTCATATATTCCAAATGGGAAAAAAATAGTAGATTTATATTTAACAAAAATCCTATCAGAAATCTCCATTGGATAGAATCAATAATGCATTCCTATCCGAATTCACAAAATGTTTAGCTATCTCTAGCCTACAGCTTTTATTCCTATTTATATGTGTCCTCCTACATTGCATGTATTCAAAACATACTGCAATTCTAAGTTCCTAAATCTTTAGCAAAATAATATCGTTCATACTTGTAGAACACTCCTCTATCGAATAAGGTATGTCATCATTACATGTATGTTTGTTTACATGTACAATCTTTACTTTGGTTTCCTAACTGTTAATGTTCTCTTCAACGCAGGAAAATCGAAGGCCACGTGAACGTCAAATTTTTTTGGGGTGGAGTAGTTATTCGAGATGGTAGTAATATCAACTACTCTATCGATCCAAAAAAAATGATGTTTATTAGGTTTGGTACCACTTACGATGAGCTTAAAAGTGTCGTGTATAATTTAATGAACATTAGTTCGTATCAATGGAATTTAAAATTGAGTTTGAAGTATCCATATCTTGGTCAGTACAACCTAGTTGAAGGTTTTTATCAAATGGATATTTTATGTGATGATGATGTTAAACGCATGTTAAATGTTCCTGCCATGTTGCTAAACGTTCAAGGAGATGTTTCTTTGTTCATCGAAACAGAAGAAATTGTTGTTGATGACCCGTACTCATTCCAACATAATTTCGTGTCACAACCAACAACAACAACATACGGTGGTGATGTACAACCACTGTGGTCAAATGTACTTTTTGATCAAGGTGTAGGGTATGAAGGGAGGAGTACTCAACATGGTGGAGGGTCTGGTAGGGGGGCTAGTGAACATGGTGGACGGTATGAAGGGGGTAGTAGTCAATATGTTGGAGGGTATTGAGGGGGGGGTATACAATATAATGGAGGTTATGGAGGGGGGAGTAGTCAATATGGTGCAGGGTATGGAGGGGGGAGTAGTCAATATGGTGAGGGGTATGGAGGGGGGGACTATTGAACATGGTGGAGGTTATGGAGGGTGGAGTAGTCAATATGGTGGAGGGTCTGGAGGGGGGACTACTGAACATGGTAGAGGGTATGGAGGGGAAAGCAGTCAATATAGTGGCGGGTTTCAAGGGGGGCTAGTTATGAAAGTGATGTGGTGGGAAGAGGTTCAGGTCAGCGGTTAGCGCTGCTGGCAGATGGAGTTGTAGTCAATTCATCAAGTGAGGAGAACTTTCACCTTCACGATGATGATGATGAGGAATCTTCTGTCGCCGAAGATGGTGAAGGACATTCAGAGAGAAATGAAGAAATTTCCAATACATTTCCGGTAGTTGGAGAAGAACATCATGTTCCAAGGGTTTCATGGTTTCGCACAGAGCAATACACTCCACCATTTATAGATGACCCTAATAGTATATATGCTGATGAAGACCTCGACAAGGGGGAACTGGGTGAGGAAATGTGTTACCGTGACAAAGCAACGCTCTGGGGAGCAGTGAGGCGTGCACATATTAACACTGATCGTACATATAAAACTATAAGGAGTAACAAAGAACAGCTCATTGTACAGTGCCGGGCTGAGGGGTGTAACTGGAAGATGAGGGCTGCTTTCATGCATGATTCCGGGTACTGGCGGATTAATGTTAATAGAGAGGAACACAAATGCATGGTCGATCAGCCGTTACAAGATCACAAGAAGTTATCTGCAAGGATGATTGCGCAGATTGTAAAACCACTTGTAAGTAAATCTTTAGCAAACACCACTTATTAAGGCCGATTTTTTTTTTACATTTACTGTTTTATGTGAAACAAGTAATAGATATACCAGAAATTCCCATTAAAATCATTCTCCTGCTGATCAACAACGAGCACAACCACATAGTGGGGTACAAGAAAGCGTGGAGAGGGAAGCAAATAGTAATTGAGGAAGTGTATGGAAGTTGGGCTACAACTAGAGGTGGCCATTTGGGCGGGTTTGAACAGCCCACTCGGGACCGGCTCGTACGGAAGCTCGATTTTATTCGGCCCGATTCGGGCCGGTTCAAACCCGCACAGCTCGTTAAAACAGGAGTGCCGGTTACGAATTAGAAAGTTGAAATTCGGACCCGGACCGGCCCGCACATGAACCGCACGCCAAGTGGAACTGCACGGACCGGCCCGCACAACCCACCTGGCTCGCAGGTTTCATATCACTTAATAGTTTGCTGTATCTTTTTATTCCTTCATATTGTTAAGATACATTAATGTGAAAATTAATATTTTATTTTTGAAGTCAAACAGGCATCTACATAGGAGCATATAGACACTTATATTATATTGTAATAATTAAATTAGGAATTAAGTAATTTAGTTAATAAAAAATGAAAGTTACTAAGAATTAAAAATTTATTTAAAATGAAAGTAATTTGGTAAAAAATAATCAAACAAATATTTGTAATAAAGAATTAAAATTGTAAGCCAAAAATCGAAAAATAATCAAGCAGCTCGTTCAACCCGCGCGACTCGGCCCGCACGGCTCGCACAAACCCGTGAGCTCGCGAGTCACGGTGCCGAATACGATTTCCTTTTTTCATATCTGAACCCGGCTCGGCCCGGCCCGATTCTCCAGCGTGCCGGTTCAGTGTCCAAAATTAACGTACTCGACCCGTAGTCAGCCCGGCCCGGACCGCACGGACCGCACGAATGGCCACCACTAGCTACAACATACCAAGCTCTACCCATGTTCCTGGCAGCCATTATGAAGACAAATTCTGGAACCATTGCTGAGATCGATGTTGTCCCTCATGCTAAGGAACGGGGCACGTCCGTCTACAAGCGATTTTTTTGGTCTTTAAAGGCAATGATGGACGGGTGGCAATATGCACATCCTGTGATTTCAATATATGGGACATTCTTGAAAGGAAGATATAGGGGCAAACTGCTTATTGCTATGGGTGTTGATTCGAACAACCACCTGTTCCCTCTCTGTTATGGCTTGGTTGATGAGGGGACGTACGAGAACTGGTCTTGGTTTTTGCAGCGTCTTCGAAGACATGTCTGTCGGAAACGGACCGGCATCTGCATCATTTCTGACCGTGCAGCCAACATTATCTCCGCCCTACGAGACCCTCAGAACGGTTTTGCTGAGCCACTCGACATCCATAGGTTCTGTCTCCTCCATGTAAGAAGTAACTTTTGCAGTCATCACCCAGGTGGTGAACTAAAAAAAATAATGTGGAAAGCTGGAAGAACCACACAAGTTTCAAAGCACGACGTATATATATCAAGGATTGGTGAAATTTCCCCCACCGCCCTACAATATCTTGCTACAATACCTTTGGAGATGTGGACACTTTCCCACGATAGTGGTGTTCGCGATGGTCAAACAACCACAAACATGCTTGAGGGCTTCAACGACAACATAAGGAGGACTCGTTTTCTTCCAGTAACGGCAATGATGGAGTACCTCTTCTACAAGGCGGTCACAATTGTAGACAAACATCGAAACATAGTGGATGACGGTCTACAAGAGGGGCAACAGTTATGTGCACATTCCGCCGCTATGTTAGCAAAAATTCGGAGGAAGGCAACAGGACATACGATTATTACTTTCCATCGTCTCCACGGGATTATGAAAATACTAACACATCAGTACATAACTGCTAAGGGAACGGTAAAGGGAGGTAAAACCCAGGTTGTCAACCTCAATGACCGTACGTGCACCTATGGAAAATGGGCGACCCATCACATGTTGTGCTCTCATGCAATGGCAGGTTGTATAACACATGGATTGAGTTGGGAGCATTTAATCGAAAATTTCCATAAGAACCAAACAATGCAGGACTTGTACAGGCCAATAATTTATCCGTTGGAACCAACTCAATACTGGAACTACGACTTACCCGTACCGTGGCAGAGGTACGGAAAGTTAGTGCCGGAAGAGTCCTTGAAAAAGCTAAAGAAAAAGCGCGGGGATAAGGGACAATCGGTGCGGATCCGAACGGAGATTGATGGTCCGTGGTCTGGAAAGAAATGTAGTGTATGTAACCAAGGTCACACCAAGCGTAGTAAGAAATGCCCAGGGCGCCCACACTGAAACACGTGATCTTATTGTCAAACATATGTACTACTGCTATTACAAGCAATCTACTTGTAATATGGTTCCGTTTCCTTGTTTTCCATTTCATTATTTACTTGTTCTATCATAATATTTTGGTTTCCAATGCTCATTGCACATTCATTTTGTGTGTACATCTAACAGTTAACATTTTTACATTTAACGTTATGACACCCTTTCTCGAATAAATAAAATTTTATATTTAATCATACAGACTTAAATTTTTTTTACATACCTACCAAACAATAGAAAAATGGACTTAAACAAATTTTCGGTTATTTAAATATGCCCGTACACAAATTTGCCCCCCATGACAATTACGCACTCGCCGCTCAAGACACCATCTTCCAAGCTACAAAAGTGTTGGTCATATAAATTTTTAATTCAAAATTAAATTTTTCCCAAAATATAGGTTTACATTACAACACAACAAAAAAATTTGGAACCCAAAAAATCTACGGTTATTTACATACGCACGTGCCAAAATATACCCTGACCTAAAAATTTTGCACTCACATTGCACGACACCCTTTTTGGAGTTAGAAAAGTCTTATTTATACGATTTTTTATTTAAATTAAAAAATACACACATAAAATAGGTTTACATTACAACCCAACAAAAAAAATTAACTACAAAAATTTTCCATTTATTTAATATAGGAGTCCAAAAATAGCCCTTCACCTAATTTTATTTCCTTCAAAAACACACTAACACAAGTTTATTCCGGGGAAAAGAGAATTTTTTTTTTCTTAATAAAATGACCCAGAACGCCACTTGTTCTGGGGGTTAATGGGTGATTCCCACAAGTACAGCCGTTCTGTATCATAAATGGGATTCTTTGAACAAATATACTAAATAAATGACTTTTCCATTGAAACATACCAAAAAAGGGACGGAGCCCCACGTGGCCCAAGATAGATGTGCGTATACTGTAAATGGATAAATGAGTAATAATTATATAATGTTTTCAGCATTGTAGGCGGTAGCACGAGAATAATGTAGTATATAATATTAAAAGGCAAATTATCCACTGCCAATTTGACGGTGATATATTAACCGCGAAATATTTTATTGCGGCGGCCGGCGGGTGAGTGATACTGTCATGAAATATTGCGGAAAATATATCCTATCCAATCCAACGATGACCGGGAATAAGTTCCCGTATTAGAATTATGTATATAATTTGCCTTTTTATGTAGTCCATATGATTTTGGCTTGTACTCATATTTAGGAAGTATGAAAATATTGGAAAATCAATTCAATCCAAGATGTGGATGTGCATTTAAAATTTGTAATACTAGCAGAATTCATGGATTGTGGAGGCCCCAAAGGCCCAAACTTTGCCAAAGATGGGAAAGGATTGCAAGTTATCGTATGAAAAAGGTTGTGCATAGACTCGGGGAAAGAATAACATACTTTCGTAAAAAAAATTAATAATCTTTCAATAATGGAAAATACAAGGTAACAAGAGCATTTTAGAGATCTGTTCCCGATTGTATGAAATAATGAAAATGATTTTTTTTTCTCTTCTAATTTTTCAAATGTGAAAAAGAAATTTGGTCACACGTAGATTTTTCACAATCTTTTTTTCTAAAAATCATCAAGAAAACGTCAAAAATAATTAATTCATCATTTTCTTTTGTAAAAATGCAGAGATTCACTGTAAATATTAGAAGATGAATATGTCTGCTCTGGAAGACGCATCTGTATTATTTATTTTATTTCTTTCCGGAGTTGGAGTTATGTGTAATGTGTGTGACATATACATAATTCATTTGAAAAAAGGCGCTAGTAGAAAATAGAAAATAGAAAATAATATGTATGTTTACAACTTACAACATGAAAAACAACTCCTTTCCTTACAAAAAACTAGTTTAATAGTTTTAACTTTTTTTTTTGAGAATTTTTAATAGTTTTAACTTGAAAACGTTTGTGCGTTATTATATGCAATACATTGGGAATATAATATTAAGTTATCGATAACTAAAGCCTAAGTTGAAAATTTGAATTTAATATTTTTACTAAATCAATATATTTATATTTTTCATCCATTATTATTAGATGGATCTTGAATAATACTCCTCCAGTCCACTGTGATGTTTACGTCACGCATTTCAAGACTTTTATAAAGTATAGTTTCATAATATTTTTTTTAATTTTTTTTAATAAAAATTTAAACATTAAACTTTTATTCAGAAAAAAAAATGTGTGCCGAAAAGTAACGTAAACAACCCGTGGTACGGAGGGAGTAGGTTTTTTCAAAAATATGTTTTTTTTTCTATAAAATTACAACTTTTTAAAATTTTAATTTACAAAAACACAATTTTTCATTTTTTTTTCCTAAAATATGATTTTGCACGCTGCAATAGATGAAAGCTCAAATGAAACCGATGCAACCTACGGTGCAACCAAATTTTTTTTACTACATTTTAAGAGAAATTACATATATGGCTAATTTTAGTTGTAAACCTTATTTTTGCAATTATTTTTAAAAGATGATAAAATTGCAAACAAATTTAGAAAAAGCAGTATTTTAATGGCTCGTTTCTTAGGTTATGTTTGCAAGTTGTATATATATCTTGTATGATTTTATTTACAAAATCTTATAAATAAAATAGTTATAGTAAAAAGTATACAAACATAAATATTTCAATTTTTTTAAAAAAAATATTTTAATTTTCAAAATTGTATATTTGAAAACTGTAATTATTCTCGTTCCAAAACCTTCTTATAAAGCACAGTTCATATTTAAAATTTAGAGAGATACTGATAAAATTTCTTGCTCTCACACAATAATACAACTTAGTTTTTACACATTACTATAATTACACATACTCCAATAAAAAAATAAATGTACACATATATATACACACAAAAACTATAAAATAACGTGCATTTTGAATTTCTATACAATGACATTTATGAGTAGGGTATTTTAGTTAATATTGAAATTATAAAAATTTGCACGCATCAAAGAAAATGACAAATATTTTGAATTTTTTTATTTTACAAAGTGTACTATTGAAATAAGATGGAAGTAAGATGGAAGGAGTAACAAACTTGTATCCGGAGGACCATAAAAAATAGTTTTTATAAATCACAAAAATTGCATTGTCTCAAATTATCTACTTTTTCAACTGTATTAATCACCTTCAATTCATTTGCATGTAATATTTATAGAAAAGTGTGATAAATATTAATGCAGCACACTTTAACCAAAGACTCGCACATAGAAAAAAGACAACCCCTTAAACCATGAGTCAAGAATAATTAAATTACTAACCATTTCGATAGCAATATTAATTTAATGAATTAAGTATCAAAATTATCATTATATAAATAGTGAAATTTTAAATTTATCACTGAATAAATTTGGGGTATCAAATTATCCATTTTTCATACAAAAATGTTAATTTTTGATAATAATTTTGAGATGTCCTTAACTTATGAACGATTTGAAAAATGACCAATGTTAAACTCAACTACTTGAAATTGACCAATTTGAAATCCTGAAATTATCAATAATAAATTCTAAACTTGATTAATTATATAATAGTCAACTTGATAACTAACCTTAATTTAATTGTCATGGAATATTTGCCAAATTTTCCAACCAAACTCTACTTCCACGTGGGACCAAAGTAACATGTAACGGCTGTATTTCAACTCATAAGTAGACTAGTAGAGTGATGGGAGCCCCCTCCTAATATTATTACCAAAGCAAAAGCTAAAACACACACTCCTCCTCAGCATAGTTTCCACCAGCCATGGCATCAAATTTACTCCTCTTCATGCTACTCATTTCAGGTACTTAAACTTAACCTTTCATCTTATTTTTTCGTGTTTTTTTCGTGTCGTGTTGAACCGTAACTTGTGAACCGCAGGAGTGTTCGTGTTGCGGGCGTCTTGTCTTGGCATAAACTACGGCCAAATTGCTAACAATCTCCCAACTCCAGAAAATGTTGTGCCATTGCTGAAATCTATCGGTGCTACCAAAGTTAAGCTCTACGATGCTGACCCGAAAGTACTTAAGGCTTTCGCTAACACTGGTGTCGAGTTTATTGTTGGATTAGGCAATGAGTACTTATCTAAAATGCGAGATCCACAGAAAGCACTTGACTGGGTGACAACAAATGTCAAATGTTATCTTCCTGCTACTAAAATTACTGCCATTGCAGTCGGAAACGAGGTGTTGACATTTAACGACACCTCGCTTTCCGGCTGCTTGCTCCCTGCTATGCAGAGCATTCACACTGCATTAGTCACATTAAATTTGGATAAGCAAGTATGTGTAACAACTGCTCATTCCTTAGGTGTTCTCCAGACTTCGTACCCGCCTTCCGCGGGTGCGTTTAGACAAGATCTGAGCGGCTGTGTCGCTCAGATCTTGTCATTTTTGGTCAAAACAGGCTCGCCTTTTTTGATCAACGCTTATCCTTTTTTCGCTTACAAAGGAAGCCCGAAACAGGTTTCATTAGACTATGTTCTCTTCCAGCCTAACCCTGGAACGATAGATCCAGCTACCAATCTCCACTACGACAACATGCTTTTCGCCCAAATAGACGCTGTTTACTCTGCCTTATCTGCTTTAGGCTACAAGAAACTCCCTGTTCAGATCTCAGAAACAGGATGGCCTTCGAAAGGGGACCAGGATGAAGTAGGAGCCTCACCCGAAAATGCAAAAAAATACAATGCTAATCTTATTAAGCTAATTGCACAAAAAAAGGGAACTCCTCTCAGGCCTAATTCTGATCTAAACATCTATGTTTTTGCTCTGTTTAATGAGAATTTGAAACCAGGCCCAACTTCAGAGCGAAATTACGGACTTTTTAAACCAGACGGAACTCCTGCCTATTCACTCGGCATTTCCAGCAACATTGGCAACACAACAAGCAATTCTGGTTCAACTCCTGCTAAGAACAATACCAGCATTATAATGCCAGATCCCCCTACTTCTTCATCAAACGGTTACTTATCGATTTCTTCGGGCACGGTTAGTTCACTAAATCCCCTTTAATTTTCATTTAGCATACTATTTTCACATGTTTTATTGTTGTTCACTGGTTTTAGGACAGGAACTGTGTTACTTATCTGTGTTTAAGTCATGTTAATCTGATTGAACAAGCTGCAGTTGTGTAGTAATTAAAATTGGGACCAGTACTTAAAATTTTATTGACAATGTAGTGGGATTAAAAGATGTAAATAGGAAAGGCACTACACGTTTATGATGAGAAACGGATGGTTGTAATTTACACACGCAAGGAATGACAGCTATAGAAGCTAAAGTAGACTTGTTTGTTAATTTGGAAGTGTTCTAGTTGGACATCATCTTGTTTAGAATTTAGTAAAACTGTCAATTTTCCCGAATTTTTATATTTCACCGACTAAGTTTAACTTCTACCGAAGCAATATTATAATTTGAAGCGATAGAAATACGTATTTGTTCGATTTTAACTTTTGTAGTCGAAAATCGAACTCTAAATCTATTTCAAGTAATTAGATAAGTTTTGTGATCGATACGTAAGAACTGGTCACTTAACACAGTATGGTTCATGAAGTTTCTCTTTTTATCTTGTAAATCAATCCAAAGGAGGTGACGGCACTGTGTAGATAAAGTAGTGTAGTTAGCAGGGGGATTTTGGTTTTATTAGGCGTCGTCACATTGTGCAAGTGACAAGAAGGACAGATCGAAGCTGGCCAAAAGCAATAATAACGTACACAGATGATAGATCTATCTTATCTACTTTGTAACAGTGAAAATGACCCATTTATAACTTCTACTACCGTAAATGTATTCAATAGCTACCTAACAGTCTGTCTAACACTTGTTTTTACCTAACAGATGTTTTTTAGGGTCCCTTGAGTTAAGCGACAAATGAATTTGAAAATCGTAAGCATTATAGAAACTGCAGATGATCCATGTCGAAGATGTTCTAGGGTCCCTTTAGCTAAGTGACTTATAAGTTGAATTCAAATGTATATGATATGTTCCTTACATCGCAATTGTTATTTAGGATTGAATCGTAAATTGAATCGTCATTTCAAATGAATCTAATCTCTGCACGGCTAAGGTTTATATAGAATAAGAATGATAATGTTCGGTTCCTAACTAAACTTTTTTTTTTTCAAATGTCAGGGAAGGTTTGCTTCGAGCAGCAGCATACTATTGTTCTTATGGTTCCTGGTAGGTTCTATGTTGCTCCGCATTGTTGTGGTCTAATATTTGTAGAAATTTCAGTATCGAAAGGAGGGGGAATGGGGAGGATAACTTGTTAACTTATCGCGAACAGCCTCAGAATCTTTGCAAAAACTTCAGTAGGAGGGGATAGAGCGAGATTATTAGTTAACCATTTCCCCAGTATTTAGTTATGTACACCTTGGTGCTGGAAAAGCTGAGATTCTCGTTTCAACATTGCTTTTATGCCACCACAATATTCTTTGTAATTCTTTTTTCTTTACTTTCTATTTTTTTTGGATGAGAATATCTGGGGTTGCTTATAAGAGGTAAAAAGGTATCGCTGCAGATACATTTTTGCCTCTCGTACCTCTAATAATGCAATAATGCGAGGTGAAACAAGTATCTTTCTAGACAGTTTTTTGCATCTCGTATAACTTATTAGTGGTAAGAACGTAGAATCAAAGGCTTAGCATCTGGAAATAACTTCCGCAGATCAAAGAGAGGAATTCATTGAGGAAGAGAAGCAGTACAATCTTAATAATTCTGATCTTGCTTTAAGGTTTTAATGTTTTTATGATTCTGCTCTTCATGGTTTTTACAATAAACATATATTCAGTCATGTGTTTACTTCACTGGATCTTGTAGAGTTGCAGTGAAGTGAAATGGAAGACAGCAATGTACTATTAATAATCTGCAGTGATCAACAAATAATATAACAGAATCTTTTTTATGATTATTCTACACAAATCTTCTTGTTGCCTGACAAGCAGACTGGCAACCAGAACATATTAGTTTAATCTTAGATTATCTAGTAGTTTAAAACTTCAACTCTTGTATCAAGAATGGCTGCATAAAGTGGTCACATGTGCACCATTAAACCCGGACTATAAATTAACACTCCTAGGCAATGTTTTGCTAGCAAGACAGGCAAATAATTACAACAACTCAGATTCTCTATAGCACATTTGTTCTCTGTAGCACATTTATTCTGGTATAAGATTCAATAGATATTTATCAAGTACTATAAATTTCTAGGCGAAATGCTTAATTACACTAGGGCAATGCTTTGAATCTGCGGCTGTGGTGACAAAATGATAACCAGTTCAAAGGTGGAGGACGCATCTCAAGGATTTGCCATCGATAAGCAACTGAAAAGCTTCGTTGATCTTGCCAAAGGGAAGCTCGTGTGTTATGAAACCATCCACTTTTATCGCCTGCATTGCACTTAAAAAGTTTATAAGTATTGTACATTGGAGGTAGTAGCTAGTGATATATATGGTACCATGAGTTAGTGACTAACCCCAGTCATGCATTCCTGGACAATGTGAGGGAGCTGTGATTTGCCCTTGAAGCCTCCAAACACCGATCCTATTATACTCCGTCCGTCTAATAGTTCCATTGGATGAAGTGGCAGCAATCTTGGGGTGGGATGAACTCCTAACACTACTGTCAATCCCCATGCCTGCATCACATAGAAACATCAATCTATGAGAACTGGAAAACTGTGAGAACAAATGTTCTGCATAACATACATCATGTGTTGACAGGAAAGCCTCGCGGAGAACATCCACATTCCCTGCACACTCAAAGCTGTAATCCACACCACCTCCACTAATTTCTCTTATTTTCTGCATTTAACCAATACTAAAGCTCAGTATGTGAAATAATATTCTTAGTATCTCAGAGTTTAGTTGACGCGACTCAATCTTGCTACATTTTACGCCTGCTGCCCAAAACCTGGAGCTATAAGCTCACCTCATGCACAGACATGTTAAGCTCTCCAGGGTTTATAGAATCAGTCATTCCCATTGCCTTCCCTACGTATTATCAGTCACGTCGTACATAAACTGTTAGGATTAAGTCCTCTTAATTACCCTTCAAAATTAGCAGAAAAATGTAAAGAAAGTTACCCTTGATAAATTTGTCAGGGTTAATATCAACTCCTATGATTTTAGAGACTCCCCTGGTGCGAGCTCCTTCAACAACCTGCATAATGAAATTTATATAAACATCCTTTCGATATATTTCAGAGACTGAAATTAGATCAACTACTCATCAAAATCATTAGTGCAGAACCAAAAACATTAATTTGATCTAATTCTGATGCCTTATATTTGGTTTCTGGTCATTTTCTTCAATTAATTTCGTCTTCAGTTTTCAAATGAGCTAATTAAGGCAATTTCTCGTTAGGTACTCATCTAAATCAAGTTTAATCTCTCTTTCTCTCTTAATCAAGAAGTGAGTAGTACGCAAGTATATCATCTGTACCTAAATTTGTATAATGTAAGATGATCAAGGTTATGAAATGGATTTATAAATTTAAATCATGAACTCATCCAATCACGTTCATATTTCTAAAGTATAAACACACACAACTAATGATCACATATGAACAATGAACACTAGCGGCAGAAGAAGGTCTATATGACTGGTAGCTGGAAAATAAATTAGGTTTACTCACCACCTGTCACCCAACCAACTTCATGATTTTTGTACTTATATCAATAAAATTAGTTTTTTTATAGTTAAACTCACGTACGGGTCAGAAATAGAACCTTGACATCTTTTAGAGAAATCAAGAACTCGACCACTGCACCAACTCTTTGTTGTTAAAAGTAGTTACCTAGTCTAGTAACTAGCCCACAAGCATGCACATCCCCAGCTATTCTGAAATTAGATTAAATTTTGATCTCGAAAATGAAAACTCATAATATTGTAAAAACGTATTCATTTATCGAGATTAAGAATACATTTTCTTTAATTTGTTGGAATTTATACATACCGCGAGTCCCACGGAACCCAAACCGAAAACAGCAATGCTTGAGCCAGCTTCAACATTGGCAGTGTTCCATACAGCTCCTAGACCTTAACACATTTGATGAACATTAAAAGTTAAATAAAGATTATGTAATGTATAAACACAAATGATCTGTAATGGAACACTTATAACTTTTCTGACTTGAAGAGTGAAAGTAAATCATGTTTATGTGCTAATACCAGAATCTGAAATAACAGAGGTACCTGTTGAGAGGCAACAGCTGAGCAAGGTCATAGATTTGAGAGAAGCCTTAGGATGTATCTTGACAACACAACCCGAATCGATAACCGAATATTCAGAGAAAGTTGAGGTGTTGAGAAAATGGTAAATAGGCCTCCCTTCCTTAGTGAAGAACCTTGTCTTTCCATCATTCACCATCACACTCTTCAACGCATTCACCCTGTACTTGCCACACATGTTATTCGTTTTCGCTGATTTGCATTAGATGCACTCCCCACACTCTCCGTTAAATATCGGAATCACATGATCCCCTTGTTCTAAATCTTCCACCCCTTCCCCCACACTCTCCACCACCCTGCAGACACAATGTACTATTCCATTTAATTCCATCACTATATACACATAATTCTTCCTTATACTCTATTTATTCGACATGTATTTACCCGGAGGCCTCATGGCCGAAGATTCGAGGATACACTCGCTGAGCTTCATTCTGCAACAGCCAAATTATACGCATCAATAAATAAACGTCTATAAACGTGTACAACTAACTGTTAAGTTATCAGTTCTCCTAAAACCAAGAAATTAAAAATCCGCACTGACCTCGCCTTTCCAAGCACTAAGGGCCGTGTGACATATAGAAGTAAAGAGTATCTTTATTCGAACCTCCATTTCGCGAGGCGGTTCGACCCATATTTCTTCCACCACCAATGGAAGTCCCGGTCCCCATGCCACAGCAGCTATATCATATACACCAGTTACATTATTCATCAGAAAAAGATCAGTTCATATGGTATCATAAGAGTGTAAGCTGCAAGTATGTAGGCACGTACCTTTACAAGTTATAACCTTTCCTTTCGTTTCACTTGGATGCGAGAATCCATTCTCCAAGCACTGATTTTCTAATATATCCATTGATGCCTTTCTAAGCTCTAACTCTATTTGTTTCGAAGTCTAAGACGTATATATACTCCTTTATTTTTACAGGCAGCCTCTTTTATTAATGTTACTGATATCTTGTCTGATGGTAAAAGTACCAGGCCAGGAATGCAACCTCTGTACAAATATGCTAATTACTACTACTATAAAGTATTAGTATATAGTTTGAGCAATATTATGTACCCCGAAAACGATCAAAAAAATGTTCCCAAATGACACATGACGTTATTTCATTTGTGGAACTCATATTATTGCACGAGGGGTCCATTTCATTAATGAGTAGACAATCACTATAATTGCGACAACTCAATATTTAGGAACGTTTTCGGAAACGCTTTTGGTACTCTGACATTTCTCTTATAGTTCTAACAAACTCGAAATTAATTTCGAAATCAATTGATTCAATTTCCAACAAACACGAGCCCCGTAAATCAATGATCCAACACGAAGCTAGTGGCAATGTTGTTTTTGGTAGGAGAGAATGACATGAAATTCGTAATGGATTGAACAATTGTCAGTAAATTATGCAGGGCTAAGGGATGAAAGAAGCAAATATGAGGGAAATGAATTTCTCATGACGAGGTTGTACAATAATCTGCTTTCAAATTTTTTTTTTTATTATAATCCCAATACACACTGTAGCCAATGTCTTGCTAGCAAGGCAGCAGGCAAAACATTAGAACAACTCACAATCTCTATAACACACTTATTCTTGTAGAAGATACAGTAGATATGTATCAAAAACTATAAACTCTATGGCGAAGTACTGAAGTACACTAGCACAATACGTCGAATTCGCGACAATGTTGATAATATGATAACCAGCTCAGAGGTGGAGGACGCATCTCAAGGATTTGCCATTGATAAGCAACTGAAAAGCTTCGTTGATCTTGCTAAAGGGAAGCTCGTGCGTTATGAAACCATCTAGTTTTATCGCCTGCATTTCACTTTATAAATTAAGCATTGTACATTCAGTAGCTACTCTAGTGAAATATATGAGATCTTGAGATAATAGTGACTAACCCCACTCATGCATTCCTTGACAATGTGAGGGAGTTGTGATTTGCCCTTGAAGCCTCCGAACACAGATCCTATTATATCCCGTCCATCGAATAATTCCATTGGATGCAATGGCAGCAGTCTGGGGGTGGGATGAATTCCCAGCACAACTGTCAATCCCCAGCCCTGCATCACATAGAAAGATCAATGGATCAAAAACTATTATTTCCTTTATATGTAGGTTTTGATTTAAACGAGAATCGGGTAACAGTAAGAATTAAAGTTAAAGTTCTGTTCCACAAATTAAATTAGCAGAACTATGTAAAAAAGTGCAGAACGTTTAGTCCTCATGATTCTCGTCTTATGAACTAAATTTAAATACAAGTCAGCTCCGAGAATGCATACATCATGTGTTGACAAGAAAGCCTCGCGGAGAACATCCACATTCCCTGCACACTCGAAGCTGTAATCCACTCCACCTCCAGTAATTTCTCTTATTTTCTGCATTTAACCAATAGGCAAGCTCAGTATATGCAGTAATAATCATGATATCTCATAGCCTAGTTAATGTGACTCAATCTTGCTATATTTTACGCCTGCTGCCCAAAACCTGGAGCTATAAGCTCACCTCGTGCACCGGCATTTTAAGCTCCCCGGGGTTTATTGAATCAGTCATTCCCATTGCTTTCCCTACGTGCATTATATCATCACTTAGTACATAAACTATTAGAGTCAAGTTTACAATTAGCAGAAAGGGTAAAGAAAGTGTACCCTTTATAAATTTCTCAGGGTTGATATCAACTCCAATGATTTTAGAGACACCTCTGGTGCGAGCTCCTTCAACAACCTGCATACATTAAATTCATATTTCAAATCCTTTTGACACATTACAGAAATTGAAATTTGATCATCAGTAATCAAAATCATTAGATTAGTGCATAACCATATGAATTAATGTGATGTAATTTTGGCGCCCCATTTTTGGTTTTGGTCATTTTCTTCAACTAATTCATGTCTTTAGTTTTGACGTCTAAATTTATTCTCTTTTAATTAAGAAGTTAGTTGTACGCAAGTATATAGCAAAATTATTACAAAATGTTGTGCGAGTGTTTTATTTGATAAATAAAAATAGACCCCTTCATTCATATAAATAGCATTAATTAAATAATTTCATACACGTCATTTGTTAACATTCTTTTGCACTTTTTTTACCTTTAACATATTCATTTCATCTTCACGGATTTAATTTCTTATTTAAACGTAATAGCTCAAATATTTAAGAGTTTGTCAGTTTTAGATCCTGAATTCGGTACTCGCTCATCTCGAAATTTTTTTAAAATATATACTCATTTGTAAGGTTATAAATTATATTCGTAAAACAAACAAAATTTGAAATTTTTACGGTGAAATTTAGATTTTATTTTCTTATATAAATAATTGAATATCTTGAAAAATCAATTCAACCCGTAACAAACATGAGCGAGATCACGTAATAACAATAACAATAGTAACAAGGTTGACTCTTAACTAAAAGGACCACCTAGTCAATTCAAATTTAACCATTAAGGTGTCATATTAAAAATCTATACAATTTTGAGTCATAGGTGATTCAATTTAAAATTACCATTTGATGCGGACGAAGAAGCGTTGACAATTAGACAAGGCTCATGCAAACTTATTGCTTACTGGCTAGTGGCAATATACTTGTAGAGATCCGATCAGAATAGACAATATTCAAGTAATAAATTGGTGATCAAATATAAAAAAAGAGAACAATAATAGTAGATGATAATTTAGATGACTGGTAAGTGGTAGCTCCTAGCTGGATGATAAATGGTTTACTTACCACCTATCTCTCAACCAGGTCGTTCATGATTTTTGTACTTAGCTATCAGTGGCGGATCTAATGAGGGCTACCGGGAGGCACATGTCCTCCCCAAAATAAAATTATATAATTTTTCGGTATTTGATATTTTGAAAATATATGATTTTTTTTTTATAAAATTCAAAATTATAAAAATTTCTTTCCGAAATTTGTTCGATATCATCCTAAAAAAAATTCTGTATCCATCCCTGCTTGCTATTGTTAACATTAGTTACCTCATCCAGTTTGTATTGTACTAACCATTCAGTCTAAAGATGAGATCAAAATTGTTACTTTAATTTATCATATCAGGCGTATTACGTAATACATTACACATACCGCGAGTCCCACGGCACCCAAGCCGAAAACAGCAATGCTTGAGCCAGCTTCAACATTGGCCGTGTTCCATACAGCTCCAAGACCTTAACATTTTTGAGTCGAAGAGTGAACCGACTATTAGATTTGTTGTTCGATATTCTCAATCGTTTTAAAGATCACACAGTCGACACTGTGAGAAAACCTTAAATATTTAATAAAGAAGGTCAAGGTATACCTGTTGAGAGGCAACAGCTGAGCAAGGTCATGGATTTGAGAGAAGCTTGAGGATGTATCTTGACAACACAACCCGAATCCATAACCGAATACTCGGAGAAAGTTGAGGTGTTGAGAAAATGGTAAATAGGTTCCCCTTCCTTAGTGAAGAACCTTGTCTTTCCATCATTCACCATCACACTCTTGAATGGATTCACCCTGTACTTGCCACACATGTTATTCGTTTTCGCTGATTTGCAGTAGATGCAGTCTCCACACTCTCCGTTGAATATCGGAATCACATGATCCCCTTCTTTTAGATCCTCCACCCCTTCCCCTACACTCTCCACCACCCTGCACATACACATGTAACATTTCATTCGATTCCGTCAATATATTCAGATAATTTTCCTTTTCTCTATATATTTGACAAGCTTATACCCGGAAGCCTCGTGGCCGAGGATTCGAGGATATACTTGCTGAGCTTCATTCTGCAACAACCAAATATATAGATCAGTAATCAAACGTCAATAAACATATATGACGTATAAATTGTTAAGTTATCAGTTCTCCTAAAACCAAGAAATTAAAAATCCGTACTGACCTCGCCTTTCCGAGCACTAACGTCCGTGTGACATATAGAAGTAAAGAGTATCTTTATTCGAACCTCCATTTTGTGAGGCGGTTCTACACATATTTCTTCCACCACCAACGGAAGTCCCGGTCCCCATGCCACAGCAGCTATATCATATACACCAGTTACATTATTCATCAAAGTATGACAAAAATGCATCGTAAAACTGTAAGCTGCAAGTATATGTACCTTTGCAAGTTATGACCTTTCCCTTTGTTTCACTTGTATGCGCGAATCCATTCCCCAAGCTGTGATTTATTATGTCCATTGATGCCGTTCTAATTCTATTTGCTGAAGTGCAAACTATATTTATATGTAGAGTCCCTTTTTATTTTGCGCAAGGCCTCCTTCCTTGAAACACCCAGTTTGCTGATCCAGGCATTTATGAAAGTTAGTGAACCATACTTTTATAGTCTTACCCCAATAGAAAAAACTTTTTAATCCCAGAACCAGAGATAGTCCATGTAGTATTGTCAGATTTTTTACTTCTATTCTCGCTTATTTCAAAATAGTATTTTTTTTAAAATAAAACAGGCAAATCAGCTAATTCGTCACTATTCAATACCAAAATTTTCACTTAGGTCACCGGCTCAAAAAAGTTTTCATTCACATTAATGAATTACATAAAACTTTCAATCACATCACTAAATTCCAAAATTCTTGCACGACTGTTAAAATGCGTTGACTATTAACGAAGATCCGTTAAACAATCTCAAAACTTTCAAATTGGTCACCGAGTCGCAAAAAAAAACATTAAAAAATTTAAAATTTTATTTTATAACCAAAAATTTATTTTTTTTAAAAACAGATTATTATATTTTATTGAATTAATTAAATATACTCACACAAAAATTAAAAAAAATATATTATAAATTTAAGGGGTATATTTATTTTAAAATTTTATTATATAATAACCACTCAAACAAATTCGTAGAAATCGTAAATCAAAATTTATTGATTTTATTCTTTTTGAGTGGAGTTTTTTATTCTCAATAAGTTTCGTATTTTAAGTTTTTTCATAAAATATTATTTTTATTTTTAAAAAAATTTAAAACAAATTTTAGCCATTTCTGAAATAAAACCGGTTATTTAATAAATTTAATAGGTATATTTTTTTAAAATGTTTCTTAAATTTTAGTCACTTAAAATAAATCGTAACCAAAATATCGTTAGCCAAAATTTATTGATTGTGAATTTTCTGAAAATACTTTTTCATTCTCTATAAGTTTCCTTTTTTAAGTTTGTAGAAAAATGTACGGTTTGTTGGATTAAACATGTTTAAACAAATTTGTAAAGTCAAAAAATTGATTATATCGATTTTCAAGCATATTAAAAAAAATAAGTATGTAATTTTTTTAATTAAAGTGTTAAAATTTGGAAAAAAGATAAACATGCAAAAAGTTTATCTGTCAAATACAATTATCGATGTTGAAAAAATATCAATAAAAATATATTATTTAATCAATTCGGATATTTGAAAAAAAATATATTATATGAATTCCTCTTTTTTTTTTAAAAAGAAAATATCTTTTTGAAAAAATTAATCGGTAACCTAATTGAAAATGATACACTAATGAATTCACTATTAAATTTGATCCCCGGTCACTTACACATCACTTTTTTGTAAAACAGATTTAACGATACTAATGGGAATAATCAATTTAAAATATTTTTATTGTTCAAGTATTTGACCCAAAAAAATTTTGGGTCGCTAACCTACGTAGAAGTTTTGGTACTGTACACAACAAATTAGCTCATTTACTCAAAATAAAACTAATTAGTCAAAAAGCAACTAAAGGCTAAGTAATTATATAAGAAAAATAAAAGGACCTTTGAGAAACAAAACAAAAGGCTAAACAAGGGGTCCCGAATGTTCCGATTTATGTAATTACTTTAAATAATCATAATTATATAACTTTTTAGTTATTAATTTAAATATAATAGACATTTACATGTAATTGTGTAAAAAAATTAAATATATTCGATTTCTCACACTTATACTTGAATTGCTTGAACCAGACCCTCTCTAAATAATTTCTAATTTTTAGGTTAGTGTAGATTTCTATTTAAGCGAATTCTTTATTGGTCAAAAATTGAAACTTTAGTGTTTGTATGTGTAATTCCCTTTATTTTGCATACGGCCTCCTTACTCTCGAAATCCCCGCCCATTTCCATGTATTTCAATATTTTATCTAAAAATTTGTATATATTTTTAGATATTATTGTGTAAAATATAATTAAGCTTCATATATATTTGTAAGAATAAATAATAATAAATATATAGAATAAAGGAGGGAGTAACTATATTTATTCACAACTTAAACTTATTCGATAAATTAATATATTTTGAGTGATTTTAAATCAATATACATATATGAAATAGAGTAAATGATATTTTCTTTCATAAATGCAAATGATATATACCTGTTCAAATCAAATGTAGATAAACATAAAGAATCCGTTAATATTTGTGATCGAGGCGAAAGTTTGTTGAGTGATAGACACGGCATGAGCCATGAACATGCATGCTGGTAAATTAAATGCGGCAGCTCTTTATTTTTAAGTATTACTTATACTCTTATTATAATTATAAGATGTTTGACTTCGTTTGTTATACATTATACAAAATATTTAACTTTTTTTACATATTTTAGGGATTTTGAAAATATAATTAAAATTATTATTTTTTAATTATTTTTCTAATTAAAATTTAATTTATAAATCTTAATTTAAAATGAAATTAACAAAAATTATTTTATTTATTTATTGAAAGCAATTGTATGTGCACAAAAGACCTAATGGTCCAGAGGGAATAGTTGACTATATATAATTGAGTAATTTAATACTCGTGGCCCTAATAAATAATTTCAAATTGCAAAGCTCTTTGCTGCCGGCCGGCCTAAACCTATATTAGTTTTAAGCCAAAGCTTTTCTAACAAACCTTATTGCCCTTGACCTTGTGACCGAATTGAGAATTGACCACAATTACTATATACTATATACCCATCTATTCCTACGAACGTATCTAGTTTGAAAGTGCATTAGTTGTAATATTTTTTTATCCTTGCCAAAAATACTATAATATTACATACAAGTATGAATTATTTTGTCATTTTCAGAATTTTATATATTAGGTTGAATATCATTCAATTTACCGTTCAAAGTTCAAACTCTCCGTTCCCATATGAATTGATAAACAAAAGAACAGCTATAAAATATGTAAAATGCCATTATGATTATCCCTCCTATAAAATATGTAAAATGCCATTATGATTATCCCTCCTTAGTCAGAACTTGTCGTTTAAATGCGGTTTATCTTGGTTCATGTGTTTTGCAGGTTATTTCGTGATCCCGTAGGGTTTACCCAGTGCGCACCTAAAGATTAGCGGCCGGGGTTACTTACGATAAAAAAAAAACTAGCTAAACACACAAGTTCTGAAAATATATATTTTCTCCGTTTTATAATATATATAATATATAACTGACATTATATGAAATTTTAAAATTAAGTTTGCCCAAGTTTTACCGACAATAAATAATATTATGAGTAATACTATTATGAAAAAAATATTATTAGGAAGTACATTTGATGTACTGTCATTTTAAATTTTAATATTTATAAAATTTTATATTACAAATATATAAGTTTCAATCAAACTTTGATTGAAAATGCTACTCCCTCCGTCCCAAAATATTTTTCTCATTTTGACTTTTTATACCGTTCATAATAAGCGATTGACTACTAAATTACGTCTAATTTATAAGATCTAACATAGTCATGCGTGATTTTGTTAAATTCGTATTTATGAGTATTTTAATACAATGAAATTTTTATATTTAAAATTAATAAAAAATTAAAAATATTAATAATGAAAAGTGTGTATTGGCAAACGTGTCCAACAAAGGAAACGTTTTTATGGACAGATAGAGTACTTTTTATTAACGAGGGAACAGTATATGTAACCAATATATCACGCACCGAGTTAAGACAATAATGACATGCGACAAGGCTGCGGGTATCGCATTAATTTTGTGTATGTATTCACCCATCAATCTACTTAAACATGATCTGACTAGTACATCTTCCGCCAATATATTGGGCCACTTTGTGTAATACATATAGTAACAATATCTCTGTCTAATTAAAAATTAACATCCGTGTCTCTCATATTTTCTCTTAGATTTCATGCATCTATTTTATGCGTCTATTTTATTTTAAAATAATTATATTTGAATTATTAACTATTATTGTATAAATTGTTAAATAATCGTTTTATACTTTTTTTAAAAAAATAGGTAATTATATTTTAAATACTTGTTTGCCAATTATGGGGAGGTATGTACTCTCACTTCATTTATTTAATTTAAATATTTATTTATTGATATTATTAGAAAACAAGGTTAGAGTGCTTCCAAGTTCCACCTGCTACAGAAAGACTATGCACTGGTATAGGTGTTAATTAGTTAAATTATAAGTAAATATTGAAATAATGATGAAAATAACATTTTTTGGGACTAAATGACAAAAATATCTATTTTCAATATTTGGTCCATTTTTGCCAATCAAATACCCATTTTCAGATTGTGTATCTCAAAAAAATTTATTTTCTTATTTTTGTATAAAAATACATTTTTCAAAAAAAAAATATTGGCAAAATGGGTATTTCATATACCCATAAAGCGTATTTCATATATCTAGTCTCAAAAAATACATTTCGTTGATATTTTTGACAGTAATTCTCAAATTTTATATTTTGATCACCAATTTTAAAAAATATGATATTATTGGCCATCATCCTTAAATATTTAAGTTTGACAATTTATTTGAACTGAATTTATTGAGCAAGAGCGCATTTTTGAAGCAAAGTCGAAGCCTTGCATCAAGTATCTAAACATGATCAAGAGCCATTAAAAAACATGATCTAGAATTCTAGATCGAGCTAGATATATTTATTTTTATTTTATAGTATGGTTGAATTTGAAATATACTAATTTTTTATCAGCTTAATTATAAAGTTTAATAATTATAACTTTACCATTTACCCAGTTCAAAATAGAGTTTAATATGAAATTATTTATCCGAATATATCAAGTTGTCACAGTATTCGGCTTTCGGACCATGACCGAAATATATAGTCAACTGGGACCGTTGGCTCAGCTCGAATTATTAACCGTAATTTCAGTAATCTGGTTTCAATGTACTCCCCATTCTGGAGAGTAGAATATGTTTTTTGGCGTATCTACCATTGCACCACTGACTCATCTACAAGTTGGTTATTGCATGCCCATGAGCAGACATGTAGCAAATTGACAATTGTTATAACGCACGTGACAACAGTCCTCATCATTGTGGGGTTGAGGTTTTAAGCTTTGAAGATACAACCCCCAACAATCCCGCCAGTGGCCTGCTTGCTGGTGCTTCCAAATTAAAAATTATCATTATTTTAATTTGTAACTGTATTTGTATAGTTTTAGGACTATACATATCACATTATTTTAATGTTCTTTTAGATTTTAAAAGATAATTAAAATAATTATAGAACCGAATCGAGTCGAGCTTTCTTATGGAACAAAAATTATGTTCGAACTCGAGTTCGTTAACTAACAAGCCGAATACGAGATTGTTCGCGAACGTAAACGAGCTGAGCCGAGTCGAGCCAGAAAAAATCAGGTCAATCGCTATTTAATTGTGAAAATAACTTATCAAATAAATTATATTTTTTTTGAAATTTTGGTTATATAAATAAATATATATATCTTGATATCCATAAGGTTGGATCAATGAAAAATATTTTTTTAAATTCGAAACACCAATTAATAACTAAAAATATTCATGTTATATTATAATTTTTTCGAAATTTAACGAGCGAGCTCGAGCCGAACAACCCAAAACTCTGCTCGAGCTCGTTTTGCTTAACTAACGCATTTGTCTGTTCGAGTTCGAGTTCGTTGATGAGTCGAGCCGAACAAGCTCTTAACGAGCCGAGCTCGAACTTGTGCCCGTGAACAACTCTGTTAGTTAACAACCCTATCGAAAGGTAGAGGCTGAGCAAAACCAAATCAAAACCGAAAAATTGAACCGAACTGTGTTAATGCGGTTCGGGTCGATCCTAATTTTTCGAGAATTCAATCTATTCGGTCCCGACGGAATAAATTGAAATAAAATTTGACTCAATCCGGTTCTTTAAAAAAATATTTTGATCTAGACCGAATAGGCCGAATAGACCAAATTATAAATGTTAAGGTTTTATATTATATATTTAATTTTTAATTTTTAATTATATACTTTTAGAACTATATATATCACATTACTTCAATTATCTTTTATATTTTGTAATTTTTTGTTTAATGTTTAATACAATTTCCTTTTTAAAAAAAATTCGGTCCGTTCGGTACAAAACATGATCAAATTATTTTGATTCGGTCCTGTACATAATAAAACTTCAGTCCAAAAAAAGTGATAATTCAGTTTTTCGGTCTATTCGGTTCGGTATTGTTTTGGACCGAATGCTCAACCCTAGGTAAGGTAAACCATGCCTATAATAGTATATTGATTTGTATGTGATAACTTTGGGAATATATATTAAACGCGTAAAAATATAATATTTATATATTAATAATTAACAAGAACATGTAAATTATATCAATAATAAAATATTTACGAAGGTCGGAAAAAGATTTTATTGAAACAAGAAAAGAGAAAATCACTTATTTACATTGAAATTTTATCAAAATTAGAGAACCAGCTAAGTCGCCAAATATTCGAGAAAACTTCACTGTTTTTAAAAAGATTATGACCCAATTTACGCTGTGATAGGTTGTTACAATATCACTTTCAGGATAAAACATCTCATATTAATACATTCACAAATACAGCAAGTGTCAACAATGACCAACACCTCAATTCACCAAGAAAATATATGAATCTTGTATGTAAATGAGAGAAAGAGCAAGAGATGAGAGGCTATGGTTTTACCACTTCTCTAAAAAGTAATGTATCTCACATTATAATCTTCATTTAGATATCAATATATAAATAATATGCAATAAGCTTATTTATAAATATATAGGAATATAGTTTAGTACTGAGTTAGCCCCTTAGCTTAACAGTGCGTATTTCAGCTCAAGACCTAAGTTAAGGCATGATCAGTATAAGAAGTCCCATTTTCCGACTCACAAGCCCAGAGCTCAGGCTCAGGTGCCCTGATTAGCCTCACATGCCCCCGAGCTTAAATCCAGGTTCCCTGACAGTAATAGAGAGTCCTATTTGTTTAACACACAAGCCTTGAGCCTACACTCAGGTCCTGAGCATGTCAAGAGAATTTATAACTCACTTGTCAACTAAAATTAAAATAATGTTTATACAAATAAGCAATTTTGCTTTAATTTTTTTATGGATTATATTTAAAAAATGTCTTAGATCTAAATATGAAAGTTACATCCTTATAAAAAATAACAACCTCCACTTGTTAGTTTTTGGAAATTAGATCAAGATATCACATCTAAAATGTGTATGAAACTTTCTATTTTTCTAACAATCCCCTAAAAATTCATATAAAAATGCATATCAGATTCTACTTATGACTTGTTTTTCAGAGTCTGTACCGTTCTGGGTTTGAACCCTCCTAAGTTCCCTACTTTGATAGCTACCATATATAGATAAATTGTTTCACCTTAAATCTTTACCCATTTTAGTGTAACCACGCTCCATAGTCGATGACAAGTCAAAGACTATGGTGCTGATCTATGACTTTGATGGTTGTGTCTCGATTATGTTCATCGAATGCTTCAAGAAATAAACATTTCTCTAATTTCAACCTCACAATAATATTTGGTTAGTCGGGTGATAAGCCTCTATATCTCCGTGAGCTTACTCCTCTCCTGGGTTAGGTCGAGCTCGGATGTGATGGTACCCAAGACGGAATGCCCAGTGGAGATGTGATCTCCAGGAACACCTCCGGTGTAAGAATGAGTATTCCGGTCAAGTTTTAGAGAAAGATTGCTAGAGAAAAGGTAGAGCTTACTGTGTATGTAGAAAAATGTGAACAACTTTATCTCTCGCTCCATTGGATATTTATAGGGAATGGGAGCATGTGGGCATCACGTGCGCTTGGGGGGATGTGTATAAGTTGTCATGTCTGCAGACATAGGCGACGATGATGTTGTGCATGGGGTAGTGACGGCCGGTGGCGTGTTAGAGTTTCACACGGGGGTGTCAGTTACCCATGTGGGGTGTCAGTAGAGTTTGTCGAGCACAGCTCGGTTTGCTTGAGCGTGAGGCTCGGATGCAAAGTTGAGTTGGGCCCGTCTTTTGGGCCTTTTAGTGGGTCTGTGCCTGGTTGAATGGGCTGGGCCTATCATTTCCCCCCCACTCATTTATGAAACTTTTAGTTGCATGGGGAAGTAGGCCCTCTACCAGTTTGAGTGATGGTGTGGATTTGAGGTTGAGTTGACGCCCCCAGGAAGGCGGTTGAGACCGTCTTCCATTTTGGGTGATGTTGAGTTGAAGTTGAGTTGATGCTCTCCAGTGGAAGGCGGTTGAGACCGTCTTCTTTTTTTTGGTGAGCTTGAATTGAAGTTGAGTTGGTCCCCCCAGTGGAAGGTGGTTGAGATTGTCTTCCATTTTGGGTGATCTTGAATTGAAGTTGAGTTGGTGCCCCCAGTGGAAGGCAGTTGAGACTGTCTTCCATTTTGGGTGAGCTTGAATGGAATTTAAGTTGGTGCCCCTAGTAGAAAGCCGTTGAGACCGTCTTTCATTTTGGGTAAGCTTGAATTGAAGTTGAGTTGGTGCCCCGATTGGAAGGAGGTTGAGACCGTCTTCCATTTTGGGTGAGCTTGAATTGAAGTTGAGTTGGTGCCTTTTGTTCTTTAAAGTTTTTTTACAGTGAAAAGGTAGCAATTTAAATTTTGAAATATGAGGGTTTTCGGGGAGTTAAGCGTCGAAGATTGGGGAATGTGCATTGATGGTTATCAATGATACGTCATCAATGCAAGGGCTGAAGACCTGGGGAGGTTATGCTAGAAATTAGGGGCGTGGGCGCGTAGAAAGGCGTACCGTCGTTGTGGGGTTTCTTGGCCACCAATGATGTGCTGCCACGAGGCCTTGACGATTTTATTTGTTTTGTGTATATAAATTGGCTCCCCCTTTGTCATTTTGCTCATACGTATTTTTAGAAAATACGAGGCTTAGAGAGAGAGTTGAGTTATATAATCAGTTTTATTGGAGTGTTTATCGACGATCTTCGACGGAAAGTGATGGTTGCGGCCTTCTTCTTATTTTTAAGTTTAGTCCGTCTTCTCTATTTGTTTCTTCTCCTTTCTATTCATGCATGTATATTTCGCTGTGTGTTGTTCTTTGTTTCTTTTTGTAGCTTTATGATATACATCTTTTCTTTGAAAGTTGAAAGTATGTTGTTCTTAGTTTTAAAATATGGTGTTTAGTTAGTGTTGTTTTCATCCTTTTTTTGTGTTTTCTGGAGTGTTATTGTGGGGGTTATGTGTGACCGTCTTCTTTCGAGAGTTTTTTGGTCTTATATTTTGCGGGCCCTCTTTTCTTTCCGATGAGGTGGGGGTTGGTCTTTCTCGTCATGGCCTTCGGACGGGCCTTGAGAGATCAAAGTACGGAGGTCGGAGAAGTCCTCCGGGTGAGCCTTGTAGTGGTCCCAGGTTTTTTCTGTGATGGGGGCCGTTGTGGCGAGGGTGGTCCTCCCAGCGTGATTCGCTGAATCAAGAGAACACCGACCGCCTTGGGGATCCTGCTTTTGAGTTTTCGTCTGAGCCGTGTGACAAGATGATGTCTCTTTTAGCATTCGTATTGAGGATCTGGCTTGGGGTGTGGACTAGAGGTTGGGCCCCATCCGCTGCTGGGGGCATCGGGGTTTAGTAAAATCCTACGACGGTCGCCAACTGAGGTTGGGTCAGCGATTGTAGCTGTTGAGAGGTCATTATTGTTAGAGATTCGATCAATAAAATGCAACAAAAAAACAAAAAAATTCGAATCCCTACCGCAGTATCTATGTATAATGACCGGATAATTATGGAGAATTGATGTTTACCTTAATAGAACTTTCCTTCTAATTGTGATGAGCATTCTGATCTAGATGAACCAACACAGCATCCCTCCTTTCGAAGATCTGCTCTCCAAGATATTCACACGAAAGTCCGATCGTCCAACGATCACCGGAGCCGGTACTAGCAGATTTGGTTGCCTCTTTTCTCTCTCTCTTTCTAGCCTCTATAAGATGTAGAGCTAGTAGGGTTTTCTCAAAAACGTGATATTTCAATTAAACCCTAAAAATATACATTTTAATGTATATATATAGGAAGAGAGGGGATTCGGGCCTAATCCTAATCATAATGGGCTTCTAAAATGACCCGTTCTGATTTTGGATTTATATTATTATTAAATTCAAGTTCTAATATATATATATATATATAATTAATCAAGTCTCACTTAATTAATTTAATAATTAAATTCGAATTAATAATAATAAAATATTTAAATTCATAATTTAAATAACACTCCGTTTTAAACGTTCTTTGTGTGTAACTCTTTAGGTTATTATTACGTTTGCAATAATTTTATTTTCCAAAAAAAATATAAACAATGAGTGGCATCTAGTAATACATCATTTCTCCCCAAGTAATAATAATAATTGGTGATTCAATTAAACCTTTCGTGAATAATGTACAATGTAATATAATCTCTTTAGCCTTATATTATAGATCAAACTCGAGGCATGCATTGTGTCATCCTTTGTTAACGTTTAATCCTTCTTTCCTTGATCAATGAGTAAACTATTAAACAAATCAGTATTAGAGCACGACCATGTATTTTATAGTCTTACTCAATTAAGAGGCCTATAATATCGCTACTTTAATATAGGAGGGCTAAATCCCATCTAGATCATTTATATTTCTCATACGATTCATAATATACCCAATGTCTACTTTTATTATTACCCGGTCAAGGACAACTTTTAATAATATCAAAGTATATTAATTCTCGTATAGAAATATAATGATTTCAGGTCTAAGGACCAATACATCATTATCACTGTGAGATTGACTTGTGACACTTTAAATATGTAGTATTTCACAACGGGTCAATCCAACACCATGTATCTAATACATGTGCCTGTGCTTTGACTTTAGTATCACTATACCTATGATCGCAGACTGGGACAAACAAATACACTAGTCTCAACGTATTTATTATCGTCCCTTAACAATAATACTTGACTAAGGACCTTTAGGAATATCAATACTATTCTCATAATCTCATTTCTAATTCACGTACTTAGAGATATAGATTGACATATCATATTCCAAGGATATTTATTAATCTAAAATTTTATCGCAAAAAATAAAGATATAATAAATTACTAAAGAATAATCTATAGAATCATAATTAATAATCTAAATATCTCATAACATAAACATAATAATGTTGTCTCTAGGGCACACACACTAACAATCTCCCACTTGCACTAGAGCCAATCACCCATGTATTTAATACCCATGGAACTAGTATGACCTTCGTGCTTTTGTTGCGACAAAGCCTTAGTTAGTGGGTCTGCAACATTATCATCAATATGCACTTTACATATATGTATATCTCCTATTTTATTAATCTCTCGAAAAAGGTGATATCTCCTAAGTATATGCTTTGCCCGAGAATGGAACCTTGGTCCTTTAGCCTGTGCAATGTTTCCATTATTATCACAATAAAGATCAACTGGATCTGTGATCGATGGAACCACACCAAGTTCCGTTATAAATTTTCGTATCCAAAAAGCCTCTTTGGCTACTTCACTGGCAGCAATATACTCGGCTTCCATTGTAGAATCAACTACTGTCTCTTGCTTTGAACTCTTCTAGCTTACAGCACCTCAATTAAGGAAAAACACAAAACCTGATTGAGATATTGAATCGTCTCTGTCTGTCTAGAAGCTGGCATCAGTGTAAGCCTTTACAACCAGCTTCACATCTCCTCCATACACCAAGAATGAATCTTAAGTCCTTTTCAAGTACTTAAGAATATTCTTGACAGCTGTCCAGTGACCCTCACCTGGATTAGACTGGTATCTGCTCGTCATGCTCAAGGCATTCGAAACATCAAGACGAGTACATATCATCGCATGCATCATAGATACAATTGCCGAAGCATATGGAACTTTGCTCATACGGCCCTTATCATTTAATGATTTAGGGCAGTTGTCTTTTGAGATTAATATCCCATCAGACATTGGGACATATCCTCTTTTTGCCTCTTGCATCCCAAAACGATGCAATATTTTGTCAATATATGTACTCCGAATTAGGACGATTAATTTACTTGATCCCTAATATATAGGTAGCATCGCCTAAGTCCTTCATCGAGAAACTATTTTCCCAACCAAGTATTAACAACCTGTAGAGAAGGTATGCCATTCCCTATTAGTAATATGTCATCTACATATAGTACTAGGAATGCCACATTGCTCCCACTAACCTTCTTGTAAACACATGGTTCATCTTCATTTTGAATAAAGCCAAATTCTTCGACTGTTTTATCAAAACAACGATTCCATCTCCTTGAGGCTTGCTTTAATCCATAAATAGATCGAAGGACCTTAAAAACGATCTTAGCAAACCGGGGATAAACAAAACCCCGAAGTTGTATCATGTATACATCCTCTTCAAGCTCCCATTTAAGAAAGTGATTTTAACATCCATTTGTCAAATCTCATAGTCGTAGTAAGCAGCTATTGCTAGCAAAATTTTGATGGACTTGACCATAGCAACTGGTTAAAAAAGTCTCATCATAGTCTATACCATGAATTTGTTTGAAACCTTTTGCCACTAGTCGCGCTTTATAGGTCTGTAATTTACCATCCATGTCAGTTTTCTTCTTGAAAATCCACTTGCACCCTATAGGTTTTACCGCTTCAGGTGGATCAACTAAAGTCCATACTTTATTTTAATATATGGATTCCATTTCGGATTTCATGGCCTCTAGCCATCTCTCGGAGTCTTGACTGTTCATAGCTTCTTGGTAGGTAAGAGGCTCATCATTGTCTATGAGCATTACATCATCATTTTGAGTCAAGACAAATCCATAATATCTCTCCGGCTCATGACGAGCCCTACTAGATCTACGAACAACCTGTGTTTTCGGAGCAGGAACATCTTGATGTACTTCATGCCCACTTTCCAACTCTGGTTCAATGTTATTTTGTACAACTCGATCTTCATCGAGATCTATAGTCATCCCACTAATTTTCTTGGAAATTAACTCTCTTTCAAGAAATACAGCGGTTCGAGCAACAAACACTTTGTTTTCCGTAGGATTATAAAAACTATACCCTTTAGTTTCTTCAGGATATCCCACAAATAACATTTATCCGATCTTGGTCCCAGCTTGTCAGACACCAAGCATTTCACAAATGCTTCACATCCCCATACTTGAAAGAGATATGTCCTAAGTCCAATCATGTATGAGGATTTAGGAATAACTTTTATGTAATCTGTTTTGATTTCATTGATATTAATAAAAGGGTTGTTTTGTTTTTATTGCGGGCTCTTTCTATTTAAATGTTTAAATAAGATATACCACAGTTTAGAGTAAAGCTTTTTATGGATTGTGATGAGATCATAATAATGAGACCTAAAAGATGATAACTCTAAACTTAAATAGTTCCTTGCCGTAGGATTATAACTGGTAATTAATAATCCGCAAAGATCGGTACATACTATGCTTGCTTCATTATGAAGGATGTCTGTTCTCATAGATATTTGTGTGGTGACACTATAGCTAGTATGTAGGTGCTTATTATAGAATAAGTTCACTGAACATGACTCATACAGCTGAACAACTGATGGAGTTCACTCATGTGTCAGCAGTTGTTCACATAGTGATAGTTGTACAAGTGTCCTTAGACTTGAGGTCATCATAGTCATCTTGTGTACACTGAACTATGCTTTGGTTTAGTTCTTAGTCTCAAGGGACAATTATAAGGGCTCTACTGGGTATAGGAATTTGTACACGAAGATAGTGTATGATCAATAAAGGATCTACCCCTTCCAATGTAGGAAGAGAATGTTCAATGCTGATCCACTTATGTTAGTTCAGGAATCTCTGGTCAGATTGAATGAAATTAGAAAAGAGTTTCTAATTTACATTAAATAGAACTAAGCATAGTGAATGGGAAAGCAAGTGATTAAATAAGATAGGCTTGACACAAGTTCCATGCCTTGTATTTAATCGTGACATTGCAGGGTAGAAGGAATTGATTGTACGGTAACTACTCACTGAATAGGTTCTTGGTATTCTAAGCAGTGAATTCGTATTATCCGGATAGTCGCGATATGCTGAGAAGTATCCCTCACGATGTAGAATAAATATGATTAATTAATTAATCATATTTAATGAATTAGAGAATTTATATAAATAATGATAAAATAGTTTTATTATTATTTATTTCTACTACCGGCTTAATATTGAACCTACATGGTCACACCATAAAAGAGAATGATTTAATGGTGGAGGAATTAATTAATAATGGCTGATAATTATTTATTTATGAAATAAATAATTAATTGGAAAATTTAATAATTGATTAAACGAGATTTAATTGATTATAAATTAATTAAGAAAAGGTTCTTAATATTATTAATTAAGAATTTAATTTTTGGAAATTAAATCAAGTGAGAGAATTATTTCTAAAGAGTTTAGAAAAAGGAATAATAATTAAAAGGTGTTTTAATTATTAGTGAGAATAATAAAGGGTTAATAATAATAGTATTTTATGGGAAAATTTTCAGCTGAAAATTTTGCCTATAAATATACTATTATAGACCCTATTTTTGCCTTAACCAAAAAGATTTACAAAACTCTAATTCTCTCCATCTCCTCCTCCTTCATTACATCGTTTTCTTGGTGGATACCGGTGGAGTGCTTCACACTTGAGGAGTAGCTGCTAAGGATCTCCGTTCATCATTTTTGGATCGCCATTAAAGACCTCCATCATTCCATTAACGTAAAGCTTTTTAAGGTAAACATACTGAACTACGAATTAAATATTATTTTTCGCATGGATCCTGCGGAGGGTTTCATTTTTTTTAAGATTTAAATTTATGTTTTCACTGCATTTATGTGCTAAAAACCCTTCAATGGCATCAGAGCTACTTGTGAAAAGTTTTTAATTCGTTTATGTGTTTAACTGTTTTCGATATATGAGCATGTACGTGATTCGTTGTTATTTGATGTTGATATAATATGCTTATATATGTATGGTTTTGAATATATGATATTCATGTGAGTTGTATAATCATAAAATGATTATGTAATATGTATATATACTGATATATACATGATTTATGTTTGTTCTAATTATGAGAATCATATTAGATACGGATTCTGAATTGGCTGCTGCAGATTTGCTGAAATCTGGGTCTGGTGTCCGATTTACGCAAACGAATACCCTATTCCATAGGTAAACGAGCGTTTGAACAAAACTGATAGCTAAAGCTATCAATGACTCGTCTGTAAGGCGTTTGACGTCGTTTACTGCCCGTAAACAGTGATTCTTGTTTTTCTGATTTTTGTAATATTTTCTTTTTATGATTAGATCATGGATAATATGATATGTTAAGATCAGATTATGTATTTTAACATGCTTTTATGTGTTGTATGAGCATGGTGGATGGTTATGGCCTTTTGACCTTAGTGTAATGGTTTTGGTTTTAAATACGACTTGCATGTCGTCAATTTTTGTAATCATAAATTTCGAATGTAACTCGAGTTATTCTTGTAAGTTCATTAGATTAGTTTTACTTTCAATCATGTAATGTAATTGAAGACTCAAGAAGGCTATCCAATGGAGGTGATACAAAGAAGAAGACGAGGCATACACGAAGTCTAAACAAAGAAGAAGACTTATGTAATAAGTAGTTGTATTTATTTCCATCACCATATTAGATTGACCTTGATCTTTATCATGAGCTTGATAAAGATCACATAGGATGGGGCCATAACCAAACATATTTACTTTATTGCACTTTACATTTACTTGTTTATTTAATTTTATATTTGAGATATATGCCTATGTTTACCATGCGATGATAGATTTAGGCGAACTTAAATCAATATAAGGCGTGCTCTAGAAAATCTAAAATAGGAATCGTTTCTTGCCTTAACAATAAATATTATGAATACGATCATGAGATTCTTGTGTTTATGAAACACGTAATTGAATATGAATTTTCAATATTGAGAGAAAGGATGATTCTGTCAACAACAGATTTCTATCTGTAAGAAAGGGTTATTAAGTGACGCCTCTTGACAATGCTCCACCCAATCTGGGAATCATCTGATTATCGATTATTGATTTGAAATATTTAATTTAAAAGGAAGAATCTCTTTATAATATGATTATGATTGTAACGTAATATAATCCCTCTAAAATTAAATAATATCAAGTAGTAATTGGCCAATGACACAACGGGCTTGTGTCGGTCATAGCCTTCCAACATGGTAGAAAGTGGTTCTTATTTTTAAATCATTGTCGTTTCGTGCTACAGCCGAGGGCTTTAATTTTGAAATAAGAAATACTTGTCTATTACATAGAGATGTGTACATTGAATTAGAATCTAAAGGTCGGTACGTGCTACAGCCGTGGGCCGTTGGAGACTGATTCAATTGTACGAAATATTGGGTTAGACTTGACTTATAATATTGAGTTTGTCGTGCCACAGCCGTGACTCAATTATTCAAGAGGCTAAACTTATATTAGGGAATAACATAAGATGTAATTGACAAGAGTTGTCTGCCTATTGAACATCACATGACGTTTCGTGCCACATGCGAGGTTGTGTGATGGAATGTAGGATCCCTATTCCCACTAGCATTATGAATGCTTAATTTTCACTTAGGGGGTTGAAAAAATTAGATAAACTAGTGGGAGGCACTTATGAATAAAGACCCGATTCATATAGTACTTTGAAATGAAATTGAATATTTGCTAAGTGTTGTTATGTGTTTATCATTTACAGATTTACTATATTCGTCATGTCTTCTGCACTATCACTCTGGAGCATACTAGATGCTCACAAGTTGACTGGTCCTAATTTAGCTGTTTGTTTTCACTGTAACAAGTTGGGGCACTGGAAGAGGAATTGCAAGGTTTACCTTGCAGAATTGAAGAAGAAGAAGGGTAGTAAGACTACCGCTTCTGATTCAGGCATGTTCATGATCGAAGTTAATATGTCACTAGGTCAAATTTCTACTTGGGTATTAGATACCGCCTGTGGTTCTCATATTTGCAATTCATTGCAAGGACTAAAGGGAAGTAGGACTCTTAAAAAAGATGAGGTGATTCTACATATGGACAATGGAGCAAGGGTTGCGGCCATATCTGTAGGATCATTTAGTTTACATATGCCTACGGGCAAGACTATTATTTTGAATAATTGTTATTACGTTCCCTCTATTGTGAGGAATATTGTTTCTATTCCTATGTTAGATGTGGATGGTTTTTTATTTATTATTAAGAATAATGAATGTTCTATCCTTAGAGATAATGTTCTTTTTGGACGTGGCATTTTAAATAATGGTCTGTATGTATGTGACGTAGAGCATGATTTACTTCAGATTGAACAAACTAATAAAAGAAAACGAGGTGATGAAAATCTGACCTATTTATGACACTGTAGGCTAGGTCATATTAGTGAAAATAGACTGCGGACATTGCATAAGGAAGGGTTACTTGACCCCTTTGATTTTGAATCATATCCTACATGCGAGTCTTGTCTATTGGGTAAAATGACCAAATCTCCATTTAGTGGACATGGAGAGAGGGCTGCAGATTTTCTAGGATTGGTACACACAGATGTATGTGGACCAATGTCTACGCAAGCCATGGGTAGATTTTCGTACTTCATTACTTTCATAGATGATAGATCTAGATTTGGATGTGTATTTGATGAAACACAAGTCTGAAGCCTTTGAAAAGTTCAAAGAATATAAACATGAAGTGGAGAAACAAACCAAACACAGTATTATAACTCTTCGATCAGATCGAGGTGGTGAATACTTGAATGGAGAGTTTCTAGATTATCTCAAAGAAAATGGTATTGTCTCCCAGTGGGCTCCTCCATATTCTCCACAGTTAAATGGGGTATCTGAAAGGAGAAATCGAACTTTGTTAGACATGGTTCGGTCCATGATGAGCTATGCAAATCTTCCAGTATTCCTATGGGGTTATGCATTGGAAACCTCAGCATATTTACTGAATAAGGTGCCTTCCGAATCTGTTCCTCAAACACCATATGAGATATGGAAAGAAAGGAAACTGAGTCTTAAACACGTTAAGATTTGGTGATGTCCAGCTTATGTCAATAAAGTTGACCCAGAGAAGCTGGAATCTCGATCCGTTAAATGTAAATTTGTGGGATATCCTAAAGAGACTTTGGGGTATTACTTTTACACCGATCATCGGGTGTTTGTCCCCAGACATGCTACCTTCTTGAAAAAGGAGTTTATCCTTGAAGGAAACAGTGGGAGCAAAATTGAACTTGATGAAGTTCAAGAAGCACAAACTACTACGGATCAAGTGGAAACACCTGTTTAGACTGAACAACCTTTTGTGGAACAGCCCATTCGTAGGACAGGGAGAGTGTCTCGCCAACCTGAGAGGTATTATGGCCTTGTCATTGAGAATGACAATGAGTTGTCAATCATTGATGATGACGACCCTGTGACCTATAATGAGGCTATGAGTAGTGTTGACTCAGAGAAATGACATAGTGCCATGAAATCCGAAATGGAATATATGTATACCAACCAAGTATGGACTCTGGTTGAGGCGCCTGAAGGTGTTAAGCCTATTGGGTGCAAGTGGGTATACAAAAGAAAGATTGGAGCAGATGGCCAGGTGGAGACCTATAAGGCCAGGCTCGTGGCAAAAGGATTCAAACAAAGGCAAGGGATTGAATTTGATGAAACTTTTTCGCCTGTAGCCCTGTTAAAATCAATTCGGATTTTGCTTGCGATTGGTGCTTACTACAACTATGAGATCTGACAAATGGACGTGAAAACGGCCTTCCTCAATGGGGAACTTGAGGAGGAAGTGTATATGACACAGCCAGAGGGTTTTCTTTCCAAGGGAAATGAACACCTAGTGTGTAAGCTGCTGCGAACCATATATGGTTTAAGGCAAACTTCTCGTAGATGGAACATCCGTTTTGATGAGACAATCAAAGAGTTTGGTTTTATCAAAAATATAGATGAACCATGTATCTACAAGAAGGTTAGTGGGAGCGCGGTAACATTTCTTGTATTGTATGTGGATGACATACTTCTTATAGGAAATGATATACCGGTGCTACAATCAGTCAAAGTATGGCTATCAAAGAACTTCACCATGAAGGACTTGGGAGAAGCATCCTACATTCTCGGTATGAAGATCTATAGAGATAGATCTAGAAGAATGATAGGTCTTACCCAGGGTACATACATCCAGAAAGTGCTTAAAAGATTTAGCATGGAAAACTCCAAAAGAGGTCTCATACCGATGAGCCATGGAGTGTCCCTTTCCGAAAAAATGTCTCCTAATATACCTGAGGAAAGAGAGCGTATGAGTAAGATTCCTTATGCTTCAGCAATAGGATCTTTCATGTACGCGATGTTGTGTACAAGGCCTGATGTTGCTTATTCAATTAGTGTGACAAGCAGATATCAGTCCAATCCAGGTGAAGACCACTGGAAAGCAGTGAAAAACATCCTTAAGTACTTGCGAAGGACTCAGGACATTTTTCTTGTTTTTGGTGGTGAATCTGAGTTGAAAATAGAGGGTTATACTGACTCTAGTTTTCAATCAGAAAGTGATAGCAAATCCATGTCAGGGTACGTGTTTACTCTGAATGGTGGTGCAATTCAGATAGTTGAAAGATGAGATGTCAACGTCGAGAGAGTTGACACATATAACAACGTAGCAGACCCACTCACAAAGCCACTTTCTCAGAGTCACTTTGATCGTCATAAAGACAAGATGGGTATTAGATACCAGAGTGATTGGCTTTAGTACAAGTGGGAGATTGAAAGAGATATGTCCTAAGTCCAATCATGTATGAGGATTTAGGAATAACTTTTATGTAATATGTTTTGATTTCATTGATATTAATAAAAGGCTTGTTTTGTTTTTATTGCGGGCTCTGTCTATTTAAATGTTTAAATAAGATATACCACAGTTTAGAGTAAAGCTTTTTATGGATTGTGATGAGATCATAATAATGAGACCTAAAAGATGATAACTCTAAACTTAAATAGTTCCTGGTCATAGGATTACTAACTGATAATTAATAATCCGCAAAGATCGGTACATACTATGCTTGCTTCATTATAAAGGATGTCTGTTCTCATAGACATTTGTGTGGTGACACTATAGCTAGTATGTAGGTGCTTATTATAGAATAAGTTCACTGAACATGACTCATATAGCTGAACAACTGATGGAGTTCACTCACGTGTCAGCAGTTGTTCACATAGTGATAGTTGTACAAGTATCCTTAGACTTGAGGTCATCATAGTCATCTTGTGTACGCTGAACTATGCTTTGGTTTAGTTCTTAGTCTCAAGGGACAATTATAAGGGCTCTACTGGGTATAGGAATTTGTACACGAAGATAGTGTATGATCAATAAAGGATCTACCCCTTCCAGTGTAGGAAGAGAATGTTCAATGCTGATCCACTTATGTTAGTTCAGAAATCTCTGGCCAGAGTGAATGAAATTAGAAAGGAGTTTCTAATTTACATTAAATAGAACTAAGCATAGTGAATGGGAAAGCAAGTGATTAAATAAGATAGGCTTGACACAAGTTCCATGCCTTGTATTTAATCGTGATATTGCAGGGTATAAGGAATTGATTGTACGGTAACTACTCACTGAATAGGTTCTTGGTATTCTAAGCAGTGAATTCGTATTATCCGGATAGTCGCGATATGCTGAGAAGTATCCCTCACGATGTAGAATAAATATGATTAATTAATTAATCATATTTAATGAATTAGAGAATTTATATAAATAATGATAAAATAGTTTTATTATTATTTATTTCTACTACCGGCTTAATATTGAACCTACATGGTCACACCATAAAAGAGAATGATTTAATGGTGGAAGAATTAATTAATAATTGCTGATAATTATTTATTTATGAAATAAATAATTAATTGGCAAATTTAATAATTGATTAAATGAGATTTAATTGATTATAAATTAATTAAAAAAAGGTTCTTAATATTATTAATTAAGAATTTAATTTTTGGAAATTAAATCAAGTGAGAGAATTATTTCTAAAGAGTTTAGAAAAAGGATTAATAATTAAAAGGTTTTTTAATTATTAGTGAGAATAATAAAGGGTTAATAATAATAATATTTTATGGGAAAATTTTCAGCTGAAAATTTTGCCTATAAATATACTATTATAGACCTTATTTTTGCCTCAACCAAAAAGATTTACAAAACCCTAATTCTCTCCATCTCCTCCTCATTCATTACATCGTTTTCTTGGTGTATACCGGTGGAGTGCTTCACACTTGAGGAGCAGCTGCTAAGGATCTCCGTTCATCGTTTTTGGATCGCCATTAAAGACCTCCATCTTTTCATTAACGTAATGCTTCTTACGGTAAACATACTAAACTACGAATTAAATATTATTTTTCGCATGAGTCCTGTGGAGGGTTTCGGTTTTTTTTAAGCTTTAAATTTACGTTTTCGCTGCGTTTATGTGCTAAAAACCCTTCAATACTTTCATAAACGACATGCTGTGACGTTTCTCAGTCCATATCTCACATGGAGTCTTTTGAACCGATTTAGTTGGAACTCAGTTTAGTGTGTATGTAGCCGTTTTTAGAGCATAACCCCAGAAACTTATTGGAAGATCTTTTAGACTCATCATCGATCGCACCATGTCCAACAAGGTACGATTTCTCCTCTTAGCAACTCCAATCCATTGAGGCGTTCCAGGAGGAGTAAGTTGTGATAGGATACCACAATCCTTCAAGAAACCTTTAAACTCGAGGCTTAAGTATTCTCATGCACGATCTGATCGTAGAACTTTTATACTTTCCCCTGTTTGCTTTTCCACTTCAGCCTTGTATTCTTTGAACTTTTCAAAAGAATCTGATTTGTTCTTCAAAAGATACATATATCCATATCTACTAAAATCGTTAGTAAATGTAATGAAGTATTAAAAGCCACCTCTTGCCATCGTACACATTGGACCACATACATCACTATGTATAAGTCCTAATCGTTCGGTAGCCCTTTCACCTTGACCGGTAAAAGGAGCTTTAGCCATTTTGCCAATGAGACAAGATTTGCATTCTTCGTGTGATTCAAAATCAAACTTATCCAAGTAACCATCTTTATGTAATTTGGAAATGTGTTTCTCATTTATGTGACCTAAACGACAATGCCAAAGGTATGTTTGATTTAAGTATTTCATCTTAATACGTTTATTATCATTATTTATGTTACAGACAGGAGTATCTAAATCATGAACATATAAATCATTAAACAAATGTGCAAACCTATAGGTAACATTATTGAATGAAAAAGAACAACTATTATTCTGAATCAAAAACAAAAAACCTTTTTTGTCCAAACAAGAAACCGAAATAATATTTTTGCAAATCGCAGGCATGTAAAAACAGTTATCTAGTTCTAAAATAAGCCCAGTGGGCAATGATAAACGATAAGTCCCTACAGCTAAAGAAGCAACCTTTGCTCCATTGCCAACTCGTAGGATGACTTCTCCCTTCGCCAATGTCCTACTTCCCTGCAGTTCCTGCACATTTATACAAATGTGATAACCACATCCAGAATCTAATACCCAAGATGTATAAGTAGACAAATTGACTTCTATAACATAAATACCTGAATCAGAAGCAGCAACATCAGCCTTCTTCTTCTTCAGATCCTCCAAATAAGCATGACAGTTCCTTTTCCAATGACTCGGTTTCTTGCCATAGTGACAATCACCAACCTTTGGAACACCACCTTTAGGCTTCAAAGCCTTGGTTGGATCAGGTTTCAGATTGGCATTAGATTTAGATCCCATATTCCTCTTGCCTTTCCATTTCCCCTTTCCTTTGGTCTTCCCCTTATTCACCATCAACATGGGAGCAGGGGACGCCTTCTGAACATTGGTCTCAGCCATTTTTAACATAGCCAACAATTCAGTGGGGTTCTTATCTATCACATTATTATTATAATTCATCACAAATTGAGAATAACTGTTGTTTAAATATTGCAAAATAAGATCAATCTGGTGCTCCACATTAATTGGGGCACCCAACTTGGAAAGGTACTCAATATACCCTATCATCCTTATAACATGCGGTCCAACCGGATCACGTTCTCATTGCTTACATGCATACAACGATTTGAAAGTATCAAACCTCTCCTGACGAGCCTGTCCTTCAAACATACATTTAAGGTGCTCAATCATATCATAAGAAACCATATTCTTATATTGTTTCTGAAGTTCAGCACTCATGGTCACTAACATGAGACATTGAACATCCGTGTCATCATCGATATATTTCTGATAAACATTATGTTGAGTACGGGATGCTCCTTCAGGGAGAGGTGCAGGGCGAGAGATATCTATTACACAGAGCTTGCGCTCTTATTTGAGGACAATCCTCAAGTTCCTCTGTCAGTCAAGGAAGTTTTTTCCTGTCAGCTTGTCCTTCTCAAGGCTTGATCGCACAGAGTAGTTGTTTGAATTGATTGTCATTTGATATCTACAATGTTTAAAAATGCATAAGATAAATTGGTCTACAGATGATTATTAAATTATGTTCAAGTGATTATTCATATATATTCAAAATATATATCTCCCACTATTTTTATCAAATTAATAGCCCTAACTATTAATTCAGAAAGAATAAATTCTATATACTTTCTAGTGAGCCAAGATCCAAATTTCACAACATTTTAGTCCAGCTTTGGCTTTACTCCTAAAATATGATTCAATAAGGCAGACAACATTTGTCAATTATATCAACTATATAACTCTTGGATAGTTTAGTGGAACAACAATTATTCATATTTATCCAATAAATCTCACCAAACTCTATGCCTCTAAGTTCAAAATCCTAATGTGGTAACTTAGTTAAGTCAAACCCAAAGGTCTAAAAGTATCATATACTTCAACACGCCGTCCCACGATAGATGGGAATACTTCGCTTTGGAGAACCCACTTCTTATTGATCTAGGGGTTAACGCGTTGGACATATTGGAAGACATCTAAACAACTTAATATATACATTAGGATTTTGTTAGCATTATAACGATCATGATCCCATCATAAATAGATTCCCAATTTTTTCTTGAATAAAATACTTCGAATCAATACTCGTCAATGGTTTGATTTCCAGGTAGTGGCAGAGTCACATCAGTCTCGCTTAAAACCCACAGCCTTACAAGTTTAATGAACCCGTTATTGACAAAATCACCCCATGTCGAAAATAAAGAAGATTCGTATTTCATTCAGTGTTTCATAAACACGAGAATCTCATAATCATTTGTAAATTTTAAAATCTTGTGTTCTTACAGATTTGATCTTGTTTAGGCATGACATGGGTGACGTATCTAATACATATATTCATGCATGATTAATCTAATTAAAGCATGCATCATTAACTATTCTATACATACATTCATACATCAATATGTAAAGTGCGATATGTAAACGTGCTTGGTTACGGCCTTTATCCTATGTGATTCTTTCAAGCTAATGAGAGGATCAAGGTCAATCTATGGTTAAAAATATAAATACAATTACAATTACAAGTCTTCATTCTTTTTGTCTCGATTGTTGCTTCTCCTCTTGGATCATGCCTTCTTGAAGTACATTACATTTCTCCTCTTGAATCATGCTTTCTTGAAGTACATTACATTAAAACAACCTATACTAATGTACTTACATAAGAAAACTTGAGTTACATTCGAGGTAAAATAGTTGCAAGAATAATGAAAATGACATGCAAGTCGTATTTATAAAAACAAAATCATAAACTTTAATTTAAGGTCTTAAGGCCATAACCAGCACCTTGCTCAAGTAAACAAATAAAGAACTTGAGAAAAAAATATAGCGTGGGTCCGGGGCGGCATCCCCCGGGCGGGGTCCGGGGGTGGCAGACCCTGACGGAGGTTCAGTTACGTCTCGATAATATTCAAAAAATATTTCAAGAAATAAACATTTCTCTAATTACGACCTCATAATAATATTTGCTTAGCCGAGTGATAAGCCTCTAGATCTCCGTGAGCTTACTCCTCTCTTGGGTTAGGTCGAGCTCGGATGTGATGGTACCTGAGACGGAATGCACAATGGAGATGTGATCTGCGAGGACACCTCCGGTGTAAAAATGAGTATTCCGGTCAAATTTTAGAGAGAGAAAGCTAGAGAGAAGGTAGGGCTTACTGTGTATGTAGAAAAATGTGAACCTCTTTATCTCTTGCTTTGTTGGATATTTATAGGGAATAGGAGCATGTGGGCATCACGTGTGCTTGAGGGGATGTGTATAAGTTGTCATGTCTACTGACATAGGCGACGATGATGTTGGGCAAGGGGTAATGATGACTGGTGGCATGTCAGAGTTTCACACAGGGGTGTCAGTTGCCTATGTGGGGTGTCAGTAGAGTTTGTCGAGAAGAGCTCGGTTTGCTCGAGCGCGAGGCTCAGATGCAAAGTTGAGTTGGGCCCGTCTTTTGGGTCTTTTAGTGGGTCTGAGCCTGGATGAATGGGTTGGGCCTGTCATCCCCCCCTCACTCTTTTATGAAACTTTTAGTTGCATGGGGAAGTACGTCGTCTCCCAGTTTGAGTGATGATGTGAATTTGAGGTTGAGTTGGCGCCCCCGGTGAAAGACGGTTGAGACCGTCTTCCATTTTGGGTGATGTTGAGTTGAAGTTAAGTTGATGCTCTCCAGTGGAAGGCGGTTGATACCGTCTTCTATTTTTGGTTAGCTTAAATTGAAGTTGACTTGGTCCCCCCAGTGGAAGGTGGTTGAGATTGTCTTCCATTTTGGGTGATCTTGAATTGAAGTTGAGTTGGTGCCCCCCAGTGGAAGGCAGTTGAGACTGTCTTCCATTTTGGGTGAGCTTGAATGGAAGTTGAGTTGGTGCCCCAGTGGAAAGCGGTTGAGACCATCTTCCATTTGCGTGAGCTTGAATTGAAGTTGAGTTGGTGCCTGCCCCCATTGGAAGGCGGTTGAGACCGTCTTCCAATTTGGGTGAGCTTAAATTGAAGTTGAGTTGGTGCCTTTTGTTCTTTAAAGTTTTTTTAAGTGAAAAGGTAGCAATTTAAATTTTGAAATTTTTTGAAAAATGAGGGTTTTTGGGTAGTTGAATGCCCAAAAATTGGGGAATGTGCATTGATGGCTATCAATGATACGCCATCAATGCAAGGGCTGAAGACGTGGGGAGGTAATGGTAGAAATTAGGGGCGTGGGCGCATAGGAAGGCGAACCATCATGGGGGGTTTCTCTATTCGTTTCTTCTCCTTTCTATTCATGCATGAATATTTCGCTGTATTGTTCTTTATTTTTTTGTAGCTTTATGATGTACATCTTTTCTTTGAAAGTTGAAAGTATGTTGTTCTTAGTTTCAAAATATGGAGTTTAGTTAGTGTTGTTTTCATCTTTTTTTGTGTTTTCTGGAGTGTTATTGCGGGGGTTATGTGTGACCGTCTTCTTTCGAGAGTTTTTTAGTCTCGTGTTTTGCGGGTCCTCTTTTCTTTCGGATGAGGCGGGGGTTGGTCTTGCTCGTCATGATCTTCGGATGGGCCCTGAGAGATCAAAGTACGGAGGTCAGAGAAGTCCTCCGGGTGAGCCTTGTAGTGGTTCCAGGTTTTCTTTCTATGATGGGGGCCATTGTGGCGGGGGTGGTCCTCCCAGCGTGATTCGCTGAGTAGAGAGAACACCGATCTCCTTGGGGATCCAACTTTTGTGTTTTCGTCTGAGCCGTGTGAAAAGATGATGTCTCTTTTAGCATTTGTATTGAGGATCTGGCTTGGGGTGGGTGTGGACTAGAGGTTGGGCCCATCAGCTGCTGGGGGCGTCATGGTTTGGTAAAAGCCTACGACGGTCTCCAACTGAGGTTGGGTCAGCGATTGTACCTGGAGGTCATTATTGTTAGAGATTCGATCAATAAAACGCAAAGGAAAAATAAAAAAATTTAAATTCCTACCGCAGGATCTATGTATAATGACCGGATAATTATGAAGAATTGATGTTTACCTTAATAAAGCTTTCCTTCAGATTGTGATGAACGTTCTAATATTGATGAACCAACACAACATCCCTCCTTTCGAAGATTTGCAATCTAAGATATCCACACAAACATCCTATCATCCAACGATCACTAGAGCCGTTACTAGTCGATTTGGTTGCCTCTTTTCTCTCTCTCTCTCTAGCCTCTCTTAAGATGTAGAGCTGCTAGGGTTTTCTTAAAAACGTATTATTTCAACTAAACCCTAAAAATATACATCTGAATGTATATATAGGGAGATAGGGGATTCGGGCCTAACCCTAATCATAATGGGCTTCTAAAAGGACCCATTCCGATTTTGTATTTATATTATTATTAAATTCAAATTCTAATATATATACAATTAATCAAGTCTCACTTAATTAATTTAAAAATTAAATTCGAATTAACAATAATAAAATATTTAAATTCATAATTTAAATAACACTCCGTTTTAAACATTCTTTGTGTGTGACCCTTTAGGTTATTATTACGTTGACAATAATTTTATTTTCCAATAATAAAATTATAAACAATGAGTGACATCTAGTAATACATCATTGCTCCCCAAGTAATAATAATAATTAGTGATTCAATTAAACCTTGCGTGAATAATGTACAATGTAATATAATCCCTTTAGCCTTTTATTAGAGATCAAACTCGAGGCATGCATTGTGTCATCCTCTATTAACGTTTAATCCTTGATCAATGAGTAAACAGTTAAACAAATCAGTATTTGAGCACGACCATGCATTTTATACTCTTACTCAATCAAGAGACCAATAATATCACTCCTTTAATATAGGATGGCTAAATCCCATCTAAATCATTCATATTTCTCATTCGATTCATAATATACACAATGTCTACTTTTATTATTACCTGGTCAAGGATAACTTTTAATAGTATCAAAGTATATTAATTCTCGTATAGAAATATAATGATTTCAGGTCTAAGGACCAATACATCATTATCACTGTGAGATTAACTTATGACACTTTAAACATATAGTATCTCACAACGGGTCAATCCAGCACCATGTATTTAATACATGTGTCTGTATTTTGACTTTAGTATTACCATCTTATGATCAATGAGATATGATCATCAGTCAACAAACACACTAGTCTCAACGTATTTATTATCGTCCCTTAACAATAATATTTAACTAGGGACCTTTAAGAATATCAATACTATTTTCATAATCTCATTTCTAAGTCACGTACTTAGAGATATAGATTTACATATCATATTCCAAGGACATTTATTAATCTGACATTTTATCGCAGAAAATAAAGATATAATAAATTACTAAAGAATAATACATAAAATCATAATTAATAATCTAAATATCTCATAACATAAACATAATAGTTGTCTCTAGGGCATAAACACTAACAATTATCTGAGAGGTTGCTGACCCGGGGATGAGCTGATGAAGGCTGGGTCCGGTCCTCGGCCGTTCGCTTGCGTGCAAGCTCCCCTTCGCGGGACGCGGCTTGTCGGTTGAGCTTTTGTCTTTGGTCCTCAACTTCGGTTTCGCTGATCGGTGCGGGGGTGGAAGTTGCCGCACCTCTGATGGTTCCTGGTCATGGTTGAGGGTGTTGTTGAATCGAATTATTTCCATGATTCTTTTGTATGACCTCAGATACTGATTGGATGTTAACTGAGTCGTGACCCGTTTAAGTACTAATAAGCACAGAGGTGAGGCCTGCTTAAGGACCGGATGGTGGGTAGAAGAGTTTTGGAGGCCCCTCTTAGCGCCAAATGATGAGCCTCTAGATCTTTGTGGGCTTTCTCCCCTCTTGCTTCATTTGATATTTATAGGAAATGGGAGCAAATGGGCATCACGTGCGTTTAGGGGGGGGTGTATGAGCTTTCATGTCTGCTAACATAGGCAGCGATTATTTTGGGCAGGGGGCAGTGACGACTGGTGGCGTGTCAGAGTTTCACATGGGGGCGTCAAGTGCTCATGTGGGGTGTTAGTAAAGTTTGTCGGGCAGAGCTCAGTTTGCCTAAGCGCGAGGCTCGGATGTAGAGTTGATTTGAGCCCGTCTTTTGGGCCTTTAAGTGGGCCTGAGCCTGGACGATTGGGATGGGCTCACCGGGCCTCTCCAAAAATATACTGCCAATATCTCGTCTTACGACTTGACCCCATTCAGAGTTTTTAAATTATGACAAAGTATATAACCTGATCAAAGTTTGGAAAATTCTGACCCATAACTGCTTCCATCAGAGTTTATTAAACTCTTGCTAACGAGCAGTTCCAGTACCTCCTAAGGTTTACAGGGTATAGAGTCAGATTTGTGAGTATCTAAAAATATATGGTAGATGTACTATCAATTCATCTTTACAACTTGTTATTATCATATTAAATACACTTCGAGGGATATCTGTTGATGAATAATGATGGGTTACCAATCTCATTCCCAACCTCGACCTAAGGATGAGAGCATACTAAAACCCCCTTAGTCAGCGAATCATCTATATAATCCTTCGTTCCTATAAACTCTATAACAATAATTATATCAGACACAAGACCCCTTAGAGACTTAAGTCTAACTTAGATGTGTCTTTTCATCTTAGTTTTACACTTAACAATTTTAATCTTGTCGATAGTTGTACGACAATCACAATGAACTGAAATGGCAGAAAGCGGTTCGCTTACTACTAGTAAGACTGACATCGGTTCATGAAACCATTCGACCTCCGTCACCGTGACATTCAATGCACACAACGCACACAACTCAGTCTCAAATGTAAACCGAGTAATTAAAGTCTGTTTAGGATACTTCCAGGACACTGTTCTAACCGCAAGGGCAAACGAGTATCCAGTCACTCCATTAAAATAAGATTTTTTAGCTATCCAACTTGCATTAATATACACCTCTAGTACCCCGTAAATCTCCAGTAATGCAAACCAATGAAAATAGTTCCCTTGAGATAGCTAAGAACTCTATCCATAACCTCTTAATGAGTCTTGTTCGGACTACTCGTATATCTGGTTAACTTAGACAAAAAATTAGAAATATATGGTCTAATCACGTTAGCATTATATTGCGAACTCTCAATAATCCGTGAATACCTTTACTGAAATACAAGAACCCTCGAATTATTCTTGACAGTAGCAACTTCTGAATCATATGGCGTACTATCAATAATTTTTGTATATTTAAATTGGAATTATTAGAAATTATTAAAAATTAACATATAAATAAAACATATTATTAAAAATTATTTGAATTTAAGAAAATTATGTGCATCACAAGATAGGCCTCCTAAGATTATCCGATAACCTGACACGAAACAGATACAAATTTTACAGGTTAAGGTTGTCCTTATAGATATCTAATGGGTCGGGTTATTGTTAAAATTTTGTGGATCAATATTTTTTTTTAAAACGGATTAGTGTCGGATCTAAAATTTGACCTAAAAATATGACCCGACACGAACTCGACCCGTAATCCAAAATTGACGGTCGTATTACAAGGGTTATAAACTAAAATAAATTAACCACTCATCCATACACTCGTCAGGGGCCTAGTGCAAAAATAACGCTGTTTAGTGTTTTCTTAAAGGCTCGGTCCGGTGCTTTCGGTCCACTTTGTATAAAACTGGTCTAAAGAATTTGTTATTTGGGCCATAGACACTATCAATGGATTGGTCATCTTTATATAACACAGGTCCAAAATATTAAGCACTTGGTCCACTTCACTAAAGATTCTTGACTTGTGCCTAGCAATCTAGCATGTATACTTTTGAAGTTGGAATTGGAATAGAAACATGGCGCCATTTTTTTTCTTTTCCTTTCCATAATTCCATCTTTTGCTTTTTAATTGGTCCAGCATTAGAAAAAGCAGAAGGTGCTGCAAATTTTCCCGCGCATTTCCTCTAGTAATCGTCTATAAGTAGAAACAGTAATCGTCTCACTTGGAAATAAGAGGTCTTCGAATGGAGGTAGTGTGTGTGAGTATTTAAATTTTTTTGATCGATAGGTTTTTATCGTAGTGATATGGGGAATTGTCTGTTTGGAGGGTTTGGCGATCACGAAAACGAAGTAATTAAAGTGATAACATCAAGCGGTGGAATCATGGAGTTTTATGAGCCAACTACAGCAGAGAGCATTACTGATGAATTTCCGGGCCATGTCATCTTCAGAAGCCATGATCTTTTCTGGAATCCAATTCCTCACAATGAAATGCTATTGGCAGGTAACTCATACTACCTCTTACCACTCCCTCTCAACCGAAAATCTGTACTAAACAAAGTACCTGCAGCTGGTTCTGATTATGGACAACAGAATCAGCTACAAATAGGCCACGTACGATCCAACAGTCGCCCCCTGGCTGCTTCACATTGTTCGTCTACCATTGCACCCTATCGGATGTCATTTGATCATTGTAGCAGAAAATTGTTTAAGAAAACCTCGTCGTCTTTGTCCCTGCCATCAGCTTACTCTGTAGCACGAGGACAAGCAGGATCAGGAGGCTTAAGGCTATGTAAGCAAAGCAATAAAAGTAATAGTAACAAGTACATGTCAACAGGTGGTATTTGGAAGGTGAAGCTGGTAATAAGCCCTGAACAGCTTGCGGAGATACTGTCACAAGAGGTCAGGACTCAGGAGTTAATTGAGAGTGTCAGAACAGTAGCCAAATGCGGAAAGAATTATAAAAACTGTCTATCGACATCATCTGAGTCTGCCTTTTCAGACCTTTGGGGCCTGTCTGTCTCGACGACAAATATCAGAAATTGATTCATGTACCTGATACACTCTCACCGTCCATCAGTGTGTGTCTGATTTTTAATACTGTAAACAACCTTCATTTAGAAAGTTGGAACTCCCTAAATTAATCTAAGTATTGTATCTTAATTCTTATGTACTTTGATTACGTAATGTTTCGTTTTATTGGCCACATATATAAACTTCCAATCTTTAAACCTCTGGACTTGCGGCTAAAATCATTTATAAACCTCTTTGTATCATTTTTTGGAAGAAATAAAAGTATTAGTGCAGTGAAACTTAAACGTAGTATAGATCATACAAGAGGACGGCCGGAACATCAAATAGCATCAATAGATTGCCTGATTTCTTAATTGATGAGAAAAATAGCTGGTTGATGTATAAAAAAGACGGTGGATAGGATACGGCGTTTCATATAAGTGTCATACTTGAACCATAAGCCCATTTTAACCTGATGCTGACTGCATTTGATCACTTTACTTATGTTAGCTTTTACTATTTACTAGTTTATAACCAGCTATGCACGGATGTACATATTTTTTTTGATATTATATATTTTTTATAAAAAGAATTGAATTTAATTTTTGATATTGTTCATTTAAAACTTTAAATGATATTACTTCATAATAATTATATTAGTATACGTATATGTTCATAACTTTTTAGAAAATTTAAACTTATTTAAAGTGATAGCATTGGTAAGAAGGGAAATATTATTATAACAAAATTATTATAGTATTGAGGGTAAAAATATAATGTCTTCATTATGTTGGGACCTCAAAAAATATTATTTTAGCATGTTGATTACTTAATCGATTAACAATAATTCTATAAAAGATATTTGAAAAAGACAATATTACTGATCGAACGATATAGCTTTATTGATAATTTTATGTGTATTTTTTTAAAAAAATATTTATGTTTTAATTAAAATTTGATTTTTAGTTCACATCAATAGGATACGAATTATACTTAGTCTAATATTAATTTGATTTATCTCGGATCACTGGTTTATATTATTTTATTTTATCCCGATGCCCAATATACCGACCAAATCAAACTAATTATTTTTAGTTTAATTTTTTTTAAGTGTGGATCAATAAGATAATATTGTTTTATATTGAATAATTAGTACATATTATTTTATTTTTGTGGGTCGAATTGTATTTTTATTTTAGTTTTGTGTTAGTCTGAATCAATTGTATAATGTATTTTTTTATCCTGGATAAATAAAATATATTATTTTGTTTATCCAAGTTCAATTGTATAATTTTTTAGGAGAACTGGTAGTATTATTATTTTATCTTAACCCGATTCACATGACATATCAACTAAATCTTAATAATTATATTTAATTTGCTTATTAATTTCGTCCGAAATAATAAATTAGAATAATATAGAACTCGATATGAATTAAAATATAAATTGGTAGAAGAAGTTGAATTTAATATATATTTTAATGATATAGAGTTCAATATAAAATATAATTGAAATTGGTAAAACAATAGAGGAAGTTGACTTCAATATCAATTAGAATTAGAATTAATCGACCCAATAACTTAATAACTATATTTACTTTGCTTATTAATTTAGTCCGAAATAACAAATTAAAATAATATAGAACTCTATATGAATTAAAATATAAATTGGTAGAAAAAGTTGAATTTAATATAAATTATAATGATATAGAGTTCGATATAAAATATAATTGAAATTGGTAAAGTAATAGAGGAAGTTGACTTCAATATCAATTAGAATTAGAATTTATCAACCCAATAATTAGAATTGAAATAATTAAATGAGGGTAATTAAGTAAATTCACCAAGTACCGACCGACCAACTACCAAACTTTTAATGTTTCTTCTATTATAATATAGTATAGATAGGCGGTTAAGAATTTATAACCTTTATTAATAAGCGAAACCTTTTTAAATAGTACTATTAATTTTGGTTTCACTAATTTTCACCAACTTTTGGTTTCACTTATTCTTTCATGTATATCTTCACTTATTCTTTTATGTATATTTTAATTCTACTAAACTTTTGACTTTTGATTAAACCATTTATTCGTATTATACTTCTACATGTATTATGATTTTATTAAATTTAGTTTTATTTTTGTTATCTTATATTTCTAAATGTAGTATGATTTTATTAAATTTAGTTTTGTTTTTGTTTTTTTGTACTTCTACCTATTAAGTTTGGTTTTATTTTTGTTTCACTCTTTTGGCTTTAACGTGTTCTTACTTCCGTTAGGTATTGCTAATTCAATATATTAGACGTGTTTGATTTCATCAATTTTTTATTTCACCCTTTTTTGAATTTCATTATAACTCTACATGTATAATTTTTTTTCTTCTTTCACTTTTATATATATATGACTTATACTGCTCAATAATCCTATTTCCCATATGAGTTAATAGTATTAATCAATCAATCGTACCTAATCCACCTAGGCAGTGTCTGGAGAGGGTATAGCGTACGCAGCCTTACCCTCATTCCAAAGAATGAAGAGGCTGTTTTCTCAAAAGATCCCCGGCTTGTGTGTGTGCACAAATATGTGTGTCATAGGTAAACAATAATCCATAAAAGTAAGTAACAATAAGTGAAACAACGATTAACAATGATATAATACCTCAGCACATGGTCTTCTTCACATGAGATTTACCGTAAAAAATTTCGTTCATTGGTTTATTATCGTAAACCCCTTCTATTTCTCATTTTTCACTCCTTTTGATGCCCCAAACTCGATGTTTCCCTTGGAGATCAGTCTCCAAACTAAATATTTTGAATTACCACAAACCTGACCAAAAAAAATTAAAACAGAACACAATCCATCTACCATATCACGATGTCAAGTCCTAAATAATAATAATATATTAATATATTAATTAATCATTAATAATTTAATTAAAAAAAATAAGGCTCAAGTCTAGCGTTTGTATGACTCAATAGTATATTTTAATGAAATAATAATTTTTTGAAGTCGTATAATAATTGCAATATTTTTATTATAATTATAACACCAATATCGTACGCAATAGTTTGAGTTGAATTTTCTGAATAAAAGTTAGAAATTTTGACATGTCACTTATACTATTTATTATGATTTTTTTTAATTATTTAAATAAATTACTCGGTTCATGCTTAGCACGGGTTATCAACCAATAAAATTTAAATAATAAGATACCACCGAAATTATTATTCGACCGCAGAAGAAACTAGAAAACATGCCGATTATGTCAAAGAGAACAGCCAAATCTAATGAACTATGAAAGTTTTTGAGAAACGTATACTCCATTTGACAAAAAAAAACTAAGAAATCAAGAAGAGCTGCAAACAAGTGCATTTTTTGAGCAAAAGTAGCAGACAAACAACTAAGTTCTGATCAAGTATGACAGTAGAAATCATTCAAAATGGGCAAAAGCAACAGCAAAAGGGACATGCATGGACTAATTGCAGCAGAAAAGAAATACATCTCCATTCAAAAAGGAACACACAACATAAGCAAAACTGTTCTTATTATAAACATGATAAATATGCATATATTACCGGGCTTCTTCATTGATTATGTCTCTTTATCATTCAAACCGAATTATTTCAATTTTTGAAGTCAAATTTGTAACAGCTGAACGAGCCAAAACTCGGTTTCTTATAAAGACAATGCATTATTTTCAGTATCAACAGGCATGCATGATTCAGTTCGTATGGTACTATTAGCAATCATCGTTTTTTACAGACATTCGCCTATACGTCGATTGATAAAATGTATCTGCAACATAAACGAACAAGAAGGGTAGAATACCAGATTTAAAGCACATATGAATTACGTGGAGTATTAGTATTAGTGCAAGTTAGTAAAAAGAGAGAGTTAAGTGGGTACATAGTCAATTTTCAGCTGGCTGAAAACAATCATCCCGGTTAGGAAATGTGAGGCAAAGGGGATTAAGATAACCCCATCATGATTTAGACTTGACTACGAGTTAGTCAGAACTCAAAATGACCTCGTAACGGCAACCCATTAGTTAGTGCACCATAGAGTAGTAATCTCGGGTGACCCTAATTATAGGCGAGCAAGTCTTGTACTTAGGATCTCAAAAATTTCAAATTCTTTACATATATATTTATGAATTTGCATGATATATATGTGTTAGAGTCTGGTAAACTAATTTCGACCAGGGGCCCTCGAATCTGAGGGTCGATTCGGATAGTAATTGATTATGTATCAACTAATAAAACATCTCTTCATTTACGAAAGAAATATAAAGTAGCAAGAAAAGAATGAGATGGAGCACAAACAATTCTCATAATCAGCTATCAGCTACCTCAAGTGGACTGACCAGTTTTTGTTAACTAAAACACTCTTGGTCTTGTAATTACTTATTATACTGATTTTTCATTTTCTTGATAGCTCTTGCGTAACTTAATGATGCATTTCTACTAGTTTTTTATTTTTTACAGATTATTGTTGACAGACACACGATTATCCAATAAATTTCTTCCATGTTAAATTTCATTAAGATTAAAAGTTGTGCATGATCATTCGATTTTGTTAAGTTAATCTTTATGATAGGTTTTACCAAACCTTTCCACTAAATGTTGGTATTAAGTCACTGTTTACTAGTATGAGTTAGCGACGAAACTAGAATGCAAAATCTGGTGGCACAACTTGAATCTTCGACAATTTTCAGCTATAGTTTTAAGCGGAAAAATTGAACATTATTTTTAATTGCTGTGAATCAGCTTTCTTTTTTTAAAAAATAGCAAAAAGTCGTGGATGAGCCTACTACTTTCATAGATTGTATTATACTTGAGGGCAAATTCAAAATTTTAAGATTAACTTGACAAACATATTATATAATTATACAGTTTCTTTTCTTCATCTATACTCTTCATTAATAAATGAAATTATATTTTATTTGACACTAACTATATAATTATTATTTAGATCCCTATATTGTTAAATTATATTGTTAATTAAATCCAAACTAAATATGAGTCATATTTTCCATGAACTTCATCTTTTTTTAATCCAACTACTTCTTAATATCCACCGTGAACATTTATAACTTCTAAATTGAAAGACATCTATTTAGTTTTAAATTATTTTTTAAAGGTAATTTACCATCTTCTAATTCATCGACGTTATCTTCTTGTAATAAACGTTCACCGAAATTTCTAAATTGGAAAACATCTATTTAATCTTAAATTAATTTTTCTGAGGATAATTATGAATTGCATTTGAATTTAACTATGTAAAATTAAAATAACATCTATTTATTTTTATACTAAAAACAAATTTTATCAATATTTAAGTAATATAAAATAAACTATTTTAACAAAACTATGAGAAATATTGCATATTAATAAAAAAAATTAATATGCAAAATTACAGCAACAATTTACGAGTTGTATTTAGATTTTATTAATTAATTTACTTTTAATTTGAAAATAATTTTATCAGGAATTAATTAAATAAATTATATTAAAAAAGATTATTATCAAGTAATATTAAGTAATATTAAATCATCTAATGTAATGAAGATATTTGTTTCATAAGATAATTATACAATTCGTTTCACAGCAATTCTATTATTAATACCATGGAATTTCATAACTATACTGGATTCGATCTTTTAATTACAAAATTTATTTATTACACATTCTCGCCTGATTCATTATTAACAAGTATCAATTTAATATTTGATATTATTATTTTAATTTCAATACATGGATTATGAAATCCAATTATTTATAAATATTAATATGATATTTTAAATGTCTGGCCCCGTACTTTACACGATTATTGAGTAGTATTTTGTAATTACATATGGTTGATTTCGAAAAGTATTATCGATCCTCACTTCCTCTACCTGCGAAGAACTGATGTTAGACCCAACTTTTGCAGGATATAAGATAAGTTACGTGTTGACACACGTGTGATAAACAAAAAAAGGCCCAGGTAAACTCGAATTGAACAAACAATCTTTCTAGAAGGCATAATAGAGCTGTTGATACTAATGGAAAAAATAAAAAGAACAAAAAACTGGAAATACGTAATTTGATGGAATATAAATGACGTTGCTCTACTATTGATAAAGTTTGGCGGTTGAATCAACCAAAAAGTTGTCGAAAACATGCTAATCACTGTGTTATCTGATGTTTGCCCCAGAAAAAGCAGTACAGATGGGGAAGCTGTATGTTCATACTTGAAATGGGAACACTCTGCAGTATAATCTCTTGACAGTGGCGGACGCAGAAATTTTTTTAAGGAGGGTCCAAAAAAAAATTCGGGTCAAACTTTCAGGCATAAAATCTTTTATATTAGTAAAACTTGGTAAAATTAGAAAACCATTAATAAAAAATTGTAAGGTTCTAAGAATGATTTGTATCCATCAAGGATTCACCATGATGCATCATCAACTGCTCCCCATGATTTATATTCAGACTTGCATAAAAAAAAGTAAATATACAAGAGGCATATAAGCCAAAACACAATTTAGGAAGGAAAGTTAGAAAGAAAGGGTTCGAACCCTGGTTTTCCATGAGAACCAAAACAACAACCAGCCAGGCTAAAACCGACCACGCTATGTGGTCAGTTATGAGCCTTTTAACCGACCGACCGTTTTGCCTCTTAACCGACTGTTTTTGATGGTCGGTTTTATCCTGTTTTCTTGTAGTGCCAGGAGTTAGAAATTTACCGGAATCATATCATATCATTAACATCTATCCCCTCACTTAAAAATCCGTTCATTCGGATTTGAAGAATAGATCATTTAGTGGTTCATTATTTTTTCTCGCCTAGCATCCACATTTTTCAATTACCCGGTGACAATTATTAGGATTTGAAATCTTCCGCTAATCGATCTCTACATCATGTTAAGTTAACAGTTGTTCTAAAAATGAAGTTGTTAGGAGTTGGATTTACCGGTATTTTCTCGTATCATTAACAAAAGTGAATACATGTAGTTGAGCATGAAAAATTATAAGGTTACAATATTACAAGAATCGGTCGAAGATTGAGGATTTTAAGAGCAAATGTTATATTTATATTTTCGGAGATATCTTGAAAATCCTTAAATATAATCGTCGTAATCACACACACTAGGCGATTAAACATTTCTAACTACCTCCAATATATAAGACTAGGTGAGTGTTGCACCGATGAAGGCTACCGTGGCACTTCGTGTTGTAAGAGCTTACATCAATGATGGATGCATTGAAACTCAAATTGGTTAGGATATTACTCAGAATCTGCCCTGATCTTGTTAGCTATCACGTGCACTTGATTTCTTAAACATTGAGTATCATTTTTAGATTATAACAAAAAGAGGGTATAAAATGCTTTTGATAATTTGTGTTTGTCTAGACCAAAAAGGCTCACTATGCCGAGCTCAATATGAGTACACGACATATAACATATGCTTAAATTGGCTCCAGTACTGCTCTACAGCTGATAACTATTAACATCTTTTGCAACCACCTATTTTAAGAAAAGAGTTATAACCAAGTTATATACTAACTCTTAAGATTGGCGCCCAAGTTATTCCGTTGTAAGTATTCCGAGGCCATATTTGTTGCAGTGACTAATTAGAACCGCATGATGTTCCGGAAATCGATCGGTAATTATCGGAAGAGATCGGTTGAAATACCGATTTAGGATTAATTGGAGAATCGGGAATTCTTACGTAAAAATCGGATATATTATAATATTAAAATATTATTTAATATATTATTATGATCATGTTAGTTATTTATCAACAAATATAATCAATATAGTATTTTAAATTTAATAAACTATTTTATATATTCCAATATAAAGAAAAGCTCGTAAGGATTAATCGGATTTGAAAAATCGGATGGGTCAGCTACCTTGCAGAAGATTAATCGGGAATTAATCGGTTAAATCGGGGATTTTTAGAACAACGAAAGAAAGATGGGTAGATTGGCTAACAAAATCTGCAAGTTTATAGTATCAGAAGTAATCGGGTGATGATAACTTAACCAGGAGATGGGCCTTGAAGCATCAATTTTTTGACATAAGCTTAATTAACCACCGTCATACGTGCGAGAAGTACCTTGTGCGATGATATCTTTCAGTATTTTTGAGATTTGTTCTTACTAAATTGTTACAACTCAGCCAACTGCAGACCTTAGAAATTCTTTTTCTCAGAAGTACATGATATCAACCTCGAAAACAATGAAATGTAGTGGTGCACAATTAACAAGTAATCATTTAAATGAACATATACGTGTTTGTGGCTTTTCCTCTTTAACGTAAATTCTAGAATTCCTATCTCGTCCAGAACCAATAACATAATGGTACGTAGTTAGAATTGGTTATTATTTTGCCCTTACAGACGAGTACATTTCGAAAAGCATAATAACAACCTCAACTATGGGGACACCTACCACCTGCTAGAGCAAAATGGATGAACAATGTCTGTTAGAAAATTTTATTGGTAATTAACAGGTACAACAATATCATATCACTAATCTGTACATCTGCAGGCCTGTGTTTTAGATTGTAACTGTGCGTATCGATGGATATATATAAAAGATTCACACCTCAAAATGTATCAAATGCAGCTCTCGTACTGTACTGTTGAGTAACTTGTACTGTTAAGTAACTAGCTCATTTAAAAGTTTAAGATGGTAAAGAAAGATCCGGCTAGATTTAACCTGAGACTAAACATGGTATCAGAGTTGCGGTTGAGAAATGTCCCTACTCATGAGTTTGATTTCTTCGTACCCAGTTTTCTCATAATTTATTTATGTGTCCAGTACCCATGTATATGTGTATGTGATCAGTACATATATGTATCTTAAGCTAACGAACTAATCAGGTCATTGTTGTTACTGTATACCTCTTTCGCATTCATATGAAAGCGCATTACAACACACAGTGAACAATAATTTGTCATCATGTGGTGTTTGCATACAAATGTTTGATCAATGAAGAAAGTTAAATTGTAACATACAGAATTAGGTTAGCTATGTTTGCCTTAAGAGGATACATATATGTGAGCATATAAAATAAACCATATATGGCAATTGTCAAGTTTAGTGTAGTACATCTCTACATGTACTTAATCTTTCTACAACTGCTCTTTCTCAAATCTTCCCACAATTCATAAACATGTACGTTCTATACAGTAAAGGGAAGGCAACGTATTCGACCATTTCGTAATAAGTTGAACATTTAATCACTGGGGCAACTCGATTTTTGACTGTTAAGTTCGCTCTAAAACCTTAAGTCAGCAGAGGAATGACACACACGTATATTACGTGGGAACAATACGTAGAGCCAGCATTAATATGGTGACTCCTACTAAACAAGCCGGGCACTGCCTCCAACCCATAATGAAATAAATATCATTACCGGCAGCATGATTAGAATAAGCATCCTCTCTCTCTCTCTCTCTAGAGCCTAGGCAGTTGTTGCCAGAGTGGTTGCACTTGCACAAGAAAAATAAGGGAAGGAAAATAAGAGAAATAAAGAGATTCTTTAGAGATAACGGTGGTTTCAGGGGTGCTTTTCTAAAGATTTTAAGGTCGAAGGTCATATTTGAGATGGAGGCCTGTCCCCTGCTATTGACCATTGGAGGTTCATTACTGGGACCCACAATTATTCTTCACCTAAACTGGGACCCAGCATAGCCTTATTACCCTACCGGTAACTCTAGTTTTAGCTTCTTAACTATGTAGCTCTGTATTAACTGAAGTGGTGCAGTACATAAGCTTACTCCAGTAGGGCTTAAATTAGGTGGAAAGTTGTAATCCTAAGATGAGGCCCATCCAGAAAAAGTACAACAATGGGCATGATACCAAATCTTCTCATGAGGTTTTAGACCTTTTTAACTTTCCCTGTCCTACCTTGCCTCAATGCCTACCTGCATGTATATAAATATATATGTAGACTCCCATTCTAGTGGCCATGATATCATTATATTCTATCAGATACCCTAGCTACATGCAGCAGATTTTTTTTCTATTGATTGATTGATTAATTAATGTCACCGGAGGAGATGAATCTATCGGTGAATGGTCATTCTCGCGTCCCTCCAGGTTTCCGGTTCCATCCAACTGAAGAAGAACTTCTGCACTATTACTTGAGGAAGAAAGTTGGGTATCAGAAGATTGATCTTGATGTCATCCCAGATGTTGATCTTAACAAGCTTGAGCCCTGGGATATCCAAGGTACAATTTTTTCATTATTACATTAATTAAAAATGTTTGATTTCTCTGCACGCATTAATATAGTAAAGTATATTTCAGAGAAGTGCAGAATAGGATCGACCCCACAAAATGATTGGTACTTCTTCAGTCACAAAGACAAGAAGTATCCAACTGGTACTCGGACAAACAGAGCAACTGCTGCTGGATTCTGGAAAGCAACGGGACGCGATAAGGTGATTTTTAGCAGCTTGCGAAGAATTGGAATGAGGAAGACTCTGGTGTTTTACAAAGGAAGAGCACCGCATGGTCAGAAATCTGATTGGATTATGCATGAGTATCGTCTAGATGAACATGACACTACTAGTGCTATTACTTTGCACTCAGCTAGTGACTCGGCCGGCGGAGAAGATGGATGGGTGGTCTGTCGTCTTTTCAAGAAAAAAAATTATCACAGGGCCCTTGGGAGTCCACAGGGCTCATCATCCACGATATCTCTCGATTCCAGGAGGTTGATGCGCAGCTCTACTGATCACGATCAAGGCGACGTGATGGATCAGATACTTCTGTACATGGGAAAGTCTTGCAAAAAGGAAGATCTTCATCATCCGACTTTGAATTCTGTTATGGTCAGCAATTCAAATCCTACTAGTCATTTGCAATTCATTACTAATCCAACAATGATAAACACTAGTAGCCCTGAAGATGATCTTGATGATAATCAACTAGCCAATGCAAGATTTTTGCATCTTCCGAGACTCGAAAATACTAGTCCATCATCACTACTACCTCCCAATCACTCTAATCACCATGATGACAAAGACTGTAGTTTCAAGTCCATTGAACAATCTATAGAAGAGGAGCTAATGTTCACTACTCATCAACCAACCATCGCTGATCATCATCACGACAACTCGAAAAACGGACAGTATAATGATTGGGCAGCACTAGACCGCCTAGTTGCTTCTCAACTCAATGGTCAAGCAGCAGACACATCATCTAAACAATTATCCAGCTGTTGCTACAGTCAAGATCAACCTCTCGACGAAGACGATGAAGATTTCTTCAGCTTTTCTTTCGATCATGATTCCGGACCCTTATCGAACCCTCCACGTGGCAATAAAATCAATCAAGATCCTCAAGTGAACAACAACGAACTCTGGAACTTTCTTCGCACCTCCTCATCAGCCTCCAGTTCAGATCCACTGTGGAACTTGTCTGTATAATACATATACACGTAGCTAAGTACTGTTTACAAAACCCTTACATACACACACAAATATACGTTCAAAACAATTATATGTGTATAAAGCCATATATATGTACTGTAATGTACTTAAACCTACATGTTGCCATGTTGTCTCTCATTCCTTAATAAAAAGTAACTTTACTTCCGTACGAGACGTTTAAAAATTTACTATCATAACAGATTCATACACCATGCATGTTTCTCCTCACTGGTGGTCGGGAACCAGGATTCTAAAAAACGGCTGGTTCAAAGAAATTATTATTAATTTTTTAATGCACATTGCAGTGTAAAGAATTGAATAAAATGTTAAACTGATTTTGAGCTAAAAATTAAAATTGAAAAGACAATCATCGATCAGATTTTGAAGTTCAGCCGAGATTAATACCAGTGTAAGTGTGACGTCTAAGAAAGAACAACCTAAAAGAAGACTCAAGAATTTGTATATACGGCGACGATATTCATGCAAGAGATTTTGAAGTATTGTAATGATTCCTTCTATGACCCTACAGTGAAAGTGGACGAACTTTTCCATGATACCAACTTTTAAAAAGTTGGAATATCTATTCTACATAAAATACAGCACAGGGACATAAATCATCCTTGAACAGAGTTACGAAATTATTGTCCTGCTGAATGGGGTCTGTCTTTTTACAAGTTTTCAATGCTGCACTGATTGATGATTCATAACTGCAGTTGATGGGTTATTTGATGACTACTAACTGTGTTCTTAGCAATGTTTTGCGTATAGCACATGGAACATGTAAGCATTCTACAAATTTTCTAATGCCTGGCCGTTATAACTTACAAGTTACATCTAAGAATTACAGGGGGTCGGTGTCAATTTTTACATATTTACTAATGAAGTTACATGCATGGTATACAAATTAAACCTAATTGTACAAGATCATGGCAATGTTTAAGGTCCTTGCTGTTTGTTAAGTTTATCTCATACAAACAGCAACTACCACTACAAAAAACAGAGTTTAAATTTCGACCGTAATAACGGTCGATTTTCAGTAAAAATGGTCGATTTTAATTAAACTCGACCGTAGTTGATGGTCAGATTTACTCTTGTCGATTCTGGAGAAATATGGTCGCTTTTGATCAAAATTAACGTTGATCTTGTTTGACAGTCAAAGTGACGTGTACTGACACGTGTCTGGTCCCAGCTAACACATGTATGGGCCTTGCCAAGTGTCAGCACTAGGTGTTTCAATTTTTTTCTGTTAATCGACCGTTTTTAACCGATTATATTTTAACCAACCACCTAAATCGACCAACGTAACGACCAATACTTGCCACGTGCCAGGAAAAAGGTTCGGTCGACTTTATTTGATCGATTTAGTCGTAAAACTGATTTTTTCGCATAACAGTCGGGTTTATCCTTGACCAACCTCGATCGGTTAATCATTGGTCGGATTAAGCTCGTTTACGTACAATATATGTTGGAAAATGTGAGTATTGAGCCCCACATTGTCAAGTCATTTTGAGCCATTCTTGAGTGGGTGTCACTTGGAGTATGTTCTCCTTCGTGAGGGCTTTCCGAGGCACTTTGAAACACTCAAAATGGTTAAGTGATGAATGAGATACGATCATTCAAAGTTGGTCCCTTGAAGGTGGAATTGTAGATGTGAAAACTTGTATCCCACATTGAAATGAAAAAGGGGTTTACATTGCTTTATATAGCACAACACTTTAGTAGTGTTTAAAAGTGTTAGTAAGGTGTTGCTCCATCTCCTACGTGCGCGCGTAGGGGGGGTGCAAATTGTAGGATTTCGAGGGGTAATCCGAGGCTTGCGAAGCCTTCAAGCTTGCCCGCGTATGCGACGTGCGGACACGAATGTAGCAGAAAATTGGCCCGAATAATCACGGACTAGTTTTGCTAATTTTCCACTGGGCTTGGGCTCTTAAATAAATATTCATTATTCAGTATTTATTTTATAAATACGAATATGAATTGATTTGACAGTTATAATTCGATTCAATTACGGATAATAATTGACTCTCGAATTAAATTTAATTAACGCGTTTAATTAAATAAGAGAAGTAGTGCACACGTTTCTCTAAGCCTATATATTTTCGCTATAGGGTTTAGGGTTTTATTTACTCAGAAAACATAGCCGTCTCTAAACACAAACCCTATTCTTCTCTCTCTCGTCGGTGATAGTTTCTTGCTCTGTTCTAGCTCGCCGGAGGTGCCGTTTGTACAACGACACCGTCTTCTCGTTTTATCATGGGAGGCTGTCGGCTCGCACATACAGTGAGAGGCGAAATAGCTTTAAGGAGACAGTTCCTTTCAACTGGACTCGAGAACCCTCTCATATCCTTATCTCTTTCGTTTATTTTTCTGGTTTACACAGTTATACTCGCACACTGTTATTCGCACACACTGTTTTAATTGTATGTATTAATCGCAGATTGTATTCACAATCTTAAAGCTAGTTATTTTATACATCTGTGACTGATACATCTGTATCTGCTTGTTTTGTTGAGTAACAGATTGATGGAGAACCAAACTGTGAACGATCTGATGAACATGACGGCTGGTCCCAACGCACAGATCACTGGATCTGATGGGGTTCACCAGCAGCCGATTAACCCTAACGCACAGATCGTACGATCTGATGGGGGTCAAACGCCTGTTGGACATGTGTCTTCGGGACATGTGCCTGTGGGACACACTGTCATTGGACAGTTTAGTGTTCCTCTTGGACAGATATCGGCAAGATTCACTCCTCCGATCATACCTGCGGTGCCTACTGGTGTGCATACACCTGTACTACAGACGCACGTACCATCTGTTCCACCTGTGGTGCCTGTTGCACCTGTTATGCCAACTGTGTTTGCTGCACATGCTGAAAAACCTGAGAAGTTCAACGGAATGAACTTCAAACGTTGGCAATAAAAGATGCACTTTTATCTGACCACGCTGCATATGGATCGTTTCCTTAAGAAAGAACCACCGTTGCTCACTGCTGAGAGTAACATGCAGACTGTGTATGCTGCTGATGCTTGGAAGCACTCCGACTACATCTGTCGAAACTATGTGCTAAATTATTTGTCTGACTCGTTGTATAACGTATACAGCGCGAAGCCAACAGCTAAGGTCTTATGGGAGTCACTTGACCATAAGTATAAAATCGAGGACGATGGGGCAAAGAAGTGGATTATTGGCCGCTTTCTTGATTATAAGATGGCAGACTCTAAGACTGTGGTCAGTCAGGTGCAGGAACTGCAGGTGATCATTCATCACATTCATGCTGAGGGAATGGTCATAAGTCAGTCTTTCCAAGTCGCTGTTGTTATTGAAAAGCTTCCACCTGGATGGAAAGATTTCAAGAACTACCTTAAGCACAAGCGAAAGGAGATGTTTATGGAGGATCTTATTGTTAGACTTTGTATTGAAGAAGACAACAGAAGGTACGAGAAGAAAGTTAACGTTGTCACTGAGAAGGCAAACATGGTGGAGCATGCTCAAAGCTCCAAGCCCAAGAAGACTAATTCTGGTAAAGGGGCAAAGCTGGCTCCCAAGGGAGGGATTTCAAAGTCGAAATTTCAAGGGAAGTGCTACAACTGTGATAAAGTTGGTCATAGGTCTTCTGACTGCAAGAAGCCCAAGAAGCCCAACAAGAAGAAAGAAGCAAACATGGTAGAGAATATCTCCAAGGAGATGTGTGACATAGACCTCTGTGCTACGGTCTCTGAAGTGAACCTGGTCGGTTCTAATCCACGTGAATGGTGGATTGATACTGGTGATACTAGGCATGTTTGCTCAGACAAGGCGGTTTTCTCTAGCCTCAAAACTTCCGATGCTGGTGAGAAGCTCTACATGGGGAATTCAGCAACTTCTACCATTGAGGGTGAAGGCACGGTGATCCTGAAGATGACCTCTGGGAAGAATCTGACTTTGAAGAATGTACTTTATGTGCCTGATATTCACAAGAACCTTGTGTCTGGTTCTCTGTTGAATAAGCATGGCTTTTGCATTATAATAGAGTCAGATAAAGTTATTTTGTCTAAGAGTGGTATGTTTGTAGGCAAGGGTTATTTAACTGATGGGCTTTTTAAGCTCAATGTAATGTCCGTTAAGGACGATAATGAAATGAAGAATTCTTCTGCTTACTTGCTTGCGTCTCCTAATTTATGGCATGCTAGATTAGGACATGTAAATTATGACACTTTACGACGTTTAAGTGCAAAAGAATACATACCAAAACTTACTATTGATTCAAAACATAAGTGTGAGACTTGTGTTGAGACAAAATTAACGAGATCATTATTTAAACGTGTGAAAAGGAACACCAAAGTGCTAGACCTAATACATAGCGACATATGTGATTTAAAATTCACTCCAATAAGAGGAGAAAACAAGTATTTTATTACATTCATTGAAGACTGTACAAAATACTGCTATGTATATTTGTTGAAAAACAAAGACGAAGCTATAGATAAATTTAAAATCTATAAAGAAGAAGTTAAGACACAGCAAACTGAGAAAATCAAAACGATATGAAGTGATCTTGGAGGTGAATATGTTGAACCGTTTGGGGAATTCTGTTCACAACATGGTGATAAGTGGCATTTTATACCACTTAGAACGTCTTAAAATGGCTTAAATTGGTGTCTTGAAATCAAGTATTTTGTGTATTTGATGCGTTTTTCTAGTGTTTATGCATTTCAGGGTATTAGTTACATTTCGGGGGAGTAATCATCAAGAATAAGCCTTGGCATGTGTTCATCATTGAGAGAGGGAAGAAATGGGCAGATTACGGCGAAGGAACTGAGCAAACTCAGGAATTTTCCAGAAGGGTCCTGAGCGCCCGCTCAGCTATGCTGAGCGGCCGCGCAGAAAGCTGAGCGTGCTGAGCGGCCGCGCAGGGTCGGGGAAAAAAAATTTATTTTAGGACTTCTATTTCTGTTTGGCTTCCACTTCTATGTAATCTGAGTTTTATGGGACTATTATATAAGTAGATTTGGAGACGTTTTCACGAGAGAGGATCGTGGTATTACGCAAGGAGCGAAGGAGATAAGGAAGAAGACCGTTTAGTGCACAACAACGAAGAGGAAGCATATTTTCTTGTGATTCTTGTTTCGTTGTAACGTTGGATGCTAGTTTTCTTACCTTGAACCTATTTACTCTTGTGACGTACTCTGATTTAATATAATTAGTTTAGTTATTATTTTCTTGTGTTTGTTTATCATGATTTCATATGAACCCATGATGACGATAAGTGCTATTATGGGCTAATCGTGATCATGGGGTTGCAACGGATTTATTATGGAATTCTTTAGTTAATTGTTTAATACTTTAGTGTGTGATGATTGTATGATATCTAGTTTTGGTTGTGCTTATTCGTCTTATGTGCGTCGCGAACATATAAGATAAGGTGTTAATCTCTTGTGAAGCGACGGTGGATCTTGAGATTTAGAACTTGCCATGCTAGCATAGGTTCATGTACGTTGTGCATGATTAGTGGGTAACTCTAACAGTTTTATTTGCCCTATGTAATCAAAAGGAATAACTTGTGCTTAAATCGTTGTGTTGTCAATTTCTGTAGACATATAGGAACTCAACATAATTGATGACTATTCAACTTCTATCTTGATTGTGGATGTTGGTAGAATGGTATTAGTACAATGAAAGTTGGCTTTTATCAGTTTTGTGTTATTCGATTAATATCATCACTGTCACATGCTAAAGGTAATAACAATGACTATTGAAGGAAGTAGTAATGAAGTTGTGATCTCATGAGTGTTTTATTATTGATAATTTGAAGTGTTAATTAAGTGATTAATTAAGTAGTTAATTGTAGTTAATATTTAGTCAACAATTCTAAGTGTTAGTGTCTTAACATTGAGAAGTAATCATACATTGGTGAGTGAGTTTAATTAGACAATAAATTAGTTTGAGTCTTTGTGGGAACGAACTAGAAAGTATTATATATTACTTGCGAACGGGTATACTTGCGTGAATATTAGCGTGTGTTTTCGTTCTAACAAGTTTTTGGCGCCGCTGCCGGGGACTCGGCGTATTTGTTTAGTTTATGTACTTACCATCATTGGTCATTAGGACTCAGTGATTAGGACGTAGTAGTTACTTATTGTTTCCGGTTGTGTTTCAGGTACTTTAGCAAGCGTTTATGCAAACTCGTTCTCGTACTCGCAAGAGGACTTTAGATACAGCTGAGGAGACAGACGAAGTTCTTGATATTCCGGAGAAGTTAGATTTTGAAGATTCGGATTCAGGAACTGAGCGGAAAGAACCAGTAAACATGGGTGATCGTATTGTTCAAGCTGATCCAGCTCTTATGGATTTTTCTCGGCCAAAAATTGATGACATTCAGTCAAGCATTCTTCATCCGGCTATTCAAGCTAACACCTTTGAAATCAAGCCGGGCACTATTCAGATGGTGCAGAATTCTGTTTCTTTTGGAGGAGCGGTGACTGAAGACCCCAACATGCACATAAGGAATTTTGTCGAGATCTGCAGCACTTTTAAGTATAATGGCGTGACTGATGAGGCTATCAAGTTGAGGCTTTTCCCATTCTCACTGAGGGACAAGGCTAAAGACTGGTTACATTCTGAACCAGCTGGGTCCATCACTTCATGGCAAGATCTTGCGCAAAAGTTTCTGGTGAAGTTTTATCTGATGGCAAAGACTGCTGCTATGAGGAGTGCTCTTACTCAGTTTGCGCAGCAACCTACAGAATCTATGTGCGAGGCTTGGGAACGCTGCAAGGAAATGTTGAGAAAATGTCCACATCATGGAATGCCTGATTGGATGGTGATCACTGGTTTCTATAATGGTTTGGGGGCCCAATCTCGGCCCATGCTCGATGCAGCAGCTGGAGGCGCCTTATGGGCTAAAAGCTATACTGAGGCGTATAATCTTATAGAGACTATGGCCGCAAATGAGCATCAAAACCCAACTCAGAGGATGACGTCAGGTAAGGTAGCAGGTATTCTGGAAGTTGATGCAGCCACCGCTATTGCAGCCCAGCTTCAAGCGCTATCAATGAAGGTTGATTCTCTGGCTACATATGGAGTTAATCAAATAGCTATGGTTTGTGAGCTTTGTGCAGGTTCTCATGCTACGGATCAGTGTTCTCTTGTCAACGAATCTGTTCAGTATGTGAATAATTATCAGCGACAACAGCAGCCTGTGCCAGCGACCTATCATCCTAATAACAGAAATCATCCAAATTTCAGCTGGGGGAATAATCAGAATGCTATTCAGCCACCATATCAGCAAGGAGTGAGTAAACAGTTTAACCCACCTGGATTCCAGCAACCACAGCAGTATGCTACAAGGCAATTATATCCTCAACAGGGAAGTACAGCTGCACCTACTAGTGCTGATTTTGAGGAACTTAAGCTGTTATGCAAGAGTCAGACGGTTTCTATCAAGACCTTGGAAAATCAAATCGGTCAATTAGCCAATGCAGTGCTCAATCGTCAACCTGGCACTCTTCCCAGTGACACGGAAGTACCAGGCAGGAAGGAAGCTAAAGAGCAAGTCAAGGCTATTACCTTAAGGTCTGGAAAAGTTGCTGATGCTGAAAAGGCAAAAGAAGGAGAAGCTGAAATTAGAGATGAAGAAGCTAAGCAAAAGGAGAAAGCGGCGGAACCAAGGAAGACTACTGTTGAACACACTCTGCCTGAGGCTAATACAGGGGAGAAACAGCTCTATCCTCCACCACCTTTTCCTAAGAGATTGCAGCAACAAAAGCTGGATAGACAGTTCGGTAAGTTTCTGGAGGTGTTCAAGAAACTTCACATCAATATACCTTTCGCTGAGGCTCTGGAGCAAATGCCTAGTTATGCGAAGTTCATGAAGAGTATTCTTTCAAGGAAGGTGAAACTTGATGACCTTGAGACCGTTGCTCTCACGGAAGAATGCAGCGCTGTTCTGCAGCAAAAGTTACCACCAAAACTGAAAGATCCAGGTAGCTTCACCATTTCTTGCACCATTGGCAATTTGACTTTTGACAAGTGCCTTTGTGATTTGGGAGCAAGCATTAATCTGATGCCGTTGTCGATCTTTAAAAAGCTGGATCTGCCTGATCCAAAACCCACATACATGTCTCTACAATTGGCTGATCGTTCCATTACTTACCCAAGGGGCATAGTGGAGGATGTGCTCGTCAAGGTGGATAAGCTCTTCTTTCCTGCAGATTTTGTTATTCTGGATTTTGAGGAAGATAAGAAGATTCCCATAATCTTGGGAAGACCTTTCTTGGTTATTGGCCGTACCTTGATAGATGTGCAAAAAGGTGAACTTACTATGCGGGTACAAGATCAGGATGTGACATTCGACGTATTCAAGGCAATAAAATTCCCTACAGAAGATGATGAGTGCTTTAAAGTGGATGTGATTGATTCTGCGGTTACTTCGGAACTTGATCGCATGCTAATGTCTGATGCATTGGAAAAGGCCTTAGTGGGGGATTTTGACAGCGATGATGAAGATGGCAACGAGCAATTACAATATCTGAACGCTTCTCCCTGGAAGCGAAAGCTGGACATGCCGTTTGAATCTCTTGGTACTTCTGACCTCAAGAATGCTGAAGGAAAGCTCAAACCATCAATAGAGGAAGCACCTACCTTGGAGCTGAAGCCATTACCTGAACACTTGAGGTATGTTTTTTTAGGTGATGCATCTACTTTACCTGTTATTATTTCATCTGACCTTTCAGGTAGTGAGGAAGACAAGCTCTTAAGGATTTTGAGAGAATTCAAATCGGCTATTGGATGGACCATAGCAGACATCAAGGGGATAAGTCCTTCATATTGTATGCATAAAATTCTGCTAGAGGAAGGTAGTAAGCCGACTGTGGAATAGCAGCGAAGACTGAATCCTATCATGAAGGAGGTGGTGAAGAAAGAAATTCTGAAATGGCTGGATGCAGGCATCATTTATCCTATTTCTGACAGCTCATGGGTAAGCCCCGTACAATGTGTACCTAAGAAAGGAGGTATCACTGTGGTAGCAAATGAAAAGAATGAGCTCATCCCCACTCGAACAGTTACAGGATGGAGAGTATGCATGGATTATAGAAAATTGAACAAAGCCACAAGGAAGGATCACTTCCCTCTTCCGTTTATTGATCAGATGCTCGACAGGTTGGTGGGTCATGAGTATTTTTTTCTTCTGGATGGTTATTCAGGGTATAATCAGATTTGTATTGCACCAGAGGATCAGGAAAAGACTACCTTCACTTGTCCATTTGGCATGTTTACTTTTCGCAGAGTTTCGTTTGGGTTATGTGGCGCCCCGACCACTTTTCAGAGATGTATGATGGCTATATTCTCTGACATGATTGGAAATAATGTCGAAGTGTTCATGGACGACTTCTCCGTCTTTGGACATTCATATGATGAATGTTTGAATAATCTGCGCGCCGTACTCAAAAGGTGCGTGGAAACTAATTTGGTGCTCAATTGGGAGAAGTGTCATTTTATGGTGCGTGAAGGCAGTATTCTTGGGCATAAGGTCTCTAACAAGGGTCTGGAGGTGGACAAGGCCAAGGTGGGAGTCATTGAAAATCTTCCACCACCTAATTCTGTGAAAGGAATCCGTAGTTTTCTTGGTCATGCGTGTTTTTATCGGCGATTCATCAAGGACTTTTTAAAGATATCTAAGCCATTGTGCAATTTGCTTGAGAAAGATGTGCCTTTCAAATTTGATGATGAATGTTTGGCAGCATTCGAGACTCTCAAGAAGAGTTTGATCACTGCACCAGTTATTACAGCACCAGATTGGAAAGAACCGTTTGAGATGATGTGTGATGCGAGTGATTATGCGGTAGGTACAGTTTTGGGACAGCGCAAGAAAAATCTCTTCCATGTGGTCTACTATGCGAGTAAGACTTTAAATGGGGCCCAAATGAAATACACCACTACTGAGAAGGAGCTATTGGCTATAGTCTTTGGTTTCGAGAAATTTCGATCTTATCTACTTGGTACAAAAGTAACAATATTCACTGATCATGCGGCTATTCGCTATCTGGTTTCCAAGAAGGATTCGAAGCCGAGACTCATTCGTTGGGTGCTTTTACTTCAGGAATTTGAGTTAGAGATCAAGGATAGAAAAGGTACTGAGAATCAAGTAGCTGACCATCTCTCTAGGTTGGAGAATCCCGATTCTACTTCACAAGATAGGACATTAATCAATGAATCTTTTCCGGATGAGCAGTTGTTTGCAGTTCAGGAGGAAGAACCATGGTTTGCAGATATTGTAAACTATCTCGTCAGCAATATAATGCCTCCTAATTTGACCTCCGCTCAAAAGAAGAAGTTTCTGCATGAGGTGAAGTGGTATATGTGGGATGACCCATATTTGTTTAGACAGGGAGCTGACCAGATCATCAGGAGATGTATCCCGTTCTGTGAGACGGAGGGGATATTACGAGACTGCCACTCCACGGTTTATGGTGGACACTATGGTGGTGAGAAGACAGCAGCTCGTATTCTGCAAGCAGGTTTTTTTTGGCCTATTTTGTTCAAGGATGCTCATCAGTTTGTTTTAAGGTGTGATCGTTGCCAAAGAGTGGGAAATTTGACAAGAAAGGATGAGATGCCATTAAATGTGATGCTTGAAGTCGAGGTCTTTGATGTTTGGGGAATCGATTTCATGGGGCCTTTTATCTCGTCTTACAATAATCAGTACATCTTGCTGGCAGTCGATTATGTCTCAAAATGGGTAGAAGTTAAAGCTTTACCGACAAATGATGCAAAGGCAGTGCTAAATTTTCTTCATAAGCAAATTTTCACAAGGTTTGGAACACCTCGGGTAATCATAAGTGATGAAGGGTCGCATTTCTGCAACCGTAAGTTCACTTCTATGATGCAGCGTTATAATGTGAATCATCGAGTGGCTACTACCTATCATCCGCAAACAAATGGTCAAGCGGAAGTGTCTAACAGAGAGATAAAGCACATTCTAGAGAAGGTTGTTTATCCGTCAAGGAAGGATTGGTCTTTAAAGCTCGATGAAGCTGTTTGGGCTTACAGAACAGCATACAAAACTCCACTTGGTATGTCCCCGTTTCAGTTGGTGTACGGTAATGGATGTCATCTACCTGCGGAGCTTGAGCATAAGGCCTACTGGGCATTGAAAAAGTTGAACCTGGATTTAGATGCAGTTGGTAAGAAAAGAATGCTTCAGCTTAATGAACTTGATGAATTTCGACTTCAAGCGTACGAGAATAACAAAATGTATAAGGAAAAGGTGAAGAGGTGGCACGATAGGAAGCTACATCCTAAGTTATTTGTGCCGGGGCAACAAGTTCTCTCATTCAACTCTCGGCTCCGACTTTTTCCTGGGAAGTTGAAATCGAGGTGGTCTGGACCTTTTATTGTCAAAACTGTGTTTCCACATGGAGCGGTGGAAATTTTTGAGAATGATCCGGACCAAGAATTCAAGGTTAACGGTCAGCGTTTGAAGCACTACTATGGGGACATGGCAAACCGAGAAGTGGCTAGCGCCATTTTGTTGACTACTTGAGAAGGGTACGCAACGTCAAGCTAATGACGAAAAAGAAGCGTTGCGTGGGAGGCAACCCATGAATTGTTGTTACAGGAACCCTTAGAAGTTAATAACCTATCCAAAAACACAAAAAAATCAGAAAATCGGGGCTAAATTTTTTTTTTCCAGTGACCCCCTGAGCGCCCGCTCAGCTTTGCTGAGCGACCGCTCAGGGGTCGACTGCCAGAATTTATTTTTTTTTAAGTTCAAAAAAAAAAAAACCAATTGTAGCCCATAAACTCACGATTTGTTCCCACTACCCCATCATTTTAACCCTTAATCCCCAAACCCTAATCTAATTTAACCTATTCCATACCCTATATATACATACACATATCCTACATATCTCCCACAAACTTCCTACACTTAAACTCTCTCCCAAGCACCAAAACTCAGTTCTTAAACACTTTTATTGGAGAATCAATGGCACCCAAGAGAGCACGGACTATCGATAGCAGCAGCACAGTCCCTACTGCTGATTCATCAATGGGTACTGCTGCAAGGCCTCGGTTGACTGACAGAGCTGCGGAGGAGGAGTACACTAGGCTTTTGGGGAAGCCGATTCTGAAGGAGAGAGGGTTTTTACCATCGGGGAGGGATGGTGAGTTGCTACCCATGATTGCAGAAAAGGGGTGGATAGCTTTTTGTGAGTCGCCCGAAGCAGTACCGATGAGCGTGGTTCGCGAGTTCTATGCGAACGCGAAGGCCGAAAAGAATAGGTTTTCTGTGGTCCGAGGGCTGACGGTTGATTATCACCCTGCGGCGATTCGCCATGTGATTGGACAGCGAGAGAGGAAGCCCGAGGAGGAGAACTGGAATGAGAAGACTGCTGAGGATTTTGACTTGGATTTGATTTGTGCGACTCTATGTAGGCCGGGCACAGTGTGGACCTTCAAGACCGGCACTAATGAGTATCGTCACTTTCCGGCGATCGCTATGAACAGGTATGCCCGTGCATTGAATGCATTTATTTGTGCTAATATTTTGCCTTCTTCGCATGCACACGTGGTCACAGTTGAGAGAGCACAGTTGTTGTGGGGAATTCTTCATGAGGAGTACTATGTGGACCTTGGTGAGTTTATCTACCAAGGAATTCTGAAGTTTTTGAGGGGAGCTAAGCATATGAACATCCCTTATGAATCCACGGTTACGAAGCTGTGCCGAGCAGTAGGAGTGAACTGGCCGGCTCATGAGCAGTTGCAGTTGCCGGCAGCTCCGATTGATTCTGGAACTCTGAATGGAATGCAGGAGTGGATTGGTGGTGAGCCCGAGGAGCATGGGCTGGGTTATCGTCTTCCAGGAGGGCGTCCAGCACGAGGTGCTACTATGGCTAGACCTGGACGTGATGAGGCTGGTTCTTCGAGAGCTCAGGAGGGTGCTGGGATGGCTGATACCCAGTATAGGAGGCTTTCACGGCGGATGGATGCCATGTACGAGACGCAGAGCAGGTTTGCTCAGGAGCTCACCCTTGCGTTAGGGACTGCTTTTCGGGGCCTTGGAGCTGATATCCAGAGGCCAGTTTTTGGTGAGGACTCTGCATACCCGCCGCCTGATACTCCACCCACTGAGGGTGATGATGATGATGACTCCGAGTAGGTATACCCTGTGTTCCTTTCTACTACCTTCACTGAGGACAGTGAAGATTTTAAGTTTGGGGGTGGTAGTTAAGGAATACTGTGTGTGTGTCATATAGCTGCATATTCATGATAGTTTAGTTCATATAGTTGCATAATTTATGCCATATAGTTTTTTTAATTGTTTATTATGTCATGTAGCTCATGCATTTACCATGATCCCTTTTGCGATGATTTATCGACTGAATTGTGATATTGATGCGAGTGTAGTGATAGCATTAAAGTGATATTAAGTCGTGTAGGTTGATATGCATGCTAGAAGCACTTGTAATTCCACTAAGTCTTAGAGAATACGTAAGAGCTAGATTGTTGTTATGATTTGATTGTTTTCGAGGTCAATCTATTTATTATGCTTAGAATTCGATAATAGGCTCTTAGTGATAAAGGCATGAAAAAGAAAAAAATTGGAGTAAAAAAAAATGGAATTTGTTGCTAGTTGTGTCTAGGCGTCAAATGGCTAGTAGCCGGCTTGCATGTTGTGCGGGTAGTCTAGGGTTGAGCAAGATGGAGCGAAACGCACTTGCTCAGAAAAGTTATAAAAAAAAAATTAATTTTTGTGGTGTTTATGCATAATTGATCAAGAGTGGGCTCTTTGGTATTCGAGTTATTAAGTTCTTAGGGGACTTTATGCCTAGTGACCTAAGGCTTTTAGAGTCTGGGATCCGCTAACCTAACGCTCGTTACATGGATACCATTGTATAAGTCTTTTGTGGACCTCAATCATTGCACGGTCAAATAAGCATTTGTGTTGTGAATAAAAAGCATGATTCCGTAATAAGCTCCAGAATTCTTGTAGTGTTGTATATCACTTTGTGCCTAGAATTTTTATTCTTTGTATAATCATGTGATTGCCTTAAGGATAGTCGAGTCATAATAATTGGTCTAGTTCCAAAACATATCTGTTAAGCATTTGCACACACCACGTTTCTGGCTGTATGTCCGTTTGCATGAGTTTATTGATCTTTAGTTGTCTAACTGCATTTGTTGAGATGTTGCAATTTGGTTGGTTTAATCGTAGTAAGGGGGATCGCTGTATTTTCATATAGATTGCATTCATGCATGTTTTTATTCGTTTTTGAGTCTGTGACGCTTGAGGACAAGCATCGATTTAAGTTTGGGGGTGTGATAAGTGGCATTTTATACCACTTAGAACGTCTTAAAATGGCTTAAATTGGTATCTTGAAATCAAGTATTTTGTGTATTTGATGTGTTTTTCTAGTGTTTATGCATTTCAGGGTATTAGTTGCATTTCGGGGGAGTAATCATCAAGAATAAGCCTTGGCATGTGTTCATCATTGAGAGAGGGAAGAAATGGGCATATTACGGCGAAGGAACGGAGCAAACTCAGGAATTTTCCAGAAGGGTCCTGAGCGCCCGCTCAGCTATGCTGAGCGGCCGCGCAGAAAGCTGAGCGCCCGCTCAGCTATGCTGAGCGGCCGCGCAGGGTCGGGGAAAAAAATAATTTATTTTAGGACTTCTATTTCTGTTTGGCTTCCACTTCTATGTAATCTGAGTTTTATGGGACTATTATATAAGTAGATTTGGAGACGTTTTCACGAGAGAGGATCGTGGTATTACGCAAGGAGCGAAGGAGATAAGGAAGAAGACCGTTTAGTGCACAACAATGAAGAGGAAGCATATTTTCTTGTGATTCTTGTTTCGTTGTAACGTTGGATGCTAGTTTTCTTACCTTGAACCTATTTACTCTTGTGACGTACTCTGATTTAATATAATTAGTTTAGTTATTATTTTCTTGTGTTTGTTTATCATGATTTCATATGAACCCATGATGACGATAAGTGCTATTATGGGCTAATCGTGATCATGGGGTTGCAACGGATTTATTATGGAATTCTTTAGTTAATTGTTTAATACTTTAGTGTGTGATGATTGTATGATATCTAGTTTTGGTTGTGCTTATTCGTCTTATGTGCGTCGCGAACATATAAGATAGGGTGTTAATCTCTTGTGAAGCGACGGTAGATCTTGAGATTTAGAACTTGCCATGCTAGCATAGGTTCATGTACGTTGTGCATGATTAGTGGGTAACTCTAACAGTTTTATTTGCCCTATGTAATCAAAAGGAATAACTTGTGCTTAAATCGTTGTGTTGTCAATTTCTGTAGACATATAGGAACTCAACATAATTGATGACTATTCAACTTCTATCTTGATTGTGGATGTTGGTAGAATGGTATTAGTACAATGAAAGTTGGCTTTTATCAGTTTTGTGTTATTCGATTAATATCATCACTGTCACATGCTAAAGGTAATAACAATGACTATTGAAGGAAGTAGTAATGAAGTTGTGATCTCATGAGTGTTTTATTATTGATAATTTGAAGTGTTAATTAAGTGATTAATTAAGTAGTTAATTGTAGTTAATATTTAGTCAACAATTCTAAGTGTTAGTGTCTTAACATTGAGAAGTAATCATACATTGTTGAGTGAGTTTAATTAGACAATAAATTAGTCTGAGTCTCTGTGGGAACGAACTAGAAAGTATTCTATATTACTTGCGAAGGCGTATACTTGCGTGAATATTAACGTGTGTTTTCGTTCTAACACATGGTATAATCCATGAGGTCACTGCACCACACTCCCCTCAGTCAAATGGTGTGGCTGAAAGGAAGAATCGCACTCTGAAAGAGATGATGAATGCGATGTTGTTAAGCTCTGGGCTTCCACAATCGATGTGGGGAGAAGCCATCTTAAGCGCAAATAATATTTTAAATATTACGATGCGCAAGAATAAGGATGTAAGTCCTTATGAAATGTGGAAGAAAAAGAAACCAAGTTACCAACACCTGAAAGTGTGGGGGTGCCTTGCAAAGGTACTGATCCCTACACCGAAGAAGGTGAAGATAGGTCCTAAGACTGTGGATTGTATCTTCATCGGATATCCTCCACACAGTACTGCATATCGGTTTCTTGTTCATGAATCCAAGATTCCTGATATTCAAAAGAATACCATTATGGAATCAAGGAATGCCTCATTCTTTGGGACGATGTTTCCCTGTAATCCAGGAAACCAGCAACCTACGACGTATAAACGATCTCATGAGTCTATAGATGACGATAATGAGAGTGACGAAAGTGAAGACGAAAATGTGGGGTAGTGAGAAGGAGCAAAAGACAACGAACGGAGAAATTCTATGGGTTTGATTTTATGACCTATTTGCTCCAAGAAGGTGACCCAAAAACCTATAAAGAGGCGGTTACCCCACCTGATGGACCTATGTGAAAAGAGGCCATCAAGAATGAAGTTGATTCAATTATGCAGAATCATACTTGGGAACTAGTGGACTTGCCAACTGGTTGCAAACCATTAGGTAGCAAGTGGGTTTTCAAGAAGATGTTGAAAACTGATGGCACTATTGATAAGTATAAGGCCAGACTTGTGATTAAAGGATACAAGCAACAAAAAGGCCTTGATTATTTTGATACATATTCTCCTGTAACGAGAATAACGTCCATAAGGATGATGTTTGCTATTGCTGCAATGCGTAATCTAACTGTACATCAAATGGATGTGAAAATAACTTTCCTAAATGGAGACATAGATGAGGAAATTTATATGGAACAACGCGAAGGGTTTGTTGTCCCAGTACAAGAAAGGAAAGTTTGTATATTGGTGAAATCATTGTATGGTTTGAAGCAAGCGCCTATGAAATGGCATGAAAAATTTGACGAGGTCGTGCTGGCTAATGGCTTCAAAATCAATGAATGTGATAGTTGTGCCTATTACAAGGATAACGAGAGTGGCTATGTCATGATGACACTATATGTAGATGATCTACTTATTGCCAGAAGCAATGATAAAGTGATTAGATCTACCAAGGACATGTTGAAATCAAGATTCAACATGAAAGACATGGGACTAGCAAATGTAATTCTGGGAATTCAAATTTCTAGAACATCAGAGGGTCTCGCATTAAGTCAACCACATTATGTTGACAAGATCCTTGAGAAGTTTCTTAAGGATGACTTTGAGAAAGCTAGGACACCTGTGGATATGACTTTGCACCTATCCAAGAACAAAGGTGTAGCTGTTTCCCAATTGGAATACTCGAGGATAATTGGTAGCCTGATGTACCTCATGAGCTGTACAAGACCAGACATTGCATACTCAATTAGCAAGTTGAGTAGGTTTACGAGTAATCCGGGAGCTGATCACTGGAAAGCGATCATAAGGGTACTAAGGTACTTGAAGGGAACTCGAGACTATGGACTACACTATGGCAGATATCCAGCAGTATTAGAAGGATATACTGACGTAAATTGGATATCTAGCAAGAAAGCTAGAGCGGAAATATCATGGAAATCCTCAAAACAAATGGTGATAACTCATTCCACGATGGAAGCTGAGTTTGTGGCACTAGATAAATACGCCGAAGAGGCTGAATATCTACGTCAGTTTCTGGAGGATATTCCAAGATGGCCAAAGCTTGTAACTGTAATAGGGATTCACTGTGATAGTCAATCCGCTATTGGCAGAGCACTGAGCACGATGTATAATGGAAAGTCTAGTCATATACGACGACGACATAGTTCCATTAGACAATTGATCTCAACCGAAATTATCACTATAGACTATATACCGTCAAAAGATAATATCGCGGATCCACTAACCAAAGGGTTATCAAAATAAGTGGTTGAGAAATCATCGAGAGGGATGGGCCTTAAGCCTATTGCTTAACGACATCATGGTGGACACCCAACCATTGCTGACTAGAGATCCCAAGAACTTGGTTCAATGGGACAACTAAATCATGATGACCAAATCACTGTGGGGGTAAACCCTGGCCTGTTCCTATGATGAGGAAGCAGTGAGACCCGTAAGGTACGAGGTTGAGTTTTGAGCTTTTAATGTTCTTTGATGAATACATGGAGTTCAGGAGTGAACACATGGAATTTAGTTGAGTAAATACGGGTTACTCTATAAGATAAAGATCACCTATGTGGGAGAGAAGTGGGGTCGCTTCAAAGGAGAATTGCAAGGCATAATTCTTTAGAAACTCCTGCAGAACCAGGACGATGTTCCATGGCCAAAATGGACATACTCATGAGAGCTGAACGAGTCAGAAACGATATAGTGATAAGTATATCATCGTTTACACAAACGGTCGAACAGTTCAAGGACAAGCACGTATACTGTCTACCGGTAAAGTCGGTATGCTTAGTCGAGCGAAGGTTCAAGGAACATTCTCTACCTATCGTATTCTATATCTGATCGAAGAAACTATCACCAAGTCAAACTCCGTGTCTGTCTGTCTGGTGTGTGCTACTGAAATATCAATCTCATCCATGTGGGGGATTGTTGGAAAATGTGGGTATTGAGCCCCAAATTGTCAAGTCATTTTGAGCCGTTCTTGAGTGGGTGTCGCTTGGAGTATATTCTCCTCCGTGAGGGATTTCCGAGGCACTTTGAAATACTCAAAATGGTTAAGGGATGAATGAGATACGATCATTCAAAGTTGGTCCCTTGAAGGTGGAATTGTAGATGTGAAAATTTGTATCCCACATTGAAATGGAAAAGGGGTTTTCATTGCTTTATATAGCACAACACTTTAGTAGTGTTTAAAAGTGTTAGTAAGGTGTTGCTCCATCTTCTACGTGCGCGTGCGGGGGGTGCAAATTGTGGGATTTCGAGGGGTAATCCGAGGCTTGCGAAGCCTTCAAGCTTGCCCGCGTATGCGACGTGCGGACACGAATGTAGCAGAAAATTGGCCCGAATAATCACGGACTAGTTTTGCTAATTTTCCACTGGGCTTGGGCTCTTAAATAAATAGGGCTTGGGCTCTTAAATAAATATTCATTATTCATTATTTATTTTATAAATACGAATATGAATTTATTTGACAGATATAATTCGATTCAATTACGGATAATAATTGACTCTCGAATTAAATTTAATTAACGCGTTTAATTAAATAAGAGAAGTAGTGCACACGTTTCTCTAAGCCTATATATTTTCGCTATAGGGTTTAGGGTTTTATTTACTCAGAAAACATAGTCGTCTCTAAACACAAACCCTATTCTTCTCTATCTCGTCGATGATAGTTTCTTGCTCTGTTCTAGCTCGCCAGAGGTGATAATCTTCTCGTTTTATCCTGGGAGGCTATCGGCTCGCACATACGGTGAGAGGCGAAATAGCTTAAAGGAGACAGTTTCTTTCAACTGGACTCGAGAACCCTCTCATATCCTTATCTCTTTCGTTTATTTTTCTGGTTTACACAGTTATACTCGCATATTATTATTCGCACACATTATTTTAATTGTATGTATTAATCGCAGATTGTATTCACAACATATATATAGTTGAACTTATAAGAATTAATAATAAATAAAATAATAATGTCAGTAAAATAATAATTTTTCTCCGATACCGATATAAGTACTGTGTTAAAGTAATAATTTTTTTATTAGCTAATCGGTAGCAATTTTTACAAAATGATGGATTAAAAATATGTGCCTCTACGAATCATGTCAGTCATTTGTGAAAAAAAATTGCAAATTTTTGAGTTCCCTTGCAATACATTTCACATTTTCTGTTATATTATTATAAATTTGTATTAGTTGTCGTTTAGCTTGAAAAAAACTTGGAATCTATAATTACCACATATTTACATTTAGAATATCTAATTACAGCTCTTAAGGTTTATTTTTATTTTTCAAAAATAATCAAAGCCCTTAAATTTGTTTTTAAAGAAAATGACGACGACAAAAAACACAAATTTGTATCAATTTTTCTTTTCAATTTCTCTTATATTTTGGGTTTCAGATCCTGTTTTTTGTTCATCAAATCTGATAGTGTAGTTTAGAGTTATTATTGTCACTAATTACAGATCAGGCCACTAGAAAATAAAATAGCATTACACAAAAATATATTGTTTGGATCATAAATTCATAGAGTTGATGAAAAATTTCACGGTATAGATAATTTATATGTGAATACAGTTAAGAGCTAAAATTTGAATTATATGTTCAAATTCATGTTAATTAAATTATTACTGTACATATTTTGATATATTATTATATATCACTTTTAACTCTAGCACACACCTACATATAAATAAGTTGGGGGTCTTTACTTAAAACAACCTCTTCATTTTTTTTGTTGATGGGTAAAAATCACTAGACCCCATGCATGCAGACTAGTACTGTAGTACCCAACTCTAACGGATTTTGGCTTTTTCGTCAACACAAAACTGATCGACATACATTTGCGGTCAAATGTAACCCGCGAACGTACAATAAAAATCGATCGACAAAAGAGGGTAATCATTTGTGATATTATGTAATCCCATGACCCAAATTCATTTTCTTTGACATTTTTTTTACTGAGTTTGACCTGTTTTTACTTTAAACAACGTTTTATGCAACAATTTCATGATAACATGCAAACTCATTATGGGCAGGTTGCTGTACTATTCGCACGATTTATCAAGATAATTCACAAATTTTTGAGACCATTCTTTGTATGAGTGGCTATAAACTACCGCAAAGGAGTCAGCTGATGTGTAAAGATTAATTATTAGTATGCATGCGTGTAAACATGACCAACCTAAAAGATATTTGGAGTGCTTTGGCAATCAAATACTACATCGTCTCAAAATATATAAGTCCTTTTAACTTTTTACTTCGTATTTTAATATATATAAAATTCATAATTTTATATATTTTTTTAAATTTTTTTCTTAAACTAAAATATAATATGTATACTTTTATTTATAAAAGGAAAATTTAAAAAATAATTTGTGAAGCTATCCTTTTTATTCATCTTAAAATACGTATAAAAAGTCAAAAGGACTTGTATTTTGGGACGGCGGAAGTAATAACATTTTTAAAAAAAAACTATATTTTGCCTAGAAGTAAGAGACATATTGTTTATGTTGTGATTATGATTTTATCAATTATATATATATTAGAAATAATAATTTTAGTCACTATACTATATCCTAATATAAACCAAACAAAATCAAACTACTAAGATTTATACGGTCTTCCCCACCGTAAAATAGAACGGGAATCCTAATATTTAATCCTAATTTTAGTCACTATATTATATCCTAATACATATAATAGTGTGATTATAAATTCTGATAGTTAGGGTCATTTATGACTAATGTAATAACCGTTGTTAGATTTTTTGAAGTAAATAGATAATAGTCGTTGAATTTAAAATAAAAAATATTTTTATTTTTATTATTAAAACTACAAAAATATAGGCATAATAAACTGTATAGAATATATAATACAAAATTTATAAATGTATTTTCTATTCAGTTTCTCAAAAAATTTAGTTAGATAATACTTTTTAAAACATCATCAAATTAAATATTATTATGTGAAATTCGCGAAGACCGTAAAATCTGATTTCTAAATTTTAAGATAGATTTATTGTTTTATCGTATTATTTATCTATTAGTACTAAAACATCAATACAAGGTTAGTAATAAATGTGATCATGCATGAGATTACGAGAGATAAAATGAAATATTAAAAAAAGGATGTCGCACAGATTTATAAGCTACTCCTTTGTTTCATTTATTTATATATATTTTTTCTTGACATTTCCCTTTTAATTTTATATATTTTAAAATTTATCAAAAAAAATTATTATATAAAAATTAGTTACACCCACTTATACTTACTAATTCCTAATTTTATACATGTTAATTGATCCTACTATTTTATCCAATTTTATTATTTTATAGATTAAATATTAACTTTATGCAACATTTTCTTTGCAAGGTTATATGACTCAAATTGATGTCACGGAGGTGTCATAAGTTAATAAGCACTGCTTGCTACGTAGGAGTATAATGTCTAAATAAAGATGCATGTAGCAAAATTCAATGATAACAGGTTAGATTCTAATCTTTTTCTTAATTATAGTTTTAAAGAAATTATAATGTCGCAGAACTTTTAAATGTAATACTGACAAGTATATACTTACATATAATGGAGTAAATGAGTGGAATTACACTGTGTGGGAACGTACGTATATAGATGAAACCAAGATTCGTAAATCAATTGAAATGAAGAAAATATCGAATCAGTTTGTTGAAGGTGCGTGCATTAGTTATTAATACAGAAACAAGAACACTACTATTAATTTGTCTATTTGTTCTACCAGTTACGATTTGATGGACTTGACAAGTGATTCCTGGCCCACCATACCTACAGCCAAGAGGGTTTTACCGACAGGCCCCACTTTACAAAACCTACCTAACATTTTTTTCAGTCAAAATCAGAATTTAGCGAGTTTACCAAAGAGTAACGTAACAAAACACAGAAATAGTTACAAAAATTTGTCACAAATTAATATGACATGGGTGATATGATATTATAAAATAATTTAATTGATATTATAATGTCAATGATCCATTTATATATAGCCAATAAATATTTGACACGTGACATTTATAATTTTTTTGTGAATTAATTTTGTATTCCTAATATTTTTCTTTGCTAAAATTATAATATTAACGATCATCATCAGTATTATAAAACTAGTTGATAACCGTGCAAAATACGGGCCGATATCTAATATCAAAGCTAAATCATGTTTTAAAAAAAATTTATAAATTATGACTAAAATATTTAATAAATAAATTATTATTATTATTACCATTTTTTTTGAAATTATAAATAGTTTTCATCAACTCAAATATTATAGAACATCAAACTCAACATTATCGTGTGCTAAATACATATAACTCACATTTTACATTTTTAAATTAAAGTTCTCAAATTTTATAGAATATCAAACTCAACTTTATTATGTGCCGACATAACTAACATATTACAATTTTACATTAAAATTTCTAGCCAAACAGTGAACAATACAATTGATGGATAATTTAATAATACATAAATTAACATCATTAAGAAACTAAAGTATAGTTTAACTATACATAAATTAACATTATTATGAACCAAAACTATCTAGCCACGAGTAAGCAAATAAAGTTGATCTTCACCAAACTTTCAATTGGCTGCATTTTATCTATGATATTAATTATTTAATTACACAAAATCGAAAATAATGTCATTATAGAGGATTAAATTTGAAAATATGAAGAAATATATAATAAATTATAATGTTATAATTATAGGGAGAACCTGAGTGAAAACGAATATCCGAAATAAAAATAAAAAAATCTTGGATTATTATATATATTATAGGAAATAAACTCAAATTTGATTGATAAACAAAATTTGATATTTTTAGTAGTACCATGTTATCTTTTTGTTTCACAGATGTTTTGTATTAATAAAGAGTATAAATTCTCTATAATTTGAATTTGCAATAAGTTCTAAATCAAATTAATTATTTTTCGCTAAATTTGAGTTTTTTATATAGTTTATAATTACATATATTTTTCTAATAAAATATTATTTGTATAAATTTATATTTTGGTGCTAAAAAATTCTATAGATATGTATCTAGGAATTACAATGTAAATTTCTTTTATTTTATTAAACTACATATATAAATTTTCATATTAAAAGAAAAAAATTAATTAATTTTTCTATTTTTTTAATATTTTGTATTTAGAAAATCGGAGCAACTATTGAATTAAATTTGTCGATCATCCTATTAAAATTACTTTTACGAGATTTAATTTGAGATAATGAGTGATTTATTAATTGTAGGTAATATTAAATAAAATTAATTAAAGTAATTATGGTAGGAGATTAAAGCTATTTTGGTGTAGATTTAATTTGAGACAATAATTGAATTATTAATTTACAGATAATATTAGATAAAGCCCGTCAAATAAAGTAATTAAGGTAGGATTTTATTCTAAAGTAATTAAGGTAAGATTCCATTCTATAACAATAATATTCGCAAATATTCATGTTCGTTTGTATTCGGTTCGGTTCGATATGTTCGTGAACTATTCATGTTCGGTTTAAATATTACCGAACTTGAGATTGGACAAACATATTTGTCCGTTAAAATCACCGAACAATGTTCAATTCGTTAAAATTTTGTCACAGTTCATTAAAGTTCATCCGAGTTCGGATCATTTACAGCTCTAGTAAAAAATATTCATTTTTCTTATAGTGATATAAATTATTATAATACCTATTTTGTAATATATATATTAAAAAATTAACTTTTTTTACTCTAAATTAAAACCTTGAAATATTAAATATTTTAATTTATATCTAACGATGAGTCAAGTTCTATTTTTCCAGCACCGTCTAAATTCATCTTGAAGAACATTGACTAGAAATAGAATGTAACTAGACAAGGTTAAATTTGTAAATGACGTATTAGCGAAGGAGCTAGGTGTGACGCCCTCCAAACCCGGGGTCTAGATTTGGGGGTCACTCGCCAATAAACCAAAATAAAATAATCACAGCGGAATAATATAATAAATACGACCCCTTTACCTACACTGGATCGATCACAGGTTATAGTATGGAACAGGCACTAATACAAATCAAATGTTATTACAAACCATAGTCTAACTAATTTTACAACTTATTCAAATTTTATTACAAACCTCTAGACTAATTAAGCGTCCCAAACTGTCTACCTGGAAACACACCAACTATTTACAAGCACATAACCTCTGGTCAGACCTGGAACTTAAGCTTGCCCTAGCCTAGCTGAAAGAATCAAGATAAGAAACAAGTATGAGCGAAAGAAATGCTCAGCAAGTAGTAAATAGTTTATGATTTGGAATAACAACAGTATATCTGATGAACAAAACCAACTACAATAACTGAACAGTATCAAAACTGATATAAATTTGATAATAAACAACACTTGCAATATATTATGTTTTGGGATTGGAATCCTCGAACGACGGTGTGTTGCCGCCGGTGATCAGCCGCGGAGCAACACCGGTATGCCGAAGCATATCCAACTAAACAAAAGGTACCCAAGGCCCATATTGGCCTAGCAAGGTGTTATATCCTGTATAACACATAGCTCACACTGGACCGCCGCCACGGCCTCTTACGCAACCATCCATCCCATAAAAACAATTTTCCGTCAAAGGAGTCGAATCAAATGACATCCTTAACCACATAACTCCCCATTTCTCATGGTCCGGAGTTTTATCAACAACCAATGGCGAAATAACCAGAACAATTAGTTATTCGCTAATCTCAATTCAAAATTTCACTATATAGAGTAATTCATAGCGAAACATAAAACGTTTAACTATTCTGAACTTAGAATAGTATGGATATTGAAAGAATAAAGTCCAGAGTCAATATCAATTGAATGATAAATAAAGATATAGGTACTTGCATAATATGATTAGAAATGAACGTCACTTGAACGATAAGTGAAGTTAGGGGTACTTGCCTGGTATGCTCAATAACCTCTTACTTTAACTCTGCTTCTAACTGCTGGCTACTATCTTCGTCTAACACTTGACTGTACTCCTTGCTACTCGATTCTATAAACAAAAAGATTATCTTAATTGACAGAACTAAACTCAATCGACGTAACTCTACGTCTTGACATCTCCCCGACCATTTATAACTAAGCATGGCATATTAAACTGTAAACAAATAGCATACTTATCACATAACACATAATCATGACATTTGTATAACACGTAATCACATAACTCATTCAATGCATAAGTCAGATCATTAAAAGATACGTCTCAGTGCGCTCAGAATGAAAATCAGGTCAATATTAACATTTATCGATCAAATACCGACTCAAACTGATATACAAATTAAATGACATTGCAATATAAAAGAAATTAGGTCTCAAAAGTATTTTTATTGAAAGCGCAATATTTTTCTGAGTCTGTACGCGTTCGTTTCGTATTAAACGGACAAACGGTTGATTTATTATGAATTTTTGAACATTTTTCGGAATAAAACGGGTCTCCAAATCATTTAATAATTAAATAATAGGGCTTGAATACTCGAAAATAATTTTATAAAAATTATCGAGCCAGGAAAATAATTTAAAATAATATTTTAAAGTTCGAAACTATTTTTCGAAATTTTTAAATCAAAAATAAATAATTAAATCTAATTAAATAATCAATTAAAATTAATTAATAACTAATTAAATTAATTAATCAATTAATATTTAAATTAATTGACTAATTAAATAATTAATTATCAACTAAAATTAATTAATTAATTAATTTGGATTTATTTTTGAATTAAAAATAAATTTTCAGAATTAAAATAATGATTTTCAAAATAAAAAAATGAATTTTTGGAAATTAAAAATAGGATTTTCGAATTATTTTTAAAGTAGAAATTCAGAAACATAATCAGGAAAAAGGAATTAGGTTTTTTAAGGATTAAAACCGGGTTTTGAATATGGGTCAGGATCGGGTCAACGGGTCTCGGCCGGGTCGCCAAGAACACCGGCCGGAAACTGGGTAGAGCCCAGAAACCGGCGGCTCCTGGCCGATTCCGGCGAGCCCGATAGGTAGCCAAACCGGCTTGCTTTTGCTTGGTTTTCGATTGCAATCCATTCCCAGTCATGCCAGAAACACCGACGAACCCACAATCATAACATCCGCTTCTGAATTCGTCGATTCCGACGAACTGTAAGCTAACGCCGGTAAACAATCCGGCGAACATCGATTTTACAGAAACCAACACCAAATTTAATGAAATATATCTCAAAACAAAGCTCAGGTCACAAGTAATCTACTGAAATCATTCAATCCAACCCAGGTTTAACAGAAATAAAAACCCCAAATTCGGGTAGAAACCCTAAAATTACGAATTTAAAAATTACCAAACCTCAGTTGATTTTGATGCTAAAATCAGATAGAACAGATTGAGAGCTTCACAACGGATATTCATACTTGTGATTTGGTGTTCAATAACACCTTCAAAATTGACTTTGATTCTCGGAATTCTCCAAGAACACCAAGAACACATATTCAAAGAATTTTCAGAAAATCAAACCTTAATTTCTATATGATATTGAACTCTATTTTTGAAGTATAATATACCAAATCGACCAGAAAAACATACTCTACAACATGAAAGCATCAAATCACATCAACAACATCAAGAACAAATTTTCATAATTTAATTATCAAATAATTCGAATATAAATAATTAAATAAGAAAATTACTGTGATTTCTGGGCAGAAACTGATGATTGATTCAGAAAGAAGATTTCGAGAGCTTCGTTTTGATATGTCGCATGCCCGAATCGGAATTCGATAACGCCTTCGTTCGTGTGTTTGATTCTCGGGAACCTATCGGTTTCTCGGGTTTTTCTCTGTATTTACGGTATTTTAACTGGTTGCAAATGAATAAACGAAATAAACGAAATAAGAAATAGGCTATTTATATTTATGGAATATTGGATCGTTCTGGATCGTTTTGGATCGTTAAATTAGTTGCTTAGCCGCTAAGTAACTGTAAAAACGATACAATTCAATACCAGAATTGGATAATTATCAAAACCGGGCTTTTTATAAAACACCATATACGAAAATAACATAAAAAAAATATCCCGTTTTTCGAGATTACGGGTTTTATTGATTACCGAAATAACTATCGTATCAAAATATTGCGCCGGGCCGCGCACGGGTCAAACCGTAATCCGGATCGAAAAAGTCAAAACACGGAAAATGTCCGGAATTACCAGATTAGGTTAGAAAGGAGTTTTCGGAAGAGTTTCGGGTTGTAAAAATGTAAAACGGTTGAAGTTGGAAGATTCCCGGCTTTATAAAATAATTTTATAATTATTCTGAAAATAATTAATAATTCATAAATCATTATAAAATCATATAATATTCCAAAAATTACCAGAAAAATACCACAATTATCTATATTTTATTCTGGACATATAAAAATTCAAATATTCAAATAATGTCACATATAAACATTCAAATATCAATTCTACTTTTCAGATAATTCACCAAAGTTCACATAAAATCACATAAACAATTCCGAATAATAACAATAATATTTGAAAATATATTGGATATTACAATCTACCCCCCTTAACAGGATTCTGTCCTCAAAATCAGCCTAGGAAAATAAATGAGGATACTTGGATCGCATTTCGCTTTCCAATTCCCAAGTCGACTCTTCAACCTTGGGATTCCTCCACAAGACTCGCACTAAAGATACAGACTTATTCCTAAGTACTCTTTCTCTCTTATCTAAAATCTGTACTGGTTGCTCTACAAAAGATAAATCTGGTTGGATCTCGATTGGCTCGTATTCTATCACATGGTTCGAATCAGGCAAATAACGCTTCAACATTGACACATGGAACACATTGTGAATATGTTGCATGTGAGGTGGTAACGCTAATTCGTACGCAACTTTTCCCACACGCCTCAAAATCTCAAAGGGGCCAACATAACGTGGACTTAGCTTTCCTTTCTTTCCAAATCTTGATAAACCCTTCCAAGGAGAAACCTTCAATAACACTGCTTCTCCAATTTCAAATTCCATATCTTTTCTGGTAGGATCGGCATATTTACGTTGACGGTCTTGAGCTGCTGTTAATCTTTTCCGAATGAGTTCTATTTTCTCTTTTGTCTGCTGGATCAATTCTGGACCCAAAATCTTTCTCTCACCAACTTCTTCCCAACATATTGGAGATCTGCATCTTCTTCCGTACAAGGCTTCGTAAGGCGGCATTCCAATGCTGGCATGATAGCTGTTGTTGTAGGAGAATTCAACTAATGGCAAATGCTCGTCCCAACTCCCTTCAAAATCTAGTGCACATACCCTCAGCATATCTTCAATAGTCTGAATCGTTCTTTCACTTTGACCGTCCGTCTGCGGATGATACGCGGTACTCATGTTCAGCTTCGTTCCGAGACGATCTTGAAAACTTCTCCAAAATCTTGAGTTAAATCGAGGATCTCTGTCTGAAACTATGGATACTGGAACTCCATGTCTTGTCATAATTTCCTTGAGATATAACCGAACCAATTTATCCATTGAGAATCTTTCATTGATAGGAAGAAAATGCGCCGACTTCGTCAATCTATCGATAATAACCCAAATAGCATCATGATTCGCCCTGGTCCTCGGTAATCCGACTACGAAATCCATCGCGATATGCTCCCACTTCCATTCTGGAATGTCCAATGGTTGTATCAGTCCACTGGGCCTTTGGTGTTCCGCTTTGACTCGCTGGCAAGTGTAACACTTACTTACCCATTCTGCAATTTCTTTCTTCATGATTGGCCACCAAAAGTTTTCTCTTAAGTCTCTATACATCTTCGTACTCCCGGGATGAATTGAGTATCTAGAGTTGTGAGCGTCTCGAAGAATTTCATCTTTCAGCTCGGCTATGTTGGGTATCCATATTCTGGAAGAAAATCTTAATATCAATTTATCATCCTTTTGACTCCCTATTTCTTCTCCTGTCAAACTGTCTCATTCATGGCTCATTACTTCTTCCTGACATCTTCTTATTTTCTCTAATAATTCTGGTTGAAAAGATATTGCACACAATACCTCTGTAGACATACTTGTAATACTAACCTCTATTTTCAGCTTCTCAAATTCCCTGATTAATTCCTCGGATGAAGTTATCATGTTTAACCTTTCTTTTCTGCTCAGAGCGTCGGCCACCACATTTGCTTTGCCTGGATGATAGTTAATAGTACAGTCATAGTCCTTGATCAATTCTAGCCATCTTCTCTGCCTCATGTTCAATTCCTTCTGGGTGAAGATATACTTTAAACTCTTGTGGTCCGTGTAGATCTCGCATTTTTCCCCATAAAGATAATGCCTCCATATATTCAATGCAAACACTATAGCTGCCAATTCTAGATCATGCGTTGGAAACTTTTCTTCATGTGGTTTCAACTGTCTTGAAGCATAGGCTATCACCTTGTCATGCTGCATCAAAATACATCCCAATCCTTTATACGACGCGTCACTGTAGATCACAAAATTTCCTTGTTCATCTGGCAAGACTAGTACTGGAGAAGATATCTATTCTTTAATTCCTGGAAACTTTCTTCGCACTTCTCCTCCCATTCAAATTTCTGATTTTTCCTGGTGAGCTTTGTCAATGGCATAGCTATCTTCGCGAAATCCTGCACAAATCTTCTGTAGTAACCTGCTAATCCCATGAAACTTCTTACTTCTGTTGTGTTTTTGGCCTCTCCCAGTTGATTATGGCTTCAACCTTTGCTGGATCCACTTCCACTCCTTTATTGCTAATCACGTGCCCAAGAAATCGTACTTCTTTTAACCAAAATTCACACTTGGAGAACTTTGCGTACAATTTCTCCCGTCGCAGTATTTCCGGAACTATCCCCAAATGCTCTGCATGCTCCTCTTCTGTTTTAGAATAGATCAAGATGTCGTCTATAAACACGATCACGAATTTATCCAAATACTTCTTAAATACTCGATTCATCAGATCCATGAAAGCTGCTGGTGCGTTGGTTAATCCAAATGCCATCACTAGAAACTCATAATGCCCATATCTGGTTCTAAATGCGGTCTTCGGAATGTCTTCAGACTTGATCTTCAGTTGATGATATCCGGATCTTAAATCAATTTTAGAAAACCATATAGCGCCTTTCAATTGGTCAAACAGATCATCGATCCTCGATAATGGGTATTTGTTCTTAATGGTCAGCTTGTTTAATTCTCGATAGTCAATACACAGTCGCATACTCCCGTCTTTCTTCTTGACAAACAGTACCGGTGCGCCCCATGGGGATACACTGGGTCTTATAACTCCTTTCTTCAAAAGATCTTGCAGCTGAGATGCCAATTCTTTCATCTCCACTGGTGCCATCCGGTACGGGGCTTTAGAAACTGGTTCTGTTCCGGGTGCTAGATCAATTGCAAATTCAATTTCTCTGTCGGGAGGTAATCCTGGTAGATCATCTGGGAAAACATCTAAAAATTTGTTGACAACTGGAATCGCTTCTAGTGCTGGAACTTCTTTACTGGTGTCTACCACATGGGCCAAATATGCTTCACAATTCTAACGCAATAACTTTTTCAATTGAGCGATCGCTAAGAACTTCTTCTCTTACCTATTTCCTCGAAATATTACCTTCTTCTTACTATCCAAGGTCTGAAGTCTCACTTTCCTATTCTTACAATCAATCTGAGCGTTATTTTCTGACAACCAATCCATTCCTAAAATAACATCAAATTCTCCCAACTTAAAAGGTATCAAGTTGGCATAAAAATGATGTCCTCCTATTTCAATATCGCACCTCGGGCACACTCGGTCGACGGAAACTTGATCCTTATTAGCTAACTCTATCATCAACGCTTGTTCTAACAACTTAACTTCGCAATGCAGTTTATCAACAAAACTTTGAGAAATAAATGATCTTGTAGCTCCAGAATCAAATAAAACTTTAACATCTATGGAGTTGACTGGAAGCGTACCTGCCACCACGTCTGAACTCTGAACAACATCCTTCATAGTCATATTGAATGTCCTAGCCTTTGGCTGGTCCTTTGTTGGTGGTCCTTCAATCCTTGGCACATTAGCAGTTGGTTCAGTTGTCTGGCAGTCCCTGGCAATATGCCCCATCTTTCCACATTTAAAGCACACTGTCCCTGATCTTTGAGCTGTAGTCTGACTTCGACACTCATTAGAATAGTGTCCCTTCTGATTGCACTTATAACACAACACATTAGCCTTACAAATCCCAAAATGCCTTCTACCATAAAATTTGCACTCTGACGCAGGTGGACGATTGGGTCTCTGCTGATTTGAATTCTGAAAACGGTTCCCATTTCCTGGCTGTGGTTTCTTAAATCCCACACTCTTATTATCCTGAAACTCTGGCCTTTTATTGAAACGGCCCTGGAAGTTACCTTGTTGCTGGCCTCCTCCTGAGGTTTCTATTTTCCTTTTCTTCCCATCCTTCCCTTTTTGATACATATCACTCTTACTTTCAATCACCATTGCTTTCTGCACCACTGCCACATATGAAGTCAATTCAAACATGGCCACCCTATTCTGAATCCAAAATCTCAATCCCTGTTCAAACCTTCTTGCTTTCTTTTCATTCGTATCAACCTGGTCTGGCACGAACCTCGCTAATTCAGTAAACTTAGCTTCGTACTCAGCTACAATAAGATCTCCCTGGGTCAAGTTCAAGAATTGGATCTCCATTTGATTCTTCATATACCTCGGAAAATACTTCTCTAGAAACAGCTCTGTGAATCTCTCCCAAGTTATAAACTCACCTCCTTCCAATGCTCGCGCGGATTCCCACCAATAGTTCGCCTCACCCTTCAGAAAGTAACTTGCAAACTTGGTCTTCTGCTCAGCTCCTGCTCCGACCAATTCAAAAGCCTTTTCCATTTCCTTAAGCCATGCATTGGCTTCCACAGGATCAGCACTTCCCTTGAACTCAGGTGGCTTCACTGCTTGAAACTGCTTAAAAGTCACTGCAGGTGGTGCTGCTCGCTGCTGCTGTTGCTGTTGATGTTGTTGTTGCTACTGCGTAAGATATAACATCTGCTGCTGCATCAGTCCCAACATCTGGATAATCGCTGGATCTGTACGGCTCTCGGTACTACCCTCTCCTGAATTATTCCTTCTCTTTGGTGCCATTATTCTGGTAAGAAACAAGCAACATATATAATAATCTGTCAATCATTGTGTCAAATATGTAGCAATTCCTTAGCATATAAAAATTCGCAAACAATATCTCTTCCCTGAATATCATAAACTTGCTACCATATTAACACAAACGACATGATTATCACATAATCCTGGTTATTATCTCAAGAATAATAACACAAAGAAAATTTACCCCGAATTATCCGAACTTTTAAAATCCTCTCTTGAAATCTTAACTAAACCAACAAAATAGCAGGGCAATGACACAAGGCCTGAAGCTAAACGCAAAACAGAGAACTTAAATAACTTAACTATATCCTAACCCAATAACCTAAATTTAATCCTATAAAAGCTAGACTACACGCGCCTATCTTATGTGATCTTCCTATGACTCATCTATGACAATCCTAAGCCTGTTTCAGTGACCATAACCTGTAGCTCTGATACCAACCTGTGACGCCCTCCAAACCCGAGGTCTAGATTTGGGGGTCACTCGCCAATAAACCAAAATAAAATAATCACAGCGGAATAATATAATAAATACGACCCCTTTACCTACACTGGATCGATCACAGGTTATAGTATGGAACATGCACTAATACAAATCAAATGTTATTACAAACCATAGTCTAACTAATTTTACAACTTATTCAAATTTTATTACAAACCTCTCGACTAATTAAGCGTCCCAAACTGTCTACCTGGAAACACACCAACTATTTACAAGCACATAACCTCTGGTCAGACCTGGAACTTAAGCTTGCCCTGGCCTAGCTGAAAGAATCAAGATAAGAAACAAGTATGAGCAAAAGAAATGCTCAACAAGTAGTAAATAGCTTATGATTTGGAATAACAACAGTATATCAGATGAACAAAACCAACTACAATAACTGAACAGTATCAAAACTGATATAAATTTGATAATAAACAACACTTGCAATATATTATGTTTTGGGATTGGAATCCTCGAACGACGGTGTGTTGCCGCCGGTGATCAGCCGCGGAGCAACACCGGTATGCCGAAGCATATCCAACTAAACAAAAGGTACCCAAGGCCCATATTGGCCTAGCAAGGTGTTATATCCTGTATAACACATAGCTCACACTGGACCGCCGCCACGGCCTCTTACGCAACCATCCATCCCATAAAAACAATTTTTCGTCAAAGGAGTCGAATCAAATGACATCCTTAATCACATAACTCCCCATTTCTCATGGTCCGGAGTTTTATCAACAACCAATGGTGAAATAACCAGAACAATTAGTTATTCGCTAATCTCAATTCAAAACTTCACTGTATAGAGTAATTCATAGCGAAACATAAAACGTTTAACTATTCTGAACTTAGAATAGTATGGATATTGAAAGAATAAAGTCCAGAGTCAATATCAATTGAATGATAAATAAAGATATATGTACTTGCATAATATGATTAGAAATGAACGTCACTTGAACGATAAGTGAAGTTAGGGGTACTTGCCTGGTATGCTCAATAACCTCTTACTTTAACTCTGCTTCTAACTGCTGGCTACTATCTTCGTCTAACACTTGACTGTACTCCTTGCTACTCGATTCTATAAACAAAAAGATTATCTTAATTGACAGAACTAAACTCAATCGACGTAACTCTACGTCTTGACATCTCCCCGACCATTTATAACTAAGCATGGCATATTAAACTGTAAATAAATAGCATACTTATCACATAACACATAATCATGACATTTGTATAACACGTAATCACATAACTCATGCAATACATAAGTCAGATCATTAAAAGATACGTCTCAGTGCGCTCAGAATGAAAATCAGGTCAATATTAACATTTATCGATCAAATACCGACTCAAACTGATATACAAATTAAATGACATTGCAATATAAAAGAAATTAGGTCTCAAAAGTATTTTTATTGAAAGCGCAATATTTTTCTGAGTCTGTACGCGTTCGTTTCGTATTAAACGGACAAACGGTTGATTTATTATGAATTTTTGAACATTTTTCGGAATAAAACGGGTCTCCAAATCATTTAATAATTAAATAATAGGGCTCGAATACTCGAAAATAATTTTATAAAAATTATCGAGCCAGGAAAATAATTTAAAATAATATTTTAAAGTTCGAAACTATTTTTCGAAATTTTTAAATCAAAAATAAATAATTAAATCTAATTAAATAATCAATTAAAATTAATTAATAACTAATTAAATTAATTAATCAATTAATATTTAAATTAATTTACTAATTAAATAATTAATTATCAACTAAAATTAATTAATTAAATAATTTGGATTTATTTTTGAATTAAAAATAAATTTTCAGAATTAAAATAATGATTTTCAAAATAAAAAAATGAATTTTTTGGAAATTAAAAATAGGATTTTCGAATTATTTTTAAAGAAGAAATTCAGAAACATAATCAGGAAAAAGGAATTAGGTTTTTTAAGGATTAAAACCGGGTTTTGAATATGGGTCAGGATCGGGTCAACGGGTCTCGGCCGGGTCGCCAAGAACACCGGCCGGAAACTGGGTAGAGCCCAGAAACCGGCGGCTCCTGGCCGATTCCGGCGAGCCCGATAGGTAGCCAAACCGGCTTGCTTTTGCTTGGTTTTCGATTGCAATCCATTCCCAGTCATGCCAGAAATACCGACGAACCCACAATCATAACAGCCGCTTCTGAATTCGTCGATTCCGACGAACTGTAAGCTAACGCCGGTAAACAATCCGGCGAACACCGATTTTACAGAAACCAACACCAAATTTAATGAAATATATCTCAAAACAAAGCTCAGGTCACAAGTAATCTACTGAAATCATTCAATCCAACCCAGGTTTAACAGAAATAAAAACCCCAAATTCGGGTAGAAACCCTAAAATTACGAATTTAAAAATTACCAAACCTCAGTTGATTTTGATGCTAAAATCAGATAGAACAGATTGAGAGCTTCACAACGGATATTCATACTTGTGATTTGGTGTTCAATAACACCTTCAAAATTGACTTTGATTCTCGGAATTCTCCAAGAACACCAAGAACACATATTCAAAGAATTTTCAGAAAATCAAACCTTAATTTCTATATGATATTGAACTCTATTTTTGAAGTATAATATACCAAATCGACCAGAAAAACATACTCTACAACATGAAAGCATCAAATCACATCAACAATATCAAGAACAAATTTTCATAATTTAATTATCAAATAATTCGAATATAAATAATTAAATAAGAAAATTACTGTGATTTCTGGGAAGAAACTGATGATTGATTCAGAAAGAAGATTTCGAGAGCTTCGTTTTGATATGCTGCATGCCCGAATCGGAGTTCGATAACGCCTTCGTTCGTGTGTTTGATTCTCGGGAACCTATCGGTTTCTCGGGTTTTTCTCTGTATTTACGGTATTTTAACTGGTTGCAAATGAATAAACGAAATAAACGAAATAAGAAATAGGCTATTTATATTTATGGAATATTGGATCGTTCTGGATCGTTTTGGATCGTTAAATTAGTTGCTTAGCCGCTAAGTAACTGTAAAAACGATACAATTCAATACCAGAATTGGATAATTATCAAAACTGGGCTTTTTATAAAACACCATATACGAAAATAACATAAAAAAATCCCGTCTTTCGAGATTACGGGTTTTATTGATTACCGAAATAACTATCGTATCAAAATATTGCGCCGGGCCGCGCACGGGTCAAACCGTAATCCGGATCGAAAAAGTCAAAACACGGAAAATGTCCGGAATTACCAGATTAGGTTAGGAAGGAGTTTTCGGAAGAGTTTCGGGTTGTAAAAACGCAAAACGGTTGAAGTTGGAAGATTCCCGGCTTTATAAAATAATTTTATAATTATTCTGAAAATAATTAATAATTCATAAATCATTATAATATCATATAATATTCCAAAAATTACCAGAAAAATACCAAAATTATATATATTTTATTCTGGACATATAAAAATTCAAATATTCAAATAATGTCACATATAAACATTCAAATATCAATTCTACTTTTCAGATAATTCACCAAAGTTCACATAAAATCACATAAACAATTCCGAATAATAACAATAATATTTGAAAATATATTGGATATTACACTAGGGATTAGCATTGGTCGGTTTGAGCGGTTTGGAAGGTCAAACCCGAACCAATTTGAATTTAGCAGTTACCCAGAAGTCCAATCTGGAACCAAATTGTTATGTAAAAAAATTAAACCAAACCAATTTGTTTAAAACAGTTCAGTTCGATTTGATTTCGGTTTAACCATTTTTTTTATAAAATAAAATTAGAAATTAAATTAAATTTGAAACTGTAGATAAGAATCGAAAGTTTGTATCATATTATAGAACTATATTTTCTATTATAATCATATTCAAAAAGGATATATAAAAATAATGATGTTGAGAAATAAAAAAAGCTAAAAAACGAGAAATATACGACAAATTCTTATGCTTTTATTGAATAAAAATAAAAAAAGTGAAAACATAACACATATATAAATATTAATATCTTTGAACAAAATATACTAAAATTAGTTCTTTTATATATTTTAGTTTACACATATGTTATACATTATAATTTTATTATTAATTACACTTTACTAATATATGTATATTAATGTTTTAATCTAAATATGTGGTTCAATTCAGTTATTTTGATCAATTTAGAGGTAAAAACCAAAACTAAATCAAAAAAGTTTGATTTTTAAAATGTCAATTCGTACCAAACCAAATCATTAGTAAACCGTAAAATTTGGTGATGACTCAAATTTTTTTGATGAGGACTCCTTCCAGTTTTCCACCTCTCCTAAACCTTCTCCAATCCCCTTCCAACACTGGGAAGTTTCTGACAGTGAATTAGACTTTGATTGGGACGAATTCGAACCATGCAGTGAAACTGTGAAGAAACGCTTCAGGAAGGAGCATGGGAAGCTTTTCTGCTTGGCCTGTCCTCAGCTTGTTCAGATGAACAACTAGAATGGCTCATGGAGTTTTATGATATGGAAGGCATATGGGCGCTCCCTTTAAGCATGATGTGTCCCCATATTTTCAATTATGGGAGGAACTTCAAGATCCCTAGAATGGTAACCAGCCCCAAGCTGGTATCTTTAGGTTTAAGCGCGCCCTTATATCCCTATCTTAGGGAAGTGATAGAACTTTATGATGTGGCTCCACTCCAACCCTCTCCCAACAACTACAAATTTATTCTGGCTTTGTTCATTCTTTATACGGACCTGGGTTTTCCTCAACCTTCAATGGCTGAAGTCACTTATTTCTTTAACCTGAGAAAGTCTGACCACGGATACTATTACTTGGTTGTGGACAAGCAACATAATAAGAAAGGTTTCTCCTCTGGCAAGCTCAGCCATGAAAAAGGCTGGAAGGAAAACTTCTTTTACTTGTACGATGTTCCCAGATTAAGAATAAGATTCAACAAGTCACCAAGTAAGGGCGCGCCCTTTCATTCTCTTTTTCTTATACTATCTTTATGCTCCTTTTATTCCTTTTTTACATCATTATTCTTTTCAGACAGACCTGCGGCCAAACCACTTAAGGGCGAGCCCAAAAAACGAGGTGAAGCCCTTCCCAGAGTGGCTGCTGATAGGTGGAACTTAATGACCCTAGTCACCCGGACCAATTTGATGCGAGTCGGAATCCTTTCTGACCAAGTAGGAACGAAGTGTAAATACGTAAAATTTAGGAAAGGTGCCCCTGTTTTCCGTGCCATTGACCTAGATAGTGAAGAAGAGGCCGAAGAAGAAGAAGAAGCAGAAGACAGCTCTTTTCAAGGCCAAGACCCTTCGGGTTCAATCATTGCATAGTCTAAAGGCGCGCCTTTCCATATTTGGCGCGTCCTAGCTTCCTTTCTGTTAGCTTTTGTATTAACATACTAGATATAAATTCCTGTTAATATTGTTAAATTTTCCGTCCCTTAGGGCGCGCCCTTTCATTTTAAGCGTAGTATTTTATACATTTTATCAATGATATATTTATCAACTGTCTTTATTTATCGCTTTGTTCAGCACACCTAACTGTCACATTTAACTAGCATGCTCTATGTTTTATGCAGAAATGGCTCCTCCAAGAATTCCCAAGTCGTTTGGGGCGCGTCCTAATGAAAAACCTAAGCTCAAGCCAAAGAGAGATGCTCCTACAACACAGGCATCCGTCCCAACTTCTACTCCTATTCCTCAAACAACTCATGTCCCGAAAAGGCCCATAATTGATCTTACAGAGAAACAGGGTGCGCCTAAAAGGCCCAGAACGGAGGGCGCGCCTTCAGGCTCATCTGTTGCTTTGAATTCTCTTGGCCCCATGGGCTCCCTTCATGCTTCAGATGAAGAAGTGGAACAGTGGCAAGCCATGGACTTGGAAGAGGCCACTCGTGCTTCTATAAAGGCATCCTGCCAATTGTTCGTCCACTCCACCCGAGTGGTGGACAAGCTTCTTGAAGAGAGGGCGCGCCTAGAGAGGTTGCAGGGTGACAATAACATCTTGAAGAACACCCTTAAAGACAAGGATTTTCTGCATGCCAAAGATATCAAAGCCAAGGACTCTGAAATCTGTATTCTCAAGGATGATGTGGCCAATCTTACTTTTCATCTGGAGATTGCCAACAAAAAGGCTACCTTTCTCCACACTAAGCTTGGCGGAGCCAACTTGAGGATTGAGTATCTTGAGGAGCAACAGAAAACGGGATGGCCTGATGAGAAAAAGGAAATGACTGATGAAGCATTTGCCAGTGGCTTCCACTTCTACAGGATTGGTTTTGTGGCCAATGACCCTGATTACACTTTTGAGAAGTCTGGGGAAGAAACGGTTGCTGAGATGGTAGAATTTAAGAAGGAGCACGCTGCTGAAATCAAGGCGAGGAGGGTAGAGCTTGGATTAGAGGAAGAAGATGAGGGCGCGCCAAGAGAGGAAACCTCTAAGGACGCGCCTGAAGCTGATCCTACTGTTCCTCTTCAAACCATTCCCCCAACAGACGAATCTCAGAGCGCGCCCTGATTTATGTCTTTCCTGCATTCGTACTTAAGTTTCAAATACTTCTGAGGAGCCAGCCCTCTTTTGATGTTGTGCAAAGTTGTACGACTTATTTTTTGCTACTCTTTTACCCTGACATTTCGTATGGCTTAATATGATTTTATCTTTTTCAGTATGCATAAAAATTTGTTAAGGCGCTTCGACTTTTTCTTGGCCATTTTATATTTCCAAAAAATATGAGAATCATAATTCTATGACGGCGTGCCCTTATATCATATTTCCATAAATCTTCAGTCAGTTTGTTATGACTTATATCACTACAGGGCGCGCCCTTTGACATTTAGAGAATATTTATTTAGCTCATTTGTGGGTGTTCTTCTTTTTATGTGATCTCGAAATTGTCCTCATGTCATTGAGATCTATAGACTCCTTTCCCGGAGCATTTAGGAATGAGGGCGCGCCTTATTTCTTTTACAAATAATTACTTTTTCTTATCAGCGATTCCCTTGCGATAATTTACTTAAGTGCCAGCTCAATGGCGCGCCTTAATCTGGAGGACTTTTACCTTAGTTTATTTGACTAGCCATATATTTTTATTTCTTCGTCGTCAGTTTTTTAGGCGCGTCCTTCCATGTATGCATACTTTGTTATCTTGATTATGAAATAACAATTATTCGATAGGGTGCGCCTTAACATAGGGCGCGCCTCTAGTGTTCTTCAAATGAAAAATTTTCATGCCAAGCAAATAAAGCAATTTGAAGTAACTTCTTTTTTTATTGATAATGCGCTCTAGTGTACAAATTACACCAGTCCCATGGCTACTATGCTCTATGGGGAAATTATTTGAAAATTTTCTTCCTTCTGCTAGTTCCAAGGTTCGCAGGCATATGTACTACTCCCCTAGGCTAGGAGGAATTCATTTGCTACTAGTCTATTACATAGGAATTAAGCATGGAAATGAGGGGGACACAGCCACACCCTACTAATAATACTTCCGTAAATGTTCCGTATTCCACGCTCGAGGAATAGGTTTACCATCCAGATCTTCCAAGCGATAGGTTCCCTTCCAGAGTATAGCTTTGACCTTGTACGTTCCTTCCCAATTAGCTCCAAGCACCCCGTGCTGAGCTATCTTAGTGTTAGGCATAACCTTTCGCAACACAAGATCCCCAACCTTGAACGGCACAGATTTTACCTTTTTATTAAAATACCTTGCGATTCTCTGCTGATATGCATCAAGCTTAAATTGAGAGTTTGTTCGGGCTTCATCTAACAAATCCAAGTGAAGTCTCTGGTTAACTTCTGCATCTTCCTCAACAAACACGTCTCTCCGGAGGGATCCAGCTCCTACCTCCACGGGAACCATGGCCTCATACCCATAAGTCAGCAGAAATGGGGTTTCTCCTGTAGTCGATCTGGGAGTTGTATTGTAAGACCAGAGGACCATGAGCATTTCCTCTGGCCAATCTCCTTTTTTCTCTTCCAACTTTGCCTTCAAGGTATGTTTTATGATTTTGTTTATAGCCTCCGTCTGACCATTACTTTGCGGATGATAAACTGCGGCAAAGTCCTTTTTGATGTTCAAGTCCTCACAAAGCTTCCTTAACTCTTTACTATCAAACTACTTCCCATTATCCGAGATGAGTTTGTAGGGGATACCGAACCTGCATATTATGGAATTGAAAACAAAGTCCCTTATCTTCTTTGCTGTGATCGTGGCCAGTGGCATAGCCTCCGCCCATTTGGTAAAGTAGTCTACAGCCACCACGGCGTATTTCACACCCCCCTTTGCTTTGGGCAACTCTCTAATGAGATCGATTCCCACATGGCAAAAGGCCAAGGACTTGCCAATGAGGTAATGGTGGATGCCGGGGCGTTGGAATAGTTGGCGAATCGCTGACAACGATCACAAGCCCGAACAAACTTGAAGGCATCTTCTCTCATAGTTGGCTAGTAGTATCCTTGTCTGAGTACTTTTAATGCCAACGAACCACCCCCCGAGTGATTGCCACAAATCCCTTCGTGCACCTCTTCGAGAATATAATTTCCCTCTTCTATATCCACACAACGTAACAGTGGCTGGTTAAATCCTCTCTTGTATAATATCACGTCATATTCAACATACTTTGCAGCCTGGTACCGAAGGCGTCGAGCCTGTAGTTTGTCTTCTGGTACAACTTCTGTTTGAATATAGTTATGAATGGGGGTCATCCAATTTTCTCGCGGGATTTCCTGCGTCTGAAATACCTCTACCTCTGGAAAACTCGGGATTTCCTGGATTCCCAAAGAGATTTGTCCAAGTTGGACGTTGTCCATCTGTGACCCCATCCTGGCCAAAGCATCCGCATTACTATTTTCTTCTCGCGGAACGCTTTCTAGCCTGGCATTTTCAAATTTTTCCAATTAGCGTTGCACACATCTCATATATAACTCCGTCCGCGGTCCTCGGGCCTGGAAACCTCCGTTGACCTGGTTCACAACTAATTCGGAGTCACTCCGAACTATCAGATTCACGGCCCCCAACTCTAGAGCTAATTTCAAACCGTTGATCAAAGCTTCGTACTCAGCATCATTGTTAATGACATAAAACTTGAAATAGATAGCACTCATCAAACGGTGCCCCTCCGGAGTGACCAAGACAATCCCGGCACCTAATCCATTATTGTTCACGGACCCATCGACCTGTAATATCCACCAAGGGTGTGGGAGTTCCTCCATTTCACCATCATGAGAATTTCCTTGCGAGGAAGGTTCCGCCAACACTATGGCCTTGTCATCAACTTCAGAATCAAACTCAAGTATGAAATCATCCAGTGCATGTCCCTTGATTGCCGTGCGAGGACAATACTTCAAATCGAATTGTCCTAGCTCTACTGCCCATTTTAACATTCTTCCCGACAATTCAGGTTTGTGTAGAATATGCCGAAGCGGATAAGCGGTGCGAACTTCTATTCGGTGAGCCTGAAAGTATGGTCTTAACTTTCGTGCCGCAAGAATAAGAGCGTACACCAGTTTTTCCATGTTGGTATACCTGGTTTCCGCATCCAGCAACCTTTTGCTCACATAGTACACGGGCCACTGGTGGCTTGCATCTTCCATCACCAACGCCGCGCTAACCGAGTATTCAGATACCGCCAAGTAAAGAATCAATGTTTCTCCGTCTTCCAGCTTGGCCAACAATGGAGGATTTTCCAACTGCTCTTTAATTTTCAGAAAAACCTCTTCACACTCAGGGGTCCACATAAAATCCTTCCCCATTCCTTTGATTGCCTTGAAGAATTCTTTGCACCTATCTGATGACTTTGAGACAAATCGATTTAGGGTCGCAATCCTTCCTGTCAGGCTCTGTACTTGTTTGACGCTGGTGGGAGATTTCATGTCCAACAGATCCTTGATTTTTGCCGGGTTGGCCTCAATTCCCCGGTGGTTGACCATGAATCCCAAGAATTTCCATGATTCCACACCGAATACACACTTCTGAGGGTTTAGCTTCATTTTATACTTCCTCAGAATATGGAACATCTCTGCTAAGTCAGCGATGTGATCTTCTGCCTCCTTAGACTTCACGAGCATATCATCTACATACACTTCCATTGTCTTTCCAATCTGCCTCTTAAACATTTTGTTTACCAATCTTTGGTAAGTGGCACCGGCGTTGATCAGACCAAATGACATTCCAATATAGCAATAGAGTCCCCTATCAGTAATAAAAGAGGTGTGCTCCTGGTCAGGCCCATACATGGGAATTTGATTATACCCGGAGTATGCGTCCATGAAGCTGGGAAAGGCATGTCCTGCCATGGCGTCGACCAACTGATCAATTCTTGGCAAGGGAAAACTATCCTTTGGACACTCTTTATTCAGATCGGTGAAATCCACACATGTTCTCCATTTACTGTTGGGCTTTTTTACCAACACATGGTTTGCTAGCCACTCAAGGTAGAAGGATTCCCGAATTAGTCCGACGTCCATGAGCCTATCTACTTCCTCTGCTAAGGCTATAGCCCTCTCTCCGCTTACGGCCCTGCGCTTTTGTCGAACCCCTTTATGCTTGGGATCGATATTCAAACGGTGGCACATTACCTCTGGGTCAATTCCTACCATATCCGAATGGTTCCATGCAAATACGTCAAGGTTCGCTAAGAGAAATATCGAAAGACCCTCCTTCAACCTTGGTGCCAACTGATATCCTATTCTTAAAACTTTACTTGGATCTTTTTCATCGACAGGGATTTCAATTGTATCTTCTGCTGGCCCCATCTTCTCTGTTGGCACTGGTATCCGGGGATCCAGGTCGGGCGAATCATGTATTTCATTGTCCTATAGGGAAGGCCCATCCCCTTTAGGAGGAGCGTCGACTTCTTTAGAAGGCGCGCCTTGTATCGCAGGGGCATAAACTTCCTTGATATATTTTGCGGGCAAGGACGCTCCCTCAGGAAGAAGGGCATCTACCTTATGCTCATCCTGTTCGAGGCTTTGCAAGACGTCAAATCTTCCTTCTAACCGTTCCCCATTGAAATCTTCTTGGACTATGGTGTTCGAGGCCTCCTCTTCTTCCAACATTTCAATTCTGATTGTGTCTTCCAAGAACAACGTTGTTGGGGGCAGCCCAGAGGGACGCTCATCTTCTTGCTCGACATAATAATGGACTCGGATTTCCTCGATCATTTGCTCAATGCTCTTTTCTCGATCATCGTCTGATGTATCTTCGGCGTGGGAGTCTTTTCTAAAGCCTCTATAGCTTGCCTATAGCACTCCCGAGAGTCATACTGAGAGCCATTTATACTCCCCACCCCATTTGGCGTTGGAAACTTGATGGTCAGGTGGTGGATTGAAGTAATAACCCTCATTTCCCGCAGAAAAGGTCGTCCCAATAACACGTTGTGGGACGATTCCTGATTCAGGACCTTAAACTCGAGCATCTTTGTTACGGACAATGGGTTTTCCCCCAAAGTACATGGCAGCCGAATCGATCCCATGAATCTAACTCCCGTGCCGGAAAAGCCATAGACCCACGAATCTTCCCCCGACATATCTTGATCAGGTAGCCTTATCTTCCTAAAGGTGCTGTAGTGGAGGATATTTGTCGAGCTTCCATTATCCATGAAGGCCTTACGGACATTTTTGGTTCCGATCTGGATGGAAATAACCAGCACATCATTATGGGGGTGATGCACCCATCGGGCATCTGCTTCTCTGAAGGTAATATCCATGGACTCGCCCTTAAATACTTTGGGCGGTCGAGTTTCCACCCTATGAATGTCCGTAAGAGGTCTGAACCGAGTTTCCCTAGCATATCTTGCCAAGGCTCGGTTACTGCATTCCATCCCGGGATCTCCCCCATAGATTGTTCGGATGCTGCCATCCCTGACGAATTTATTTTTCTCCAGAGTATCATTGTTCGACCCCTGCGGGGCTCGCCTTTCTTCTTCCTTTGCCTATCATCCTTGTGCTTCCTTACTTTCTTGACTACCCATTCAGCAAGGTATCCTTCTTTGATAAGCGCTTCGATCTCATCTTTTAAATGTCGACACTCATGCGTGTTATGTCCCGATGATTCATGGTATTCACAATACTTTTTCTTGTCTTTGCTTTGCCATGATGATAAAGCTTCAGGTTTTCTAAATAGCCCTCTATTTTTGTTTACCTCGAAGATATGCCTGATAGATGCGACCAAAGGCGTGTACTGGCTTGTTCTATAGTCATAGTTTGAGGGAGGACTCCATCCCCTCATCGTGTTCGCGATATTCACCCGGTCTGGGCTCCGACTGCCCCTTCTGTACCTTGGGCTTGGAGACCTATCACTCTTCCTTGCTTTATTTCTCTGACTTGCCTGTGAAGTCGGTTGTACCTCTGCCAGAGATTGTTCTATGACTTTAAATGATTCTGCCAAAGCAAAGACATCTGCTAGAGTAGCCAGGTCTTTCCCTTGTAAGTGCTTCCAAAAGTCCGAACCAACCCTTAATCCTGCGATCAAAAAGCTTTTCAGGGCTTCGTCCGATGTCCCCCTCATGCTGGTAGATTCAGCGTTAAACCTCATGAAGTACGATGTCAAGCTTTCATTTTCCCTTTGCCTAACATTGGCAAGAGTTGTGACAGGGGGCACATATCTTATCGCAGCTTGAAATTTGGTCAAGAACAGAGTTTTCATCTGATCCCAGGAAGTGATCACTCCTAGCCCGAGCTTTTGAAACCACTCTTAGGCGCTTTCTATAAAGGTTGCCGCCAAGAGCCGGCATCGAGCCAAGTCCGGGACTTGGTACACATCCATCTCTATATTAAAACGACCCATGAATTCCACAAGATCTGAGTTTCCGTGGAAACGGAGATCACTAGTAGTATTGCGTTACCCGGCCGACAACTGTGCCTCTCTCACCGCCACTGAGAACGGGGAAGGGATTTTAGCTGTGGCTGTCACTCTACCTTCCAGATGGTTAAGCAGCCTTTTTAGATCTCCCACATTGAAAGTCCTCACACCCGGAATAGTCTGTATTTGAGGCTGCAGACCTTGGGGTTGCATTGGAGGTACCTCTACTTGGTCCCCCCCTTGGAGGGGCTTGCTGCTGGTTTGTGTTCTGAGCGTCTTCGAGTATCACAATTACTTCGGGATTCCGATCTTGATCTCCCCCTGATTTTCTCCTTGACCCCGACCGCGGCCTCGAGCCGTCCCGCGATCATAATTTTCCACATCTCTGTGATCATCATGTTCCGCATAGTTATCGATGTCTGCTCGATTATACCAGCGAGAATCAATGTGGCCGCGGTAATTGTCGCGACGATATCCATCTAAGTACCTACCTCGGCCTCCACCTCTTCCCCTCCATTGAGGTCTTCTCCAACGGTCGCTCCCATATCCACGACCATATCGATCCAGCGATCTGTGGGGAGGAGCTCTCTCATGATCGCGGTGTCGCTCCCGATTTTCCTGGGAATTCAGGGGCACACTCATTGTATCATGGGGCGTTACATCTCCACGATCAGCTTCTTTTTGCCATTCAAGCAACAACATTCTTAAATCATCATCGCCCAAGCGGATCCCCAAGCGGTCTTTCAAAGCTGCGAAGCCCCGTCGCTGATTCTCCGGCATCGACTCCGCTTGTCGGCATTCCTCATGACTACGTCCAGACCGGTGCGGATGGGTGACTCCCTGGTTATCCATCTGCGAGATTTCTCGACCATTAGCATCTTCTTCCACCAGCTCGATGATTGGGGACGTGTCATTGGAATAGTCCAGGTGCCGCGGGGTTATCGGCACACGTCCTCCTCCAGTGTGGCCGCGGCCGGCTGAGGCGTCCTTGTCAGTCATAGGTGCTTTTCCAGGTGCATGAGTTGTACGGCTGCGACGGAGGCCCCTCCCGGTCTTGTGCCGCTCCACGGTGCTCAACCTTGAATCGAAGCCATTCAAAGCATCGCCCATGCGATATAATTGTTCCAGCAAGTCGGCGTTACTGATGAGCACAGGCGGCTGTCCCCCAACGTCCGGAGTGGGACGATCAGTCATCGGCGGAACATAAGGTTCATGTCCATAGCCGTGATCAGATTCTTCTTCAGAACTTCCATCACGATATCGAGACATCCTTCCTCCTAGATGCAGATCTTGATGAGCCCCTCCTTCTAGCGCTAATTTGTTGACGGAGGAATTTGGGAGCAACAAAGTTTGAGGTTTGTAGCCGGAAACAAGATCTGTGATGGCGGTTCTTCGTCGGAAACGTGAACAGTAATCGGTGGATCCGATGAACAGTATTCGTCGGAAAAGATGAACAGTGTTTGGTGGTGGTGATTATTGGGGGCTGAGATTGCTTAGGGTTAATGGTGTCTCCTTTGCGCTCTCGCTTCTGATCCCTTACAATTTGCCTACGTACCCCTATTTATAGGGGATCAAGCCCACGTAGTTCTTGGGGAACAAGAAACCTAATGGGCTTAGATTTCTTATCCCGAGACCCAGTAGGAAACCCACTGGAAACCGTCTTCTACTAGCTTTAGGAATGTCCGCCGATGAGGCCCAATCACAAAGGCCCAAGACTCGTCCGCGGCTTCGAGACTTCACGGATAAGGCATCTCCCTGACCAAGGATAACCATCCGCTACCAGATGTTTCTCTAGTCCGCAGACGCAGGTATAACCATGATTCATCCCAAATGTTGGACGCATCCTTGTCCCCCGATAAGGAGCCCCTACCAGATTGCAGAACAAGTGATCCCAAGCTTTTGGGTGCAAAGTGCAGGATACTCCAAAGTCTCCCAGCGAGGACACCCGTTGACTACAGAAACAGAACTCCCAAAGCACACACCAGATTTCACCCCACATCCCCAATGAGGACACCCATTGACTACAGGAGGAGGCCTTCAGTTCAGGTATACCCCTGGAGGTCTGCGACCACGAACACCGCCTTTCCTGGAGATGTGCTACAGGAAGCGGTTCTTCAATAGAGTACCTGCATCAAATAAGTTAGTAATAATAATCTCCATCTTCCTTGAATCTTCTACAGAACCCATCAAAGTAATCCTGTTGAAGTCCCATCCAAGCCATCTCTCTTACTTAGGGTGCGCCCTAAGGCTTACCATAGGAAGGAATTCCTCATCCTTTCTTAAACAATCGGGCGCGCCTCCTCACTATGCTTGAGGGTGCGCCTTTAAGGCATGGTCAATTACAACTCTCAATCAACTTTTCAGTCAATGGGGCGCGTCCTGATTACGCAAAGGGCGCGCCTTCTTTCCTTCCATGGAAAGACAATCTTATTTGTTCCTAAATTTTAGGCGTTTCTCCTCCGATTTTGCCTATTTTATCAATCTTGATCTGAATATTGTTTATACCAATTTTCGGGCATAACATATATATATATAAAGAAGGTGGAGTACTCCTTTAAGTTGTGTGTTTTAAAAATTTAATATTATATTATAATTAAATAATTTTAAGTACTTCAAATACATATAACTAAAGTAATTCAAAGTCAATCGGATAAAGGAGTTCAGATTATTTTAAATTGTCCACGTGACTTCATTTTCAGCTCAAGCTCAAACATATATTATTATTATTATTTAATCAATAAATTGTACTCCCTCTATTCCGGTAAATTTTTAATATTTGAAATGAAGAGTTTAACATTTATTTTAAGATTTTTATTTAGTATAGTTCATAACTTATTTTAAAAAATAAATAAATAAATTAAACATTTAATTTTGATTCCAACAAAAAAAGTTTTTAAAATAATTTATGTAACTATAATAAATAATAGCCTTAAAATGCGGGTGTCGAACACTCTATTTCAAATGCTAAGAATTTATTGGGACGGAAGGAGTAGAAAAAATTAATTAATTGTCAGGTTTGGGCGATAACATTATATTAAAAAAGGTAAATACCAAAGTTTATACTTATTATCGTACTAAAAGTATTATCGAATTAAATGTATTAATAATAAAAAATTATTTCAGATTTTGTAAGGAAAATATCAGTTTGATCATTCATTTCATTTAAATGTATCAAATTGGTCATTTATTTCTAATTTCACTCAATTTTGAATACTAATTTAAAATTATTTATCATTTTAGTTATTAAAAAGTTAAATTTTTGTACTGATTTAATCATTGATGGTTTTCAAATTTTTAAATTAATGATCATATTGAGTCAAACTGCAAAGTAATGACGTACTTGATATATTTGGACGAAATGAGTGATCATCATGATATTTTTTTTCTACTTTTATATAGTATAATAATTTATTTATTTAATAAATCAAACACATAATATCAAAAATAAAATTTCAATCACAAATCAAATTTCTGATTCCAAATTCATACTATTTCACGAACCAAACTACTCTTAATAATTTTGGCTACGTTGATCCATGTCATGTTATAATAATATTCATTGCCAAATTTTATAAAAGAGAAATGTTAGAGATCTCAAATTCCTTTCAAAAATGATTTGACAGGTAAACTACCTATTGATATATTCTTTATAAATTAATTGGACCTATATATATTAATATAAGTCTCAACAATTAAAACATGTCAAGTGTTATCCGAGTATAAAATTAAAATTTAGTTTTGAATCCTAATAGCAATTTTAATAGAGTTCTAGCATGTTACTCAAAAATATTATTATAAAAATGGAACCTACTGTTTTAGAATATTTTATTGTAGTTTAACTCCAACAACATTTCTTATAAGTGTATCCTAGTAATAAGTCATGAAAAAAGGATGCCAATTTTTTAAGAAATCACTAGCATGTCGTTGAAGCTCTATTTTATAACTTCTCTGTCTTTTTCATTTGTTTACACTTTCCTTTTTTGGATGTTCCATTTCATTTCTTTTTTGGATGTCCCCTTATTTCCCCGCTTTTTCTTCGTTTTCACACTACTTTTACCTCCATTATTTCTTTTTTATACATTAAAAATCAATGGGTCCCGTCACTTCAACCACTTTTCTTTCTATTTTTCACTATTTTATACATATTTTTTAATCTCCGTATCCAATTTTTTAGATAATAAATCAAAAGGACGGAGGGAGTACAAAATTTCTTAAAATTTTATTTAGAATCTCAAATAACTAACCTATTTGTAGTTATTCAAACATCACTCTCGATGAACTTGTCCGGACAAATTTTTAGCTTTTTGAGCACTGAATTATTGGATACAACAATAATGATATGTGTCACTTTACGGATGTGGCATCAGCTTCACAAGAAGACGAATAAATAGAACAGAGATATATTTCAAAAAAATAAAATAGAACAGAGATATCCTTACCGACCAATCACAAGCGTTTTTTTCTCTATTAAATTTTAGTAGATAAATTAAAACACAATCACGCTAGTTTCTTTCTTAAATTTCTTTTTAAAAATCACTCATAAATGGTCAAAATAACTCTACTCAATATAATTACATTTATCCAAAATAACTTACGATAAAATTAAATGCAAAATTTTGTTTAGCATATAAATTGTACTTCCTCGTGGACTTACAGCTTTTATATTATCTGATTTAAGTTGGGTTTCAAAATTTTGGTGAAATTTATATATAATTATTGATTAATTTATAATCAATCAATACATGACACACTAATTTGATATATTCGTTATTATTATTTTTTAAATTCGAATTGATTAAATTTAGTTAATTTTTTAGCTTGGCTGACATTGAGGAGCCTACTACACTCACTTAACCACGTGCTCTTTTAAATTAATCTTCTGTTTCTTTTCTGCATCTGTCCATGGTTTGTCTATCACTCAAGTTCTAACAGGATTTTTAAATTTTAGTAGCCCACCTAGGGCCCAAATGTAGTAAAAAGTCCAACCAACCCAACAAGTTTAAATTGATTTATACTTTGTCAAATAAAATATAAATTCATAATAAATTTTAATTACCCTCACATTAATTTTTACTAGGATTGTTGATGTACATCCGGGGAGAACATTTTAGTCTTTTCACTTTTTTTATGGTCTAGATTTTAAAAAATTACTCTGGATTTTATTATTTCCCTAAATTTTTGGTAGTCTGGTACTTTGATCAAGGTTTTTCATCACAACACGCGAATGCTAAAAGTCGAAGTATCCAAGTCCAACCATGAAATCTAGATCAAAGCATCCAGATGAGTGTAAAATGCTCTTAATTTCAGTTAAACCTACTAGCAAGAACACCAGAAAATGAAAATCATGTCTTAAGAATCATCTAATGCTGCTGCAATGAGTGGTACATGACAAAAAGAATTATGGCCCTTAATCTCACAATTTGGGGAGAGAAGGCCCAAAATCTCACAAGATGGATCAGATGGCCTTTTCTATCACTCAAAAACTGTTAATAAATATTGCATTTATATTTATTTACATATAACAATGCTAGTGTAGTGACTTTGTGCTACACATCAGTACTATGTGTGCTTGGTCACCAGGGTTCGATTCCCAAGTGCATCATATTATTCTTTTGAATCAGCACAAACGCAAATAAACGCATCAAAATCTTGCGTTGAACCATTAACGTAAAATTAAACAGCGTTTTCTGAATTATTTCACAAGTAAATAAAATCAATTATCACTCTTAAACGCAAGTAATAGATGCGTTTTTCGATTGTATTGGAAACGCAAAAAAATATTGCGTTTTTAAGTGATAGAAAAAACCATAAGATTCAAGATCTTTTCTGCCCAAATTATAATACTAAGGGCCATTACCCTGACAAAAAGACACTTGACAGTAAACAAGTGAACTTAAACACTAACAGTTGTAATACATGTTATCACTAAAATACTAAAACTTGGGACAATATGTATGCATTCGATAAGATAAGGGGGCACAAATAGTAAAGGAAGTTTCTTGATTTGCTTGTTGGCTCCATTTGTCGACTAAACTATATAGTTAGTGGCTCAAACAAATTGATATCCATTGTTCAAGGAGACTATTAAACTTATTCAGGGTTCACACTATACCACGAAATTCTCAATGACAAAATTCAAGCCTGCAAGGCAATCTAAAACTGGTCACATATGATCCAACAAGATTAGACGATTAGTATAGATTCTTCGAGCTTCATTTCAAAAACTTGCAATGAATCATTTTGTAATAAGTATTGCGCATCAAGCAAAAAGGAAGAACTGATATAGCAGAAAAGAGGGGGCAGCTAAATACTAGGACAAATAGAAATAATCCTATAAAGGATAACACTTCTTCAAGCGGAAGAACTGATTCCCTTAACCTATTAGGGTGTATATGAAACTACTGCTCTTATCATCTAATTAAATGAGTACTTTTTATGTAGTAGCATACAGCAAAAGTGTCGAAGCATAATGTTACTATGTGAATTGACATACATCATAATAGAACAGTTTAAGGGATGGTACTAAGTATTTACATACACACGTCTTGAATAAACGAACCAGATACTGAGGAGCACGAGGTATCAGGTACAAATGGCGCAGGGCACCAGACCATTCGCATTGGTCATTAGAATCAGAACAGCTGACAACATTATTTTGCTTTTCTTGAGACAAACAACTTCAGCAGCTTGCGACTCCCATTACACCTACAGTGGTGCGCTTGAGTTTATAGATCCTGACTGCAAAAACATACAACCTAACTAATTAGTTGTTAAAAATGAAAGAAATTAAGGCTTTATACCATATTTCAGTTATAACACCTGATCAAAAACAACAAAGAATAAAGTTCATTTTTCCAGAATTCGTGCTTTGACACTGCGTAGCTTAAGTCCGCTACATTAGTTTTATGAACTTATTTCATAATACTAGCATATGAACTCATTTAATTAGAAACGATTAGAGCACATAATTCAAGATGATCATAACCAAGTCAATGCATGTAGTTCCGTATTCCTTAGTGATTTAACTTGTGTTTGTGTATATTTAGTTTGCTTCATATGGGAGGGCTAACAGTACACTAAAGCATGTACTAATTACTATCACTAGTAATATCATATCATTTAAGTACTAAAACTAGGGATATTATTTAACTTTTTTATCTGGTAAGGGGGCAAAGCCACAAAAAGGACCTGGAAGTGTTTGATTTGTTTGTAGACTCTACTTTTGGTAGCGTTAAATCCAGTGAACTATCCTTATACAAAGATTAATTTTACTACAGAGACCAAAGTGCCTTCCATATAACTTTTCTGTATAAATAACTACATCAACAGCCAGGACACTTCGGTCACTTAAGCCCCCGACCAGGATGCTTCTCGTGCACTGTTTATACAAAGATATTATTTGTGTGTTGGGGGAGTGCCAAAATAATTGTATTTCTTGTAGCATATCATAAGGTATTCTAATAGATAGTAACCAGATCAACATGGCCACAGGGTTTCCATTTAACGAGAGAGTAATATGAAGTCGAATTAATCTGAATCAAATCCTTGTTTCTTTCATAAATTCAGCGAGTACAGTATGAAACCTATGCCAATTCAATAGTTTTTATTGTTGTGTGACATATACATTTAAAAAGTTATCTATCCTTAATTAGGGTAAGTAAGCATCTGAGCATATAACTAATTTATATCAGAAGCATCCCATAAGCAGATCATAATGAAACAACTGATGTCCTCATATAATTAACCGTTTTAACTTCTAATTAAGCAAGCATATAACAAAAGCATTGAAGCAAATGATTAATAAGTATATGTAAAATGACAGTCAAGTAGATTTATGATATATCTGAGGAGAAGTAAATACAGACAAGTCTTCGGAAACGGACCAGATATATAGGAATCAGGTACAAATGGGGCATTGCACCAAGCCATTCTCATTACAATCAGAACACCTGACCACAACCACATTATTATTCGATTGCTTCTTCAAGCCAAGGCCAACAATTTTAGCTTCCTCAGTCGCCTGATTAACTTGCTTAACCATCTTGCAACTCCCATTACATCGAAAACAAGGCAAGAACCTAACACCACCGCACATATCACAAACATACCCACATAACCTATTGTTCAATCTAGGCAACCCTTGAACCAATTCCCCGAATTTCCCTTCTTCGATAATCCTCAACACTTCTTGAGCTCCACCTACATATCTCCCCTTTATAAACACCTTAGGAGGCAATGAATCCTCTTTCCCCTTCATAAGCTCTTTCAGCTCTTCTCTAAACCCTCTATCCATCGAGATATCTCTCTCGCAAATACTAACCCCGTGTGCCTCAAAAGCCGCCCTAACAGCATTACACTCCTCAAAAGTCTTCCTCACTCCTCTCAGGGTTGTCGTATAAACGACAACCCTACTACCTCCATTAGGCGGACACAGCTTTTCATAAAAGCTGTGCCCGTCTAATGAATCAGGGGTAGTAGTTCTAGAAACAATATTTGAATTTGAATTTTCTAGATCTCTAAGCGGAACACGCTTAGAGGCTTGAGGAGGAGGAAGAGGAGAGACACGAAACCGAGAACTACTACTACTAGTAACCTCATTCTCTATTAAACCAGCCATAAGCTCCCAAGAATTAATAACCTCAGGTGATGCTATTGCTAATGCATCATCTTTAAGCGTGATTCGAGGAGGAGGAGTTGTAGTTGGATCAAGATTGAGAAGGCCATAAGTAGTGGAAGTGAGAGATACAATGTGATGGCCAATCCCTATAGGGTTAAGTTCATCGTTCTCATTTAATAAATTCGTTGAAACGCAGCCTCCCATTGAGGATTGAAAATTGAAATGTGTGTAGGAGAGAAAGAGGTGAAGAAGAAAAGAATATAGAGATCCTGACAAGTTATTTGAATAATGTTAACGTATTGACCAGTACTTGTTTATTGAGTTGTAATAACTTTTCATTCAATTTTCGAATCTCTCCTGTCTGATTTGAATTTCTTGTTTTACCGCTCAAATATTTCAAACACTAACTTTACCTTTACACGTTTGCAGATATATTGTTTTGTTTTCTATCTTGCGTATAAAACACTAACTTTTCTAAAACCGCTATTCGCGGTTTGGTTCGACTTTTACCCCAAAACCGATCTGATCCAAACCGCGTACATCTCTACTATAAATAAAGTTTATTAACTAATTGAACCGCATTGTTTTGTCTTTGTGTTTCAATTAATTTGCCATATTTTTGGAGTACGATTTTCTAATTATGTTAAGGAGCGTGTGTTGCTGGCGTTTACTAACACTATTATCTTTTTGCATTATAGTTAATTTGAAATTTTGTGAGGAACACTCGTAGTAAAGCAATACACTTGTGAAACTCCATGAGTTACACTTGATGCAAGCTCTCAGAAAAAAAGTTACAGTTGATGCAAAAGAGGAGTTGCATTTCTTATTGAAGTGAAAATTATGAACCAACTGAGGCTGAGGTACAATTACACATAATTTTATTTAGTACAAAGGCACATACAATGTGACCATAGATTTATTGCATATCGGTCTTTCCTTCAACAGCTTTTCCATGCAAGGGAGGTCAGCTTAGTTTACGCTGCATAGGTGTTAAAGAAGAAAATAAATTAGTCACATGGTTGGGCTGTTTATAAATTGATCACAAGGACAAAGGGTGACAACAATTAATGAAATGAACTTACGTGTTACAGTCGAATTTACGATCAGCAGAGTAAATGAAAGGAAGTCCACATTTTCCAGGGAGAGCGTCGATTTTTGGAATACGACCCTCTGGACCAGGAACACCAGCTCTGTTCCTGTTGGCACGTTCCTGCACACATCGACACAGCTCCCTCCTCTCTTCTCTAGTCTTGGCCATTTCACGGAATGCTTTCAATGCGCTGCAACACTCGGCAGATGGATCCTGCACTTCACCTCTGTGAAATGGATCACAGAGTGCCTTGGTACGTTCTTGTTGTGATGTTCCGCATGTAAAAGCTTCCCCTTGCTCCACCATCATGAAAGCACCTACCACCATTACAGTCAACATCATCAGGTATGCAATCCTCGCCATTTTTTTCTTAGAAAGCAATGTATAAGTTGTTGGAATATGCTATGTAGACAAACTGTGTACAAGTAGTTTGAGGATAGATTTTGCTGGTTGACGCATTTATAGGCAGCTCGCAGAAGTACTTCAGTAACCAAATTACCAATTTAACTGAAATTAGGACACCTAATCTGTCTCGAACACATAAATGACTAGCAACTACTTGATGCATGCCTTTCTACTATTATGTCAAGTTTTAAGGTTACCTGTAAGGCTTTATCTAAAAAACTTTCATCTCAGACACGGAGATGTAGATTTAATCTGCTATACTTGTTTTATCAGTTTTCTGGGATTCCTGGCAGTGACATTTGTCTACTTGAGTTACTTGTGAACAATGCCATTTAGATAACTTATCATAATCTGCTTGCCTAATTGTCGGTTAGGACACCTAATGTGTCCTTGATCATATAGATGCCTCGGAACTATTTGGTGCATGCCTCTCTGTCATTGTATCTAATTGTATGGTTGCGTGTGTTAGGCTTCGTCTGAAAAACATTCATCTCAGAAATGTAGACGAGATGAGGCGATTCTGTTGGCTATGTTTGTTCTATTAGTTTTTTTGGGATTCCTCGCACTAAGATGTGCTGTTCTAGTGTGACTAGTGAACATTGTTATTTAGATAATTTAGCATTTACTTGCCTAATTGTATGTTGCTTTGCCTAAGTTGATTTCAAATCATGATGCTTTTGAAGACTAGTTAGTTTTATCACAATGGTCTTTTGCTTTGCCTTATTTGATTTAAACTCAGCGATGATTAAGACCAAGTAGTATTAACCTAACTTCATTTTTATCCAAAATTTCTCCATCAACCTATCTCCCTCTTAACATACAAACGATTTCTCACGCGACAACTTAGAATTAGAAAAAAAACACGGTCCCTGATTTCAAATATCTTGTAAAACTCAAGGTTTTGAATTAAAATTTGTCTCAGATATGAAGTTGTGGATATTTTGCTATTTGTTGCTACTTGGTGTGATCTGTGCTCTTTGACCAGTTAGCTGATGTGTTTGCCAGGCTACTTACTAAAGTTCATAACAATAGCATCATAACCAAGTTGAACTTTTTCATACAACTCTAAAGTCTTTATATATTTTATGTTCATCAAGTAACAAACTTTCCCGCCTGGTTTCATTTAATTTGGCTGAACTCTTACAAGTATTGTGTATTTTAGGTCTTGCACATTTCTTTTCGTTATATCTGCTTAATGTTTAATTATCGAGTAAAAACTTCTCTGGAACTGTTCTTTGTTTCTCTGCAAAATTCAACTTCTTGTGCAAGCTTTCACAAACATAACAATCTTTACCATTTTCTGAGTTCGGTAGTAACATATACTCTGTTTTCCGGTTACTTGTTAGGATTTGATAAGTCTACAATAATATTATATTATTAAGACTATAATTTTAGGAGATGATATCTTTACTTTAATTTTCCAACCCCCTCAAATGAGGTTGTTGTCTTCTATTTATACCAAGTCCCAAATGAGCTTTATCTTACAAAATGGACCTTCTTGGGTTTTACATTGTATTCCATAATTATCCTAAGAGAAAAATGGGTCTGCGGATGACCTCAGGTAACTCCCATTAGGTTATAGACTTCTCCCATACAAATTTAATGGCATTTTTGTAAATACTAGTAACTCATCCTGAAATTACAAATTTACCCTCCTGTATTTATATGAGAAAATGTTATAACCTCGGGTACTAACCCGAGGTCATCCTCAGGTACATGATTCTCTTATCCTAATTATAACTCTTTTGGGCCATATTGTCTTGGTCCAACATTTGTCCCCCTCCTAGTTCGAGCAACTATCTTTTAGATTTGCGTTTTTATTTGTTTTACGACTTGGGAATTGGGAACATGAACAAAACATTGAAATAAACACATAGAAAATAAGTGTTAGTAATAAGTGTATAAAATAAAGACGAAGATAAGGAAAATAAGAATGAACGTTTGTGCGTGTTTTTTGCTGTTTTTTTTTTGAAACGTATAAGTATTTGAAAAAATCTTTTTTGGCTTGTTTTGCTTTTTATTTTCAGGGAGTCATTGATTGAGGAATTGGTTGTTCGGCTCCTTCTCTCCTTATCAAAACTGCAGCGCCTACCTGGAGGAACTCCACTCAGCCTCTAAAACTCGTTATTGTAGCAACTATCTGTAAGTTTATCTTCTTACTTAACCGTGTTATTTTCTGTTTTTGCGTTCTATTCTCAATTAGTTGCTTCGCTTTCCACTTTCATTTATCCATGGATCAATCTAGTTCATCTTCTATTCGTATTGTTTCCGATCGAGATCCTGGTAAACGACCTCGCGAGGACGGTGATCAGGAATCCTTCTTGAATTTGAATAATTTGGAAATTCCTGACTTAGAGCAATGTGGGTCTTTTGACTTTATGAATGAAGACGAGTTTTTGGGGGGTATTCATATAGGGCCCCTTCCCTCGCCCTCTTTGAGTCCTGGAACATTAGAAAAGAGGCGACGAGTTGTTGAAGATAGTCTTCGTTCGGGAATGGAAGAGTTTGGGGTAAGACAAGTCTGAACTATTTAAGCTACTATATTACCAAGGACCCTCCGTTGAGTAAGTTGAAGTCATACATGGATTTATCGAATGGTTACCGCTATCGAGTACCGACGGCTGATGAGCGAGTGTGGATGATGCCTGAGTATGGGATGCACGGGATACCGGTGATACTATTCCACTTCGGACTGCGGTTGCCTATGCATCTCTTTTTCTTGGCTATGTTTGAGGCTATTGGATGTGGGGTTAGCCAATTGACGCCTAATTCCATCGCACAGCTTAGTGGGTTCGTTGCTCTTTGTTGTGATAGGAACCTGGTTCCCTCTTTTAAACTTTTCTTCTCGATCTATGCTGTTAGGTATCATGACGGACATGTTTATTTTGACTGTCCTTATAAAAGGATTAAGATTGTTAGTGTTCGGTCTTCTAACTCGGGGTATCACTCCAAGTGGCTTTATTTTGGGGGGCCAGATTTAGAGTTTGTCAAACCGTGTGGGAAAGTAAATCAGCTTACTATCGATTACTTGAATAAACTCGAAAAATGCGATGTGAGGTATTTGAACAAATTTCATGGATTGACGTCGATGTACACCCATCTGCAGTTAAAGGACCCTGATTTTTTGGAGATGCATGATTGTAAGGGGGAATTTCCAATGATTAATCTTATCTGTTATTATTTATTTATTTTTTCTTCTCTCTTTTTTAGCTGTTATCTTTTATGTCGATACTTGTTTTTTTCACTATTTATTTATGTGCACCGAGCTTTTCCCCTTTTTTTTGTTTTGCATTAGTGGCTGGAGCCTCCTTGCAGAAGATTTTGAACAGCGGTGTTAAGGGGGAAATGGACAAAGCTATGATGTTGTTCGTTCAGCGTGCCTCGAGGAAGAATGTCGACGGCACACAAACTGGCCCTTCTAGGGCTGGAATGTCGGGTGCTAGACATTCTGTGTCGATAGAACTGTTAGACGATCAAGGAAATAAAGTTGTGGAAGATCCTGGGAAAATTGTGTCGGATGTGGAGCGGACGGGCCTGATCCCTCGTAAGAGAAGTCGTCGGGATGAGAAATATGTTAATTTGGGTGGAAATGAGTTTATGGAACCGACTGCGACAGGTAGCGGGGTGAATAAAACCATCACCTTGGTGGGCAACAAGGTTTTAATGGCTAATACTGTCGAGCCTCGATCGAAGAAAGAAGTTGTGAGAGTCGAGATTCAGTCTAGTGAGCGTTGGACGGGCGGGGCTACTGTGCCGCTAAGGGCTTTTAATATTTATCACCTTCCCCAAGATGTCGTTGCCTACGATGGTCGACGTCGAGATGATCTTGCTGATCGATGCAAGAGTCGAGCTGGAGGGTATGAGAATTTCGTTTTGGTGTATTGTTTTATTGAGTTATAATATTCTATATTTATCTGTTCATTGTTTGGCCTTTGTAATTTTGAATTGTGACAGTTCCTTGCGGATTTCATGCATATTGTGGAGGAATTCAAGGCTGATGGTAACCACGAGGCTCGAACAAGGTTGGAGGCTGAGGTGGCCGCTCTTAAGGGGGAGAAGAAAAGGTTGAGTGTGAGTTATTCAGAGTTAGAAAAAAGATCGGTGGATTTGGTCAATGCGAATACTGCATTATCGAAGAAAGTTAGTGAGATGGATGTTATGGGCCAATCAATGAGTACGAAGGTGTCGGAGCTCGAGCGGAAGCTTCAAGAAGCTGAGAAGGAGCGCGATGACATGAGAAGTAAATGTGAAGGTTGGGAGCGCCACGTCGACAGAATGAATACGTCGTACAAACTGATTGTCGATGAGAATACTGTTTTGAGGGCAGAAGTCCAGAAAGGGGTCGAGGACATCGCTAACGCCCTTGGAGATGATGTAGGGAGCGAGGTTCGATACCACGGGGCACTCGTTTGAGGATTACATTGCTGACCTCGCTGCCTCGCAGCCTGACGATCCGACCGATAAACCTTGAAGGCGGGGAATGCCCCGTAAATGATGTATGAATTTTAAGTTTTATTTACTGACTATTGGTTCGTGGTTTCCATGAGGTCGTGAACTTAGGTTTTTCTGTTATTGATCTTTAGACTTATGATATTCCTTGTTAATCGTGGTCGATGGATCTTATGTTTTAATTGATGGTACTCCGTGTATTGTGCTCAAGGAGATCTTTTTGTCTCAGATGCTTAAAATGTTTGTTTGACTTGCGTTCATTCTTAGGCTGTTTGTGTTGTGTTATAACTTTCCTGTAGTTAAAAAGTTCGCTTTCCAGAAATATATTGTGTCATGGTACCCTTGTTTGAACTAATCGCGCTATTTTTTTTTTGTGCCCAGGGAATGTTACTTTTTCTTTCATGAATAAGTGTAGGTTTTTCATAAACGTTAGTTTGAAAAACATGTGTTGTGATAGTTAAATTACACACAGTTCGCAGTTATCAAGAATATTTATTTCACTTGGTATTTGTTATAACACTGAGTTTTTCGTGTGGTCGAATTTATTAACTCCACTTGGTGTTTTTTCAAAATAACTTAGAGGCTTTCATTTTCATAAATTAAGTATTCCTCGATGGGGATCTCATAACGACCCTCATTGCATCGAGGGTTGGTCTTTGGTATGGCAGTTGTAGCCTTAAGTTTTAAAGATTACACATAAAAGCTAATTATTGATACAATTTCTTGAGGTGAATGCCATTCCAGGCGTTCTTGATTGGTTGGCCATCGAGATGTGAGAGCTCGTAGGTTCCTGCACTGACCACTTTCAGCACTTGATAAGGGCCTTCCCATGCTGGCTTAAATTTTCCTGAAATGGTGGGCTGAGATGCCGTGGAATCTCGAAACACGAGATCTCCAACCTCAAAATGCTTGTTCTTGACTTTTTTGTTGAAGTATTTTGCAGTCTTCTCCTGTTGTGCGATCATGCGGAGCCGAGATTCCTCTCTCGTTTCTTCAAGCAATTCATTATGAAAACACAATCCCTCGAGCACGAGGGAAGGATCGAAGACTTCTACCCTTGGGGAAATTAAGCTTACCTCGACGGGCAAGATGGCATCGACCCCATATGCGAGGCGGAAAGGAATTTCGCCGGTTGCACTTCGGGGAGTTGTCCTATAGGACCACAGCATGTTTGGGAGCTCGTCAACCCAGCAGCGGGGAATTTCTTCAATTCTTTTCTTCAATCCTTGTATAATGGTTCTATTCGTCACCTCTGCAAGGCCATTGTCCTGTGGATACGCAACCAAGGCCTTAATATGCTGGATTTTCAAATCGTCTAAAGCTTTCTCAAATTGTGCCCCCATAAATTGCGTTCCATTGTCTGAGACTAAAATCCTTGGGATTCCAAATCGAAAGACCACATACTCCATGAAGAACTCAATCATTTCTTTCTCTCTGATCTTGGATTGGAAAGGGGTTTTGCCTCGACCCATTTTGTCGCATAATCGACTGCTACCACAATATACTGACACTGATTCTTAGACTTTGGAAAGGGACCCACGATATCTATCCCCCATTGAAAGAATGGGCATGGGGCGAGAATCGAGTTGAGTTCAGTCGTGGGTCGGTGACTTACGCTTCCATATAATTGACACGCCTGGCATTTTCGAACGTAATCCTCACAATCTTTCCTGAGTGTGGACCAATACAGTCCCTGTCTAATAATTTTAAGAGCTAGGTTCTTTCCTCCGAGATGCTCCCCACATATTCCTGTATGAACCTCGAGGATTGCATGATCAGCTTCCTCGGGGCTTAGACATCGGAGCAGGGGTTCAGTTAAAAAACGTCGGTACAGTACCGAGCCTATCGTACAGTAGTTTCTTGCTTTAAACATGATCGCACGAGCTTCATTTTTCTCCGAGGGAAGCTTATTTTCCAGGATATACTCAAGAAGGGGCTTTCGCCAGTCAGGATTGTTTTGGATGAGGTGGACTGCTCGTGTGTTGATGGCTGGGGATGTCAGGGTATCAACATATACTGGATCGAGATTGATTTTTAAATCAGATGAAGCTAACTTAGCGAGGGAATCTACCCACTGGTTTTCCGCTCTATCAACATTCGAGAGTTTCCACGAAGAGAATTTTTTAAGCAGCTCTTGTGTGATTGCGAGGTACTTAGCCATATTTTCATTGTGAGTTTTAAACTCTCTGCTTATTTGTTTAGCCACCAGCTGGGAGTCACCAAATATGTCGATAATATCTACCTCGAGGTCTGTTGCCAGTTTTAAACCCGCGATTAATGCTTCGTACTCAGCTACGTTGTTCGTTGCTTGGAATTCAAATTTGAGGGATTGCTGAATCTTAAATCCTTCTGGGCTGATCAGAATTATTCCTGCTCCCCCCGAGTTGGTGGTTGATGACCCATCGACGAACAGTAGCCATGGTCGTAACTGAACTTCTTCGGGATTCAATTGTTTGGCCTTGAATTGGCATTCCGCCATGAAATCCGAGAGGACCTGAGCTTTTATGGTTGTTCGTGGCTTGTACTCAATATAGAACTGGCTTAATTCAATAGTACATACTGCGAGCCTTCCCGTCATATCAGGTTTGTGTAAGATTCTTTTAAGAGGTGCATTTGTCAACACATGAATTTCTCCTACTTGAAAATAGTGTCGTAGTTTCCTACTGGCGATGACCAGGGAGTGCACGAGCTTTTCCATCTGAGGATATCAAGTTTCAGCATCTCGCAGCGCGTGACTGATGTAGTATATAGGAACCTCCTTTCCTTCGTCGAGTCGGACAAAGACAGCCGCGTCTGTTTCGTCGGAGGCCGACATGTAAACTCGCAGCACCTCGCCTGAAATGGGACGAGTGAGGATTGGGGGGTTTGTCAGAAATGCCTTGAGTTCTGTAAAGCTATATTTACACTCATCGTTCTATTTGAAAGATGTTGATCTTGAGGCCTTTTTTATGACGACAAAAAATAAGAGGCATCTTTTGGATGACTGAGGGATGAATCTTCGAAGGGCTGCTGTGCACCCTGTTAGCTTTTGCAGGTCTTTGATGGATTTTGGATCGTCCATTTTTAGAATTTCCTTTGTTTGAGCGGGATCGGCCTCGATGCCACGTTGTGTGACCAGAAATCCCAGGAACTTGCCGGATGTAAGTCCGAAGGAGCACTTGCTAGGATTCAGGCGCAAGTTATGATTTCGGGCATTTTCAAAGGTTTCACGAAGATCAAGTGAGTGGTCAGCGGCGAGTTTAGATTTAGTTATCATATCGTCCACATATATTATCATTTTCTTTCCTATTTGCGACCCAAAGATTGTGTCCATCATCTGTTGAAAAGTCGTGCCGGCATTAATTAGGCCAAAAGGCATAACTCGAAACCCGAAGACCCCCCAATGAGTAATGAATGTTGTTTTCTCCCAATCATGGGAATCCATTTTTATCTGGTTGTCCCTGAAAATGCATCCATAAAGGAAAGGAGTTCGTTTCCTGCTGTGGCATCGATCAGCTGATCGATGTTTGGGAGTGGGTAAAAATCCTTGGGGCAGGCTCTATTGACATCCGAGTAGTCGACGCACATTCTCCACTTTCCATTGCTTTTCTTCACTAGCACGATATTGGATATCCATGTAGGAAATTGGACGGGTTCGATGAATTCTGCCTCGAGGAGTCGGTCAATTTCTTGATTGATAGCTGCCTTCTTTTCGTCAGAGAATATTCGACGCTTCTGCCGTATCGGTGTGATGTTTTTGTTGATGTGAAGAGAGTGGCGTGCAATTATCTCGGGGATTCCTGGCATGTCTTTGGGATCCCAAGCGAATATATCAGTGAATTCGCGAATAAGGCGTGTGATATCCTTCTTTAACGACTCAGGGAGATTTTTGCCGATCGTCGTGGTTTTATCTGGGTTCCCTTCGAGTACTTCAATTTCTTCAGTTTCTTCAACAGTTAAACATGAGTTACCGGTAGGTGAATCAACGAGGGATCTGGGGTCGATATCAAACACTTGGTTGACTTCAAATTCCTCATCTGTTTTTTTATTTAGAGACACTGTGGTTAGGTAACATTGTCTTGCTGTTGCTTGATCACCGATCATTTCTCCTACACCAAAGTCTGTGGGGGATTTCAATTTCAAGTGGGAAATAGATGTTATAGCCCGCAGTGCAGTGATTTTTGTCCGCCCTAATATGGCGTTGAAGCTAGAGGAGGCACTAATCACGTGAAATTTAACTACCTTCCAAACTTGACACGGTGGAGAGCCAAAAAGTACTAGCATGTCGATAGTTCCTACCACATGGACTTCATTGCCTGCGAACCCATACAAAGGTGTTCGGGAGTTTTCAAGTCTTCGACCTCCAATGTCCATTCGGGAAAAGGCATGATGAAATAAGACGTTGACGGAGCTACCATTATCAACTATCATTTTTTTTACTGTTAGTCCCTTAACAATATAGCAAGAATTACAGAAGGGGGGTTGAATGGAATTCTTGAACCTTTTTCTTGAAATAAAAATGTTCAACTCGATTATGGATATATTTGTTTTGATTAGCACAATGCGGAATGTAAACTTGAATGAATCAAAACATAAGTAATTAAAAACAAGAGTCTTTCAAAACTTTCTGGTGGATTTAAAAAATTCCACCAGAGATATATATAATATATCGAGAGGACTCTGTGTGCAGAATTGCTCACAGCTGCTTACAAAAGATAGAACTGCTGAGAATACAGGAAATGCTAAAGATTGTGCTTACAAAGATTTCTCTGTTTGTATGTTTCTCAGCTATATCAGTTGTTTTTCTATTTGCTACTCTCTTGGTTTATATATTACCAAGATTACAAAGTCAAAAGAACTGAACACATATAAAATCTAACAGTCTTGATCTTTGCTGCTTTTTGTCCTCTATTACCCAGTTAATGGGCTTTCACAGTGTGTTTGTATCCAACTCGACGGCTGTGTGTCAGCTTTCACTGTTCAACTGATGTTTGAATCTTGATATGATCATCCGTCGACTTTCAGATCATCCGTCGATGACTTAATTGATCATCCGTCGACTGCTATGTTAAACATCCGTTGATAGTCATTTGATCATCCGTCGAAGCTTTGTTAATCATCCGTCGGTAGCTATTTTGGCACTTGACTTCATTTCACTTATACAGAATTACAAGACATTGCTTATGTACAGTTAATCAACCTATTCTGCATATCTAGTTAAAGTCAACATGACTTATATGCTACTACAGATTCTATACAAAGGTGCATACATCACTGTGCTACAAACTTATTATTACATAAGCTACTCACTCGGTGGATAATAAGTTAATCATCCGTCGGGACTATAATGAGTTATCCGTCGAGACTAAAACTCTTATCCGTCGAGTGCTACATTATTTCACTAAGTAAAATCTACTTAGACATTTTGTTTAAGTGATCATCAAGTACACAACATATTCACAACAATCTCCCCCAATTTATGTCTACTGGAATTGTAGCCATAAATTAAGAGACACTTGATGATTACAAAACATCCTTAACATATATCTTTAAAGATAAGTAGATAAAACTGAAAGTGCTTCAATTTGAACAAAATGTACAGGGTTTGGCTCACAGTCAGTTCAAGATGCTCCTCTAGCCTGAGCAGATTTTTCTAGTTTCTTGAAGGTCTGGATCTTCTTCCAAGCTTTCTGTTATTTTCTTCAATTTGATTCTGGAGCTGCCTGTGGAATTCTAATTCATCAGATTCTGAGAGATCTAACATTTCTTGCATCTCCAAGAGAGTCTCATTGCTAGAGATACTCAATTGGTCTTCTAATCTGAAGAATCTTCTCACACCCTTGTCATCCATGAATTCCATCAGCCAGTAGGGCCTTAGATGCACTCTTCTCCCTGTGTATGGGATGATAAGAGTCTTGGAAGTGCATCTTTGGCTCTAACACTTCTTAGCTCTTCAATCTTCTTCAATACTAATCTTCTTGGAGTTACATTGAACCCAAAGTTTTTCTTGAAGGATGAATAGACTTTGATCAGCACAACTTGGCTTTTTTGAAGTATCCTGTGAAGAGGCCACTGAATCTCCCTTCCTCTTTTGTACTTGAACACCAACCTTTCAGGTTGGTTTCTGTATGCATCAATTTCCCTTACCTCATCCAGCTCCTCCAGATAAAGGTTTAGATCTGAGAATTCTTTGATTTCACATAAGTACAAGTAGTCTCCCTTGTTGACCTTGGGTTGAGCTTTGACTACTGACTTGAATTTGAGAGGTGACAACTTCACTTTCTTGACTGCCCTTGACTTTGTCTTTCTTGGCTTAGTAAGAATTGGCAAGTTGAAGTCAGGAATTGGTAATATATCCCACTCTATTGGCTCATCCTTTGGCACAATAGGCTCTCCATGTATGTTCCTGTAGGGGTCTACCACCCTTATATTTTCAAATACCACAGAGGGCTTTGATGATTGAGTTTTAACTTGAGTGGATTCCTTAGGAAATTGATCTTCTAATTCCTTGTCAACAACATCCAATTTCCTTTTTGTTCTTTTAGCCAGTTCTTTCTTTCTTGGGGATTTCTTCTATTCTTCAATCTTCTTCTTTGATTCAGTAGCTTGAGATGGTTGAGAGGGAATTTGTTGAGAAGAATTCACAGCCTGTAGCTTGGCCAAGATAACAAGCTGTTCTTTCTTTTGTTTAGACTTCTTTGCATCTAGAGCAGCTTGCCTCTTTTCCTGCTTCAATCTGGCTTTTTCTTCTTCCTTTGCATGAGCAAATTGTGGATGTCCAGCTACCACACAAATTTCCTTCCCATTTCTGAATATTTTTGCAATTCTCTTTCTTGAGGCTGAATCAGCTGGATCTTTGTAGAAGACAATATATCTTGACAGAAGCTTCTTTTCATCAGGCTTGGGTGTCTCATACACAGTATCCATAGGGTTCTTCAAAGATGACTTTGGATAGTTTGCCCTTGGTTTAAGAATTATCTCAGCCTTTGTAGTCTTGATGCAGGAAGATTGTCCTTTCTCCAGATAGTTCATGCTCATCTCATTCACACTGATTGGCTTGACATGAGAGTGATGGATGGCTGACTGAACTGGTTCCTTGACTAATTCAAACTTTTTCTGTATGTCTTCATCAATCTTTTTCCAGTTGATCAGAGTCAACTTTCCTTTATCAGCATCTTTCAAATTTTCTGCTGCTACATTGATAAGATCTATACCATCTGCAACTGGTGGCTTGGAGATAGTAATTGAAGGTACAATTACTTTGCTGATTTGAACTAGAAGTTTCTCCCCCTCAGTTGGTCCTTTCCCCCCTTACTTGATTCTCTCTCCCCCTTTTTGTCATCATCAAGTGGAGGAGTTAGACCTTGTGCTTTAGCCAGTTGCATAAGAAAATTTGTCTGAGTCTGTTGATTTTGAAGAAGTAGAGCCACTGAATTCTCAATAACTTGAAGTCTGTTCTCTAGCTTGGCTATCTTCTTGTCAAAATCTGATTCTCTCCTTAGTCTCAGTAATAGATCTTGCATGGTACCATATGGCATTACTGAATCCAGCTTCTCAGAGTTATAGGTCTTCAAGTCAGCTATATCCCTTTTTAATTCATCCACACTGAGATTCTGTCTTAAGTGTTGGATCTTCATTAGATGTAGAGAGTCCAGGTGAGCTTGAAGAACAGCCTTGGTACCAGCATCTGAAGTTTCCTGAAGGGCCTGTTGAATAGCTATTACTTGTTTGACCAAAGACACCTCAAATTGTCCTGGTGTAGATTCCTTTGCCCATGCCCATTCAGGTAAACTTAAAGCAGAACTTGGGCATTCAGCTCCCCCTAAGTTCATGCTTCCATCCAAAGAACCAGAGTCATCATCATCAGAATTTACTCCAAATTCTTCAGATGGCTCTCCAGCTTGAGAAGGCATTCTGTTCACAGCAGCTTTATCTCTTTGAAGAGATTATGTGGTGTGCACTAAATTCAAAGTCTGCTCTGCCTCCACATTGCCCTGAGCAGCCAACAATTGATAGGCTGAAACAGGGTGAGTAAAAGTGTCAGCATCCAAGGAAATGTTATCAATTACAGCTTTGTAATGTTGCTGAAATTGTCTTTCCTTTTCAGCATCATCAACAATCATTGACTCACTAGCAATGACTGGTTCCATCCTTATTTCTCCAGTACCTGCCTTTCTCTCATATTCTCTCTTTTGTTGCATCAGGGTCTCACCCTGGCTCCCCACCCTCACACCCTCACCTTCACCTACTAAGGTGGGACTCCTCTCACTCACTTTTGCCAATCCTGAATGAATGGATTGCTGAGATTCACTCTTTTCCTCTCCTTTTGCCTAGGAGCAACCCAGCCTCTCACTCAATGCACTCTCCTCTCTCAGTCCTAAGAGTGATTGTATTACCACTAAATCTTCTGCACTTGAAATTATTAAAGTTTGAAGTTGTGCAGAGATACTCGATGGATAAGTGATATCCGTCGGGTGAGTGGTAAAGCTATCTGACGGATAACTGCTGTTAAGCTTATCCGTCGGGATACAATCACTACTCGATGGATGAGCAATATCCATCGAGAGAGTAGAAATGAATGAGGTGGGAAGAGAAACTATTGTTGACTCTGTGTTGATTGAAGTTATTTGAGGCACAGATGTCACAATAGAATCTGAAAGAATTGGCAAGTGAGCCAATAAATCATCTAAAAGATGATGCTCACTTGCACTAGATTTTGGCTTCCCCAACAGAGTTAAAGAAGGGGAATCAGGAATTGAAGTATTTATCATGTCCACTTCCAGTGAGTTAGTTGGTGAGTATTGTGTTTCAGTGGTTTCTATAATGAGAGATTTTGGCTGTGACTCCACATTTATTGGAGCCACATCAATCTGAATTTGAGAAGGTACAGGGACTGTGTCTTTAACACCAGTGTGCACTAAGTGTGTGCCCTGTGCATCCCCAGTTGTTTTGGATTTCTTCTTTCTAGTATAAGTTTGGGGTGAGCTTGTGTCCCTAACCCTCTTGGCATGTTCTCTTGGATGAGAGCTTTGTTCAATAGCCACATCCTTTTGGGAGGATGCAGCTAGAAGTGAGCTTTTGTCCTTTTTAAGCACTGCAGTTTGTTGGGAAACTGCAGTGTGGCTAGGCTGGGATTCACTCAACTCTCCAATCTTATCTTTGGGGTTTCTTTGATGTTCACCCCTTCCCTCACCTATCTTACCCTCCTTCACACTCCCCTTTTTGGCTTTGGTAGATTTTTCAACTGGTACCTTTTGAGAGATGCCAGAGGGGGCTTTCTTTGATTTGGATTTAGAAATTGCAGTTGTTTTGGCAGTTTTGGTAGGCAACTGTTTGGTCATTGTCACAGTTGTCATAGCTATGCATGAAGTCCAAGAAATAGAAGAGATTGGAATAGTTGAGGGTATGGATGAACTTACTTCACTTACCTGAGGTGTCAGCATTACAGGAAAATAGAACATTGGCACATCCCTGTGATGGTTGGCTCTGTTCAAGTCTGCAATGATTCTTCTCTCTTGAACCCAACAAGCTAATTTGTTGTTTGGGTTCTCAAGCACAATCTCTTAACAAAGATGGTTAGCCAAAAGCATAAAAAATCTAGCATAGTAAATATTCTTTCCTCTTTTGGCTAAGTCACCTAATTTAAAACCTAACTCATACACAATAAGGTCACTGAAATTGTAAAATTTGTCTGTAACTAGCATGTATAGCATGTTAAGCATGGAAATATTCACAGAATCAAAATTACTGATTTTTCCAGAAAAGACTTTAGTTACAACATCACACATGTAACTCCATTCCTTCCTAAGACCTAGTCTTCTAATGTCACTTAGTTTTGTAGTAGGAAGTGCATAATGAATGGAATTGAGCATATTGACAATATCAGTGTCAGTGTGTGGTGCAGTTACATTATCATCAGGAATCTTAAAACATGCTTTTATTACATCACTATTGATACAGAATTCATTACCTTTGATGGTCAAAGTGATGGTTTTGTCAGTAGAGTTGTAGATTGTTGTTGTCCACATCTCTTCAACAACTTCACAATAAATTGTGGGTGATTCTAGCATGGCAAAACTTAACTTGGAGTTCTTCACGAAGTCCATCATCTTATGATAGTCTTCTGATTACTGAATACCCTTATTGACCAAAGCAGTGAAGTTGTTCTTCTCATATATGAACCCAGTCTGTGACATGATCTTTACTACGGGTGCCATTGTTAGAGAAGAAAAGCTTGAAGAGAAAGAAGATTTTTGCTTGAGAGAGAATGAAATAACACAGTTGAATTTGAGAATGATAAAAGAAAATGATTAGAATGAAATAAGCTTTTATACTTTACTCAAAATCAACGGATAAAAATAATAAAGAGAAGTAAATTACCCAATAGAAATTGCCTAAAATAGCCGTTTTAAAATAAACTGTAAAAATTCCACCCATTATCCGTCGTATAATGCTTACAAACTGTAAGTATACTCGATGGATAATGTTCAGGGAATTAACGGTTAAGATTTAGACACTTCGACGGATGAGGATAAACTGTTATCCGTCGAGCTTTAAAATATTCCAGAAAAGTAATTGATTTTTATTTACAATTTGTATATCGACGGATGACTCAACCCGATGGATAATGGTCATCCGTCGAGATGCAAATTTTGACTTAGCCAAAATTTCATCCAAGACTAAAAATCAGCTAAATTTCTGGCTACTTTTCAACTTGCAAAGTAATTCAGATAAATTCAAGAGTAATTAAGCATACCTAACTCACTTACCAACCTAGAAAAGGTAGATTCATCCAGTGGCTTGGTAAAAATATCTGCAAGTTGCTTCTCACTTGGAACAAAATGTAACTCTACAGTACCATTCGTTACATGTTCCTTTATGAAATGGTACTTGATGTCTATATGCTTTGTCCTTGAATGTTGTACTGGATTTTCAGTGATGGCAATTGCACTTGTGTTGTCACAGAAAATAGGAATTCTTTCAACTTGCAAACCATAGTCTAGCAATTGATTTTTCATCCATAAAATCTGTGCACAGCAACTGCCAGCAGCAATATATTCAGCTTCAGCTGTAGAAGTAGAAACTGAATTTTGCTTTTTACTGAACCAGGACACAAGCTTGTCTCCTAAAAATTGACAGGTTCCTGTTGTGCTTTTTCTATCAATTCTGCAACCTGCATAATCTGCATCTGAATAACCAGTTAGATCAAAACCAGAATCTCTAGGATACCAAATGCCAAGTTTTGGTGTTCCTTTGAGATATCTGAAAATTCTCTTAATAGCTATCAAGTGAGACTCTCTAGGATCAGCTTGAAATCTAGCACACAAACATGTAGCAAACATTATATCTGGCCTACTAGCTGTTAAGTACAGAAGTGGGCCAACCATGCCTCTATAACTTGAAATATCCACAGACTTTTCAGTAGTGTTTAGTTCAAGCTTAGTTGCAGTGGCCATGGGAGTTTTTGCAGATGTGCAATCCATTAGATCAAACTTCTTTAAAAGATCAAAAATATATTTAGTTTGACTAATGAATATTCCATCACTAACTTGTTTAACTTGTAAACCAAGAAAGTAAGTTAGTTCTCCCATCATACTCATTTCATACTTACTTTGCATCAGTTTGGCAAACTTTTTACAAAGTTTCTCATCTGTAGAGCCAAATATAATATCATCTACATAAATTTGAACAAGTATGCTAGAGCCATTAACATTTCTGAAAAATAAAGTTTTATCTACAGTACCTCTTGTGAAGTGATTTTCCAAAAGGAACTTTGATAAAGTGTCATACCAGGCTCTAGGTGTTTGCTTCAGTCCATAAAGTGCTTTCAGTAGATAATAGACATACTCTGGGAAATTTGGATCTTCAAAGCCAGGAGGTTGACTTACATACACTTCTTCCTCCAAATCTTCATTGAGAAAGGCACTTTTGACATCCATTTGATAGACCTTGAAATTAGCATGGGCTGCATAGGCTAAGAAGATTCTGATGGCTTCAAGTCTTGCAACAGGAGCAAATGTTTTATCAAAATCTATCCCTTCTTGCTGACAATAGCCTTTAGCAACCAATCTTGCTTTGTTCCTTACTACTATGCCATTTTCATCCATCTTATTTCTGAATACCCATTTGGTGTCTATTGGATTCTTTCCTGTAAGCTTGGGTATCAGCTTCCATACTTTATTCCTTTGAAATTGGTTTAGCTCCTCCTACATAGCTAAAATCCAATCAGGATCTAACAAGGCTTCTTCTACCTTCTTTGGTTCTTCCTTAGATATGAAGCTGCTGTATAGACATTCTTCTTTAGTTGCTCTCCTGGTTTGAACTCTGGAAGAAACATCACCAATAATCAGTTCAAAGGGGTGATCTTTTGTCCATTTTCTTGGTTGAGGTAGATTAGCCCTAGATGAAGAGACCTCAATGTTGTCTTGATGTGTGATTGAGTTTTGATTGCTAGAAACTCCCCCTGAGTTTGTGGATCTTTGATTTGAGATAGGGGTACTTTCTATGGGTGATCTGCCTTGACTTCCTTCTCCTTTTGATAACCCGACGGATGGTGAATTTTGAGTACCGACGGATGAGGCAGGTTGTCTTCCGACGGATAATACAGATTGCCTTCCGACGGATGAAGCATTATGTAACTCGACGGATGTTGAGTTTTGTGCTTCATTTGTGGTAGATTTGTCTGCATTATCCTTAGACACTGTCTCTTGATCACTCTCATCATCACTTTCATCACTGACCATCTCAACATTGTCGAATTTGAGGCTTTCATGGTAATCTCCATCTTTTAGTCCTTCAATCTTTTTATCATCAAACACAACATGTATAGATTCAACAACAATGTTGGTTCTTAGATTGTAGACTCTATATGCTTTACCAACAGCATATCCAACAAAAATTCCTTCATCTGCTTTAGCATCAAACTTCCCATTTTGATCAGTTTGATTTCTCAGAATATAGCATTTACAACCAAAGATATGAAGAAAGTTTAGAGTTGGCTTCTTGTTCTTGAACAATTGATAAGGTGTCATGCATCTTGCTTGATTAATCAGAGAGATGTTCTGAGTGTAGCATGCAGTGTTTACAGCTTCAGCCCAGAAATAAGTTGGTAATTTTGATTCTTCAAGCATTGTCCTTGCAGCTTCAATAAGAGATCTATTCTTTCTTTCCACTACTCCATTCTGTTGTGGAGTCCTTGCTGCTGAAAACTCATGCAAGATCCCATTTTCCTCACAAAATACTCTCATGACATAGTTCTTGAACTCAGTTCCATTGTCACTCCTGATTCTTCTAACTTTGAAATCAGGATGATTATTAACTTGCCTTATGTGATTGATGATGATTTCACTAGCCTCATCTTTGGACTTTAGGAAATAGGTCCAAGAGAACTTTGAGAAATCATCTACAATTACTAGGCAAAATCTTTTCTTTGAAATTGACAATACATTGACTGGTCCAAACAAATCCATGTGAAGCAGTTGCAGAGGCTCTTCAGTTGCTGAATCAAGTTTCTTCCTGAATGATGCTTTAATCTGCTTCCCTTTTTGGCAGGCATCACACAGTCCATCCTTGGTAAACTTCACCAGAGGAATGCCTCTAACTAGCTCTTTCTTTACCAGCTCATTCATGGTCTTGAAGTTCAAATGGGATAGCTTCTTGTGCCTTAGCCAACTTTCATCTTGACTTGCTTTACTAAGAAGACAAGTTACAGATTCTGCTTTAGTTGAGTTGAAGTCGGCTAGGTACACATTTCCTCTTCTCACACCAGTGAGAACCACTTTGTTGTTTAAATTATTAAACACAACACAGGTTTCTTTGTTGAAGGTTACTGAGTTGCCTTTGTCACAAAGCTGGCTGATACTCAACAGATTATGTTTGAGACCATCCACTAAGGCAACCTCTTCAATGATGACATTGTCCTTTGAAATCAAGCCATATCCCACAGTATAACCTTTGCTGTCATCTCCAAAAGTGATACTTGGGCCAGCTCTTTCTTCAAACTCTGTGAGCAGGGTAGAATTACCAGTCATGTGTCTTGAACAACCACTATCCAAGTACCAAAGATTCCTTCTATTTCCCTGCACACATCAAAATCAAATCAAGTTGATTTTGGTACCCAAGTTTCCTTGGGTCCTGCCTTGTTAGCTTTCTTCTTCTGTTTCTTAGGTCTTAACTCATTTGACTTAGGAATTTCAGATTCTTCCTTAGTCATTTGGGTTGGGCCTTTGAAACCACTAGATGCAACATAATTATCATGCATATTATGGCTAACAGGAAATGACATGCTTGGTGCAAACATGTTATTCCAGTAAGGCATGGTAAATGGCATTTGAGGCATATTGAATGCAACATAATATGGATTAGGTGCAAATGACATATTAGCAAACTGTGCATTCATGTTCTGTGTAGGCATAACATTAACAGGCATGGGAGGCATGGCATTCATGTTAGAAAATTGAGGCTGAACAGACATGGGAGTAGGCATGGCAGATTTGCAATTAACAGACAAATGATTTACACTACCACACTTGACACGGATTTTTCTAGGAGCATATTTGTCAGGTGTGTAGTTATTGTGTTTGTTAATCCCTACTTTACCATTCATATTATTTTTCCTTTTAGTCTCTGTTTTTACCTCTATCTTCTCAAGTCTGTCACTTAACTGTTTGACAGTCATGTGACCAACATTAACCTTCTTCCCTTTCTTGGCTTGACTTGACTCTCCTGAAACAAAGTTCTTGGAAACAGAACCATACTTATCATTTAGCTTGGTTAATTTGGCTTTGCTAATGGGTTTGCTTACAGCCGACGGATGAGGATTTTTATCATTGGACGGATAACACTTTTTGTTATCCGACGGATAGTCCTCATCATCCGTCGAGTCTACATCTGTCAGCAACCCATCTACCAAAATAGGTTCTAGTTTCTCCTTATTCTTTTTCCAGGCTTCATCACAAAAAGACTCGATTCCTTGAACCTTGGTGTGTTAGGAATATGTGTATTAGTTTGATGATAAGTTATACAAAACACTTAAGTAGAAATCTAGTGTTTGTAGCCTCAACGGATAAGACCATCTTGGCTATCTGTTGAAGGAGTAGCTTTACTTAGCAATAAGTTTAGTATTGTAGCACATTTCATTCTCTAGATTCAAGTTGTAATTCTTAGATGTTGTAGGAAATTATCAGTCATGTTGACTACTAGTGGATATGCAAATAGGAGGGCTAATTGTAAATATTTCATGCCTTGTAATTTTTTATAAGTGAAGAAGTATCAACTGATATTGAAGACCTTCAACGGATAAGAAACAAAGCTTCAACGGATGTCTCTAAAGCTTCAACGGATAATATCCATCAATGGATAAGTGCTTCAACGGATAAAGACTTCAACTGCTAATGCATCAACGAATAAAGCTTCAACGGATAAAGCCTCAACGGATAAGGCATCAACAGATGAAAGCTTCAACGGATGCTTAGTTCATTAGCAGTTGATAGTGACAATTCATAAGCTGACAGAGGCACATGGGTTGACAGAGACAAACTGGAATGTGGAAGCCTCTAGGAGGAATCAAGAAAATGCAGCATTTCCATTCTGGTGCAAACAAGGAAGTATTCAAAGATCAACAGCTAAGCCTAAATTGCATTGGATAGAGAAATGAAGAAGAAACATGTGAAGAGCCTTTTTAATTGTATTTTACAGTTTTGTCTTCACTTGTAAACTTGGTGATATATAAACCAAGTAGCAACTAGTAATTAGATGTGAATTTTCCAGAGCTGTTTAGAAAAATCCAGAGAGAAAATTATCTAGTTTGTACTAGGAAGCAGCTGTGATTTAATTCTTTGAATCACAGATTTTCTGAAATGACACACCTCTGGTGGAACAACAAATCCACCAGAAAAGTTTTTTTTTAAGTTCTCTGTGTTCTTTACATTTGTGTTTGAATATATATCTGTCTGCATTAGCTTCAAGCAATTCACACACACTTGCTCTCAAAAACACTTAGCCTTAGAAACTGCTCAAAACTTGAAAAAGTTTTGAGATTTACATTCAACCCCCCTTCTGTAAATCTCATTGTTAGTCCACTGGGAATAACAATTGGTATCAGAGCAAACTCTTAACATACAAAGAGTTTAAAGATCTATTCTGCTAACATCATGAGTAAGAAGGATATTGGTGTAAAGATTCCAATCTTGGAAAGAGATAACTATCATCATTGGAAAGTGAAGATGCATTTACATCTTCTCTCTCAAGATGAAAGCTACATCAACTGCATTGAGAATGGTCCTCACATCCCTCACAAGGTGGCCACATCTGCTACTGCAACAGTTCTGTTGGACAATCTATTCCCAAGCCAAAAGCAGAATGGACTGTTGAAGATATTGAAGAGGTTCACAAGGACAAGAGGTTTGCAAAGATGAAGTTCAGGAAAAACATAAAGTTCACTAAGCCAAACAAAAACATGGTGGACAAATCAAAGTTCAAATGTTACAACTGTGGCATTAGTGGACACTTTGCAAGTGAGTGTAGGAAGCCAAATTCTGAGAAAAATAAATTTGAGCAAGTTGATTACAAAAGGAAGTATTTTGATTTGCTCAAACAAAAGGAAAGAGCTTTTCTCACTCAAGATGATTGGGCAACAGATGGAGTCAATGAAGATGATGATATGGAATATGTCAACCTAGCCCTGATGGCTAATTCTGATGAAAATGAAACTAGTTCATCAAGCAACCAGGTAATTACTACTGATCTCTCTCAGCTTTTTAAAAATGAATGCAATGAAGTCATAAATGATATATCCAATGAATTATATCATTTGCGTGTTTCCCTTAAATCACTAGCTAAAGAAAACACTAGGATCAAATAGAATAATGTGTTTTTAAGTGATAGGAATGCTGTGTTTGAGGATCAAGTAATTGAGCTTGAAAAGGTTAAACTTAAATGCTTAATTGTTGAGAGTGAACTAGAAGAAGCTGGTAAGAAAGTAGAAATTCTTTCTAAACAGTTAGAAAGTGAGCAAAAAGGTAATCAAGGCCTGGAAAACATCTAGGGATGTTAGTGTTCAGATTGCCAAGGTTCAGGGAATTGAATCATTCTGTGAGGATGCCTGGAAGAAAAACAAAAAGGAGTTGGAATTAATTGATGGATTGTCAACGGATGTGGAATCAACGGATGATGAAAGTTATCCGTTGAAGGAAGAAAAGGAGCATCCGTTGAAGGCTCATCAATTAAAACAGGAAAGTAATTTCAAAAATAAAAATCTTAATAAGAAGGATGGTTCAACTCTCAAGAACTTTGTCAAAGAAGGAGCTAGCACATCCAAAGATGCCAGTAAGGTGAATATAGGACACATGACTGTAGATCAGCTGAAAAATAGGCTTAAGTTGGTTGAGGATAAGAAGGAAACTAAAAGAAAATCTAAAAGAAATGGGAAGGTAGGGATTAATAAACATAACAATTACACACTTGATAGGTATGCTCCTAGAAAAAGCTGTGTGCATTGTAAAAGTGTTAATCACCTATCTGATAATTGCAAATCTGTTAAAAATGCTCCCATGCCTTCAAATCCCTCCATGCCTAACATGTCTATGTCACCTCTGCATGCTATGCCTGTTATGTCTCATCAGAATCCCCATACACATTTTGCAAACATGCCATATATTAATAATCCTTATTTTACTGCATTTAGTATGCCTCAAATGTCATACAATATGCCTATGTGGAATAACATGTTTGCACAATCTATGCCTTATCAAATTCAATCAAATGTGCTAAATGATTCTGTGACTAACCCTACACTTCAACCAACCACATCTGAGATCAAGGTTGACCCAAAGTTACCTAAGTCAAAAGATGCAGGAGGAATGAAGTCTAGGAAAAAGACTAACAAGGCTGGACCCAAGGAAACTTGGGTACCAAAATCAACTTGATTGATTTTGTTGTGTGCAGGGAAAAAGAAGGAATCTATGGTACTTGGACAGTGGTTGTTCAAGACACATGACAGGAGATTTCACCCTGCTCATAGAGTTTAAGGAGAGAGCTGGCCCTAGCATAACCTTTGGAGATGACAGCAAAGGATTCACTATGGGATATGGCTTGATTTCAAAAGAAAATGTCATCATTGATGAAGTTGCATTGGTTGATGGTCTCAAACACAACTTATTGAGCATCAGTCAACTATGTGACAGAGGGAATACTGTTTCCTTCAATTCTGAAGCCTGTATTGTCACAAGTAAGAAGGACAATAAAGTGGTTCTAACTGGAGTTAAAAAATGGAATGTGTACTTAGCTGACTTCAACTCTACAGATGCAGAATCTATTACTTGTCTTCTCAGAAAAGCAAGCTCAGTTGAAAGTTGGCTATGGCACAAAAAGCTGTCCCATTTGAATTTCAAGACAATGAATGATCTAGTCAAAAAGGACTTAGTTAGATGAATGCCTCTAGTAGAATTCACAAGGGATGGACTGTGTGATGCTTGTCAGAAAGGAAAGCAAAAGAAAGTATTATTCAGTAAGAAGCTTGAATCTGCAATTGATGAACCATTATAACTGCTACACATGGATCTCTTTGGACCAGTCAATGTATTGTCAATTTCAAGGAAAAGATATTGCCTAGTGATTGTAGATGATTTCTCAAAGTTTTTATGGGTCTATTTTCTTGGATCAGAGGATGAAGCTAGTGAAATCATTATCAATCATATCAAACAAGTCAACAATCATCCTGATTTCAAAGTAAGGAATATTAGGAGTGACAATGGAACTGAGTTCAAGAATTCAACCATGAAGTTGTTCTGTGAAGAAAATGGGATCATGCATGAGTTCTCAGCTCCAAGGACCCCACAACAAAATGGTGTGGTGGAAAGGAAGAACAAATCACTAATTGAAGCTGCAAGGACAATGCTTGAAGAGTCAAAACTCCCAACTTACTTTTGGGCTGAGGGTGTTAACTGTGCATGTTACACTCAGAATATTTCTCTAATCAATCAGGCAAAAGGCATGACTCCCTATAAATTATTCAAGAGAAGAAAACCAACTCTAAACTTTCTGCATGTCTTTGGTTGCAAATGTTACATCTTAAGGAATCAATCTGATCACAAAGGGAAGTTTGATGCAAAGGCTGATGAAGGAATATTTGTTGGTTATTCTGCTGGAAAATCATATAGGGTCTACAATCTAAGAACCAACATTGTCATGGAATCTGTGCATGTTGTGTTTGATGATAAAAATATTGATGGACTAACAGATGAGGGACATCATGAAGGACTCAAATTTGACAATATTGAGATATATTGTGATGATAGTGAAGATGAGAATGATGAAAAAGGCATCTCAAGAAGAATTCAAAATCTGCCTTTGGATAATGCACAGAATGCTGCATCCGTTGAAAGTCATAATTCAGCTTCCGTTGAAAGAAGCAATGCAGCATCCGTTGAAAGACAAAGTGCATCATCCGTCGAAGTTCATAATGAAGCATCCGTTGATCACAGTCTGTCAACGGATAATCAATTCACTTCATCAGTTGATAGAGCTCCCAATTCCTTTCAAAGGATCAGCAACTCAGGGGGAGTTTCAACCAATCAACATTCTATCTCACATCATGACAATACTGAGGCAACCTCATCTAGAGCTAATCTACCACCACAAAGGAAATGGACCAAGAATCACCCTTTTGAACTGATCATTGGTGATGCTACATCTAAAGTGCAAACTAGAAGGGCTACTCAAGATGAATGTATGTATAGTAGCTTTCTATCACAGGAGGAACCTAAGAGAGTGGAAGAAGCTCTATTGGATCCAGATTGGATTTTAGCAATGCAAGAGGAGCTAAACCAATTTGAGAGGAACAAAGTATGGAAGCTGGTACCCAAGCCAAAGAACAAGAGTTCTATTGACACAAAATGGGTATTCAGAAACAAGATGGTTGAAAATGGCATTGTTATAAGGAATAAAGCCAGATTGGTTGCTAAAGGCTATTCTCAACGAGAGGGAATAGATTTTGATGAAACATTTGCTCCAGTTGCCAGACTTGAAGCCATCAGAATCTTTCTAGCCTATGTAGCCCATGTCAATTTCAAAGTCTATCAAATGGATGTCAAGAGTGTATTTCTAAATGGGGAATTGGAGGAAGAAGTTTATGTAAGCCAACCTCCAGGATTTGAAGATCCAAACTTTCCAGACTATGTGTATTATCTGTTGAAAGCACTCTATGGACTAAAGCAAGCACCTAGAGCCTGGTATGAGACTTTGTCAAAATTTCTTCTAGATAATCACTTCACAAGAGGTACTGTTAACAAAACTCTTTTCTTTAGAAATATTAATGGCTCTACTATACTTGTTCAAATTTATGTAGATGATATTATATTTGGATCTACAGATGATAAGTTGTAAAAAGTTTGCTAAGTTAATGCAAAGTAAATATGAAATGAGCATGATGGGAGAGCTAACTTATTTTCTTGGTTTATAAGTTAAACAAGTTAGTGGTGGAATTTTCATTAGTCAAACTAAATATATTTATGATCTTTAAAAGAAGTTTGACTTAATGGATTGTTCATCTGCAAAAACTCTCATGGCCACTGCCACCAAGCTTGAATTAAACAAGGCTGAAAAGTCTGTGGACATTTCAAGTTATAGAGGCATGGTTGGCTCACTTTTATATTTAACTGCTAGTAGACCTGATATAATGTTTTCTACATGTCTCTGTGCTAGATTTCAAGCTGACCCTAAAGAATCTCACTTAGTGGCTATTAAAAGAATCTTCAGATATCTCAAAGGGACTCCAAATCTAGGAATTTGGTACCCTAGAGAGTCTGGTTTTGATCTAATTGGCTACTCAGATGCAGATTATGCAGGCTGTAAAATAGACAGGAAAAGCACAATAGGCACCTATCAATTTCTAGGGAACAAGCTTGTGTCATGGTTCAGCAAGAAGCAAAATTCTGTTTCTACATCAACAGCTGAAGCTGAGTACATTGTTGCTGGTAGTTGCTGTGCACAGATACTATGGATGAGGAATCAACTATTTGACTATGGACTAACTGTTGACAAAATTCCCATATTCTGTGACAACACAAGTGCCATTGCCATTACTGAAAATCCAGTGCAACACACAAGAACCAAGCACATTGACATCAAGTACCACTTCATTAGGGAACATGTGATGAAAGGTACAGTGGAACTTCATTTTGTTCCAAGTGAAAAGCAGATTGCAGACATATTTACCAAGCCACTTGATGAATCAACATTCACAAGATTAGTAAGTGAGCTAGGTATGCTTAATTATTCATAAATTTATGTCCTTTATATAATCTGCCTTGAAGCCTGAAATGAATTTGCTGCAAGAACAAAGTTGGCTTTAAGTAAGACTTATTCTATCAACGGATATTCCCTATCCGTTGAAAGCCAAAATTGTTCTATCAACGGATGTTCATTATCCGTTGAAAGACAAATACATTTCTGGTAATTTTATCCCTCAACGGATAAAATAGTGTTGATCATCAACGGATAACTATTTACCTTATCCGTTGAAGTGTCACATCAGTTACTATAAGTGAGTCACAGCCGTTGATTCTTTTCCTTAACCATTGATACAGATATACACTGTTGTATGTATTTGTATTAAAGGCAGTTTTCAGAATTTCTACAGTTTTCTTTATTCCTAAACGGCTGTAATTTGTTTAAAAGTATCATTTAATCATTTTATTTATGTTTTAATTCAAGAAAGTATAAAAGCCCATTGAATTCTTATTTTCACTTTACACTTTCTTGCAATTTTTATTCTCCTTCTCTCCCAAAATTCTCAAGTTTTTCTCTGCAACCTCTACTCACAACAATGGCACCAGTAGTCAAAATTATGTCTCAATTTGGATTTATTTATGAAAAGAATAATTGTGTAGCCTTGGTTGAAAAGAATGAAGCCCATTCTGATTATCACAAGATGATGGACTTCATCAAAAACTGCAAACTAAGCTATGCAATGCTGGAAGCCCCAACCATCTACTGTGAGGGGATTGAGGAGATTTGGACAACTGCAGAGTTCAACTCCACATATATGACTATTGCCTTCTCTCTCAAAGGTAAGGATTATTGCATTAACTGTGATGATATACAGTCTTGCTTTAAATTGCCCGAGAATAATGCCATGACACCACACACTGATAAAGATGTATCTGCTATGTTAGATTCCATAGGCTATACATTTGATTCTGCTAGTTTAGGTAGTATTAGAAGGAAGGGCCTTAGGAAAGAATGGAGTTTTCTTGGAGATGCCTTTATCAAGGTTTTCTCTGGGAAGATTAGCAATTTTGATGCCATAACTTCATCTCTTGTTAATATGCTCTATATGCTAGTTTCTGATAGGTACTTTAATTTTAGCAACTGTGTCATGCTAGAATTAGGTTCCAGATTAGGTAACAAAGCTAATAGACCACATAACATCTACTATGCTAGATTCTTTATGTTATTGGCTAACCATGTTGCTGAAGGATTGGTTATACTTAATGAGAACAATAAACTCAAATGCTGGGCACAAGAGAAAAGGGTCCTTGCAGACCTTTTGAGAATGAACCTCAACAGCCAGGTGCCATTGGTATATTTGCCAATCATGAATGCACCACAGGTAAGTGAGGTAAACACTTCTATAACTCCTACTGTTTCCAACCCCATTATTTCTTTGCCTTCCAGTGTGGCACTGGAATCTGTGTCTTTGTCCAAACAGGTTCCTACCAAAGCCACCAAAACTAAAATTTCAAAACACAAGCCAAAGAAAACCACCTCTGTTGTCTCTCAAAAGACAACAGTTGTAACAACTACCATAAACCCTGAAGGGAGTGAACAGGGTGTGAGTAGTGAGGGGAGGGGTGAACATCAAGAAACCCCCCAGGATAAGGTGGGAGAGGTGAGTGGTACCCCAGCCAGCCAAGCCACAGTCTCTCAAAAGACTGTGGTGGTTCAAAAGGAGTCAAACACATCCCTAGTTGCATCCTCCCAAAAGGGTGCAACTATTGAAAATAGTCCCCAACCAGGGACACAGAACAAAAGAGGGAGGGACACTGAAGCCACAAATTTACCAATCAAAGCCTTTTCAAGGAAGAAGAAGGCCAAGACCCTAGTTTCCACACAAGGGGCACACACAACACAGATACATCCACCTGTATCTTTGCCTTCTCAAATTTAGCTTGATGTGACTCCAGCAAATGTGGAGTCACAACCCCATTCTCTCATAATAGAAACACATCCATCATCAAACTCTCCATCACCCTCTCTGGATGTGGATATGATATTCACATCACTTCCTGATTCTCCCTCATTAAAACTCAGGGAGGAGCCCCACTCAAAACCTGATGATCATCATCTTTTAGATGATTTGTTGGATCATCAGCCAATTCTTTCAGATATAGTTGAAGAATCTGTGTCACCTCACTAAAAATCAATTCAAACAGATTGAACAATTATGTCACTTTCAATATCTACATCTTTTCCTTCTTCAACGGATATCTCTCATCCGTTGACAAATGGTTGTTCTTCGACGGATAAGCTTAACAGCAGTTATCCGTTGATACCATCAGTTTCCACTTCAACGGATACTCCCTATCCGTTGATGGTCTCTACACATATAACAGAAACAATTCTAACTGTAGAGGACATGGTTACTGTACAATCACTTTTAGGTTTGAGGGAAGGGAGTGATAATTTGAGTGAGAGGCTGGGTTGCTCCCAGGAAAAAGGAGAGGTTGAGAGTCACCATATGCATGCTATTTCTTCCATCATGGCAAAAGTGAGTGAGGGGAGTGCCACCTTAGAAGGTGAGGGTGAGGGTGTGAGGGTGTGTATGAGTCAGGGGGAGTCCCTGATGCAAGAATATAGAGAAAATGAGAGAAAGGCAGGTACAGAAGCTATAAGGGTGGATCCAGCCATTGCTAGTGAGTCAATGATTGTGGATGATGCAGACAAGGGAAGACAATTTCAGCAACATTACAAAGCTGTAATTGATAACATTTTCTTGGATGCTGACACTTTTACTCACCCTGTTCCAGCCTATCAATTGTTGGCTGCTCAGGGCAATGTGGAGGCATAATAGATTTTAAACATTGTACACACTTCAGAATCTCTTCTCAGAGACAAAGCTGCTGTTAACAGGCTGCCTTCTCAAGCTGGTGAGCCATCTGAAGAATTTGGAGTAAATTCTAATGATGATGACTCTAATTTTTTGGATGAGAGCATGAACTTAGGGGGAGAAGTAGGCCCAAGTTATGTTCCAGATCTACCTGCTTGGGCATGGGCAAAGGCATCTACACCAGGAGAGTTTGGTGTAACTTTGGTCAGGCAAGTGATGACTATTCAGAAGGCCCTTCAGGAGACTACGGATGCTGGTACCAAGGCAATTCTTCAAGCTCATCTGGACTCTCTGCATCTCTTGCAGTTGCAACATTTCAAACAGAATCTAAGTGTGGATGAACTCAAGCAGGACATTGCTGATCTGAAATCCTACAATGCTGAGAAGTTGGATTCAGTCATGCCTTATGGTACTATGCAAGATTTGTTGGGAAGACTGAGGAAAGCATCTGATGCTGACAAGAGGCTGGCCAGGTTGGAAGACAGGGTTCAGATCATTGAAGACTCTATGGTCACCATTCTTCAGAATCAACAAACTCAGACAAATCTACTAATACAGCTGGCAAAAGCACAAGGCTTGACCCCTACCCTTGATGATAACAAAAAGGGGGAGAATAAAGGGGAAGGGGAAGGAGAGTCATCAACAACAGTTCAAATATCTCAAGTGCTAGTTCCTGCCATCACCACTTCTCTAACTATTCAAATCAAAGGAAAGCTTGATGGAATTGATCTAATCCAGATAGCAGCAGCTGAATTGCAAGTTAAAGAGCAAAGGAGAAAAAATTGATAAAAAGATGCAACAAATTTTTGGTTCTACAACTTCTAAATCACAATCTGTGAAGCATAGCACAAAGGCGGAACCAATTATTATGGAGCTCAAGCCAGTAAGGAGGAATAAGGTTGGAGAGACTTCTTCCAAGAATCTGAAACCTTTGGTTCTCAAGCCCAAAAACAGATCCAATAAGGACTCTACAAAGAATCCTCTAAGCCTTGCTCAGATGAAAGAAGTGGATTTTCCTCTTCCAAAGCCTGATGAAGACAAGGTTTTGGGTGGAAGTATCACAAAGCACAAAGAGACCATGGATGTGGTTGTAAGGAGGAACATGGCTATTATCTTTAGAGAGGGAAAGAGCATCTGTGTGATGTAAGGACATCTCAAATTCTCAATAGCCAAGAGGGAAGAAACCAGAAGGTTGAAGGAAGAAGCCAAAAAGCTAAAGGCTGACAAAAGAGCACAAGCAAATCTTGAAAAACAGCTAAAGTCAAGTCAAGCGGAAGAAAAGAAAGAAATTGAAGACAAAAGTGAAGATGAAGGTATGGGGGACATGGTTGATAATGATATGGAAGAGAGAAGTAAGGAAAGAGAGGAATGGCAGAAAGGGAACATAAAGAAGGCCAATGCAAAGAGAAAGATGGTAGATAAAACTGAAGAAACCCAATCAAAATCCAAACCACTACCTTCTATTCCTGAACCCATTGTGCCTGACCCCTTCATAAACATTCATGGTGAAACAATCATTCCTAAGGAGGAACCAATTGATTGGGACACCATCAAATTGCCCACCTTCTTAACCTCTTCTCCACCATCAAAGAAGCTAGAAAAGAAGAATCAAATCAACACCTTCTAAAACCTCAATCAAATTCACTCAGAAGCCTAAGCCTAAGCCACAAGCCTCTAAGGATGATTATGTTCACATTTGTGACATAAAAGAATTTTCAGACATTGAACTCTATCTGGATGAGCTGGAGGAAGTAAGGGGAATAGCTGCCTACAGACAGCTACTAGAAAGACTAGTGTTCAAATACAAAGGAAGTGGGGAAAAAACTTGGCCTCTCTACAGGATTCTGGATGAAGGCTACTCTACCTTGGTTAGAGTCTACTCAGCCATACAAAGGGATTCTGGCTTTACCAGGACTGCCAAGACTGAGATTCTCAACAAGATTGCCAATATAAGGAAAACTTGGTGGGAGCCCAATGCCTTGCCTAGAACATTACTCATTCAAGAAAGAGGAATTACAGTTCACAAATCACCTCATTGGTTGATGAAGTTCAGAGACAACAAAGGAGTCAGAAGATTTTTCAGACTTGAAGATCAGCTCAAGATTGCCAGTAATGAAACTCTCAAGGATATGCAATCTAAGTTGGACATCAATGAAGAAGATGAAGCTGAGTTCTACAGACAACTCCAACTTCAAATAGAGGAGAATGACAGGAGGCTAGGAAAGAAAATAAGGGATCAAAGGAAAAGAAATTAATCTGCTCAGGCTAAAGGAGCACCCTTGGAAATAATGTAATTCTTCAATTCCATCTCAGCATACACATTTTTGCAGCACTTTTGAATTTCTGCTTTATTACAGTTAATATATGTGTCAAGTGTTTTGTTATCATCAAGCTAAACCCAAATTTATGCCTACAGTTCTAGTAGACATAAATAGGGGGAGATTGTTAGGAATATGTGTATTAGTTTGATGATAAGTTATACAAAACACTTAAGTAGAAATCTAGTATTTGTAGCCTCAACGGATAAGACCATCTTGGATATCCGTTGAAGGAGTAGCTTTACTTAGCAATAAGTTTAGTATTGTAGCATATTTCATTCTCTGGATTCAAGTTATAACTCTTAGATGTTGTAGGAAATTATCAGTCATGTTGACTACTAGTGGATATGCAAATAGGAGGGCTAATTGTAAATATTTCATGCCTTGTAATTTTTTATAAGTGAAGAAGTATCAACTGATATTGAAGACCTTCAACGGATAAGAAATAAAGCTTCAACGGATGTCTCTAAAGCTTCAACGGATAATATCCATCAACGGATAAGTGCTTCAACGGATAAAGACTTCAACTGCTAATGCATCAACGAATAAAACTTCAACGGATAAAGCCTCAACGGATAAGGCATCAACGGATGAAAGCTTCAACGGATGCTTAGTTCATTAGCAGTTGATAGTGACAATTCATAAGCTGACAGAGGCACATGGGTTGACAGAGACAAACTGGAATGTGGAAGCCTCTAGGAGGAATCAAGAAAATGCAGCATTTCCATTCTGGTGCAAACAAGGAAGTATTCAAAGATCAACAGCTAAACCTAAATTGCATTGGATAGAGAAATGAAGAAGAAATATGTGAATAGCCTTTTTAATTGTATTTTACAGTTTTGTCTTCACTTGTAAACTTGGTGATATATAAACCAAGTAGCAACTAGTAATTAGATGTGAATTTTCCAGAGCTGTTTAGAAAAATCCAGAGAGAAAATCATCTAGTTTGTACTAGGAAGCAGCTGTGATTTAATTCTTTGAATCACAGATTTTCTGAAATAACACACCTCTGGTGGAACAACAAATCCACCAGAAAAGTTTTTTTTTAAGTTCTCTGTGTTCTTTACATTTTTGTTTGAATATATATCTGTCTGCATTAGCTTCAAGCAATTCACACACACTTGCTCTAAAAAACACTTAGCCTTAGAAACTGCTCAAAACTTGAAAAAGTTTTGAGATTTACATTCAACCCCCCTTCTGTAAATCTCATTGTTAGTCCACTGGGAATAACATGGTGATTTGAGCATGAACATCTCTGGATGTTTTCCATGCTTTAATCACCTCTTGTTCACGATCGAGCTGCTTCTTTAAAATTTCTTCCTTTTTCAAGGACTCAGTTAATTCCTCCTTGGCAATTCTACACTCAATTTTTAGTTTCTCAAACTCAACAAACTGAGACTCAAGCACATTATTTCTCTCACTCAAAAACAAGTTGTTTTCTTTGATTTTAGCATTTTCTTTAGTGAGGGACTTAAGTGTAACACGCAAATGATACAATTCTGTAGACATGTTATTTACTGCATCATTACACTCAGCTTTAGATAAATGTGCAAGGTTTGTAGTGATTACCTGATTGCTTGAGGAACTTGTCTCTGTTTAATCAGACTTGGCCATGAGGGCTAGATTGACATAGCTGACATCTTTATCTTCATCCAAGCCATCAGCTGCCCAGTCATTCTCTTGTGTGATAAAAGCCCTTTCCTTTTGTTTGAGTAGATCAAAGTATTTTTGCTTGTAATCTACAGACTCAAATCTTTTCTTGCTGGAATCTGACTTTTTACACTCATTTGCAAAATGCCCTGCCAAGCCACATTTGAAACACTTGAATTTTAATTTATCCACCATGTTTCTATTTGGCTTGACAGCTCCAAAGTTCTTCTTGAACTTGAGCTTGGCAAATCTTCTTGAAAGGAATGCTAGGTGCTCATCAATGTCCTCCATGTCATCTTGGCTCAATGAATCTTCATTTTCTGCAGCTAGCCCTTTACCTTTGCTTTCACAGGCCTTTGAAGTTGATTCCACAGCTTCCATCTTCACTTCCTTCTCCTTTTCCAAATCAACAACTAGTGCAATGGATCCTCCTTTCTTCTTTCCTCTCTCCATTCTTTCATCCTGCTCTATTTCAAGCTCATAGGTCTTCAGAATGCCATACAGTCTCTCCAAAGTAAACTCCTTATAATCTTGTGAGTTTCTCAATGAGACTGTCATTGGTTTCCATTCCTTTGGAAGAGATCTGAGAAATTTCAGATTGGAGTCTTTAGTCTGATAGACTCTTCCATGCAATTTAAGAGCATTTAGTAGCTTTTGGAATCTACTAAAAATGTCAGTGAGTGACTCACTTTCTTCATTGTGAAAATGCTCATATTGCTGAATCAGGAGCTGCATTTTATTTTCTCTTACTTGCTCAGTACCATCACAGATTATTTGTATTGTGTCCCAAACTTTCTTGGCAGTCTTGCAGTTTATAATATTATCAAACATGTCTGCATCAACACCATTGAACAGAATGTTCATGGCCTTTTTATCTTTCCTGACTTGTTCAATATCAGGATCAGACCATTCATGCCTTGGCTTTGGAACAGATGGTTCATTTCCTGTTGTAGCTCTCATTGGAACATGAGGGCCTCTTTCTATGCAGTCCACATAGGCCTCATCTTGAGAAAGCATATGAAGATGCATCTTTACCTTCCAATGATGGTAATTATCTTTATCAAGAAAAGGAATCTTGACTCCAACATCTTTCTTGTTCATCTTGCTGAATTATTTTGATCTTTAAACTCTTTGTAGATTAAGAGCTTGCTCTGATACCAATTATTAGTCCCTTAACAATATAGCAAGAATTACAGAAGGGGGGGTTGAATGGAATTCTTGAACCATTTTCTTGAAATAAAAATATTCAACTCGATTATGGATATATTTGTTTTGATTAGCACAATGCGGAATGTAAACTTGAATGAATCAAAACATAAGTAATTAAAAACAAGAGTCTTTAAAAACTTTCTGGTGGATTTAAACAATTCCACCAGAGATATATATAATATATCGAGAGGATTCTGTGTGCAGAAATGCTCACAGCTGCTTACAAAAGATAGAACTACTGAGAATACAGGAAATGCTAAAGATTGTGCTTACAAAGATTTCTCTGTTTGTATGTTTCTCAGCTATATCAATTGTTTTTCTAATTGATACTCTCTTGGTTTATATATTACCAAGATTACAAAGTCAAAAGAACTGAACAAATATAAAATCTAACAGTCTTGATCTTTGCTGCTTTTCGTCCTCTATTACCCAGTTAATGGGCTTCCACAGTGTGTTTGTATCCAACTCGACGGCTGTGTGTCAGCTTTCACTGTTCAACTGATGTTTGAATCTTGATATGATCATCCGTCGACTTTCAGATCATCCGTCGATGACTTAATTGATCATCCGTCGACTGCTATGTTAAACATCCATTGATAGTCATTTGATCATCCGTCGAAGCTTTGTTAATCATCCGTCGGTAGCTATTTTGGCACTTGACTTCATTTCACTTATACAGAATTACAAGACATTGCTTATGTACAGTTAATCAACCTATTCTGCATATCTAGTTAAAGTCAACATGACTTATATGCTACTACAGATTCTATACAAAGGTGCATACATCACTGTACTACAAACTTATTATTACATAAGCTACTCACTCGATGGATAATAAGTTAATCATCCGTCGGGACTATAATGAGTTACCCGTCGAGACTAAAACTCTTATCCGTCGAGTGCTACATTATTTCACTAAGTAAAATCTACTTAGACATTTTGTTTAAGTGATCATCAAGTACACAACATATTCACAACATTTACTGTGTTGTTTCCCACATGTTTGGTGATAACAAGGGCATCCTGGTGGCGCTCGATGAGATCCTGATGGTAATCATCGTCGGAGAAAGATATAACGGGAGAGGGATTTCCTCGAGGGCATTTGGTTGTGGGGTTTATATTAAAAACTTCTCGAGCGTACAGCTTGCGAGAGTTGTGTGAGAGTCCCCCAGCTGCTATACCGCCGAAAATGACATCAATGACTCGGTCATCGTCCCCACGATGGTGACGTCTTGGCGTGTCATCTTGTTGCACATAATGGACCAGTTGTCCCTGGAGGATCTTTCCCTCAGTAAGGTTGCTGAGTTGGAAGCACTGTTATGTTGTGTGGCCAGTGTCTTCATGATATTCGCAATATCTGGAACTGGGAGGTCTACCGGCCTTCATGGGCCTTGGTGGTCGGTAGTCTGGTTCTGTTTTTAGGACTTCTAAAATTGTTGTTTTCTCTGTGTTCAATTTAGTAAATTCTTTTTTTTTGGTCGTGTGCGGGGTTGCCAGTCCCTTTCTCTCCTATCCCTCGGAGGGCGATCTTCCGTGCGCGGGAGATCGGGGGCTATAGCTGCGATGACGCTCATGCCTTGAAGAGCGTCGAGGTGACTGAATGCAACTCACCGCTTCTTGTAACATCATACGGTGTTCGATGATTTGGAACGTTGCTTGAAGGGTTTTTGGCCTTTTTTCAAAAATTTCTTCTAAGAGCAACCCATGTCGCGACTTATCAATTCCTGCTGTTAAGAAATTAACGACCATTTGTTCTATTAAATCAGGAATCTCGGCGATCTCTTCTCTGAACCGAGTTAAAAAGCTGCGGAGACTTTCACCCGAGCGTTGGTGCATTGTCATTAAAGATGCTGTGACCTTAATGCCTTTATAGTTACTGGAGAATCGGGCTTGGAATTTGCTTTTTAAGGTCGTCCATGAATCGATGGATCGAGGAGGAAAATTGTTGTACCATCGGAGTGTTGTACCTTGAAGGCACGTAGAGAAAAACTAACAACGGGCGATTTCAGAGTGGCCGAAGAAAGCCATTCGTCCGTCGAATGCGTTGAGAAATGCCAACGGGTCTGAAGATCCGTCGAAGTGATCAAGGAAAGGGGTTTTTAATGTCATGTCGATGCGCGTCTTCTCAAGGACGAGCGATAGGGGGCTTTCGGAGACAGTTTCGAATTCTGATTGATTTCTCATGATGTTACGCATTTGGGCGATTTCTTCTTACATTTTGGCAAATTCCTCGTGGGAGATGGACTCTGTTGATTCAGTTTGACGCGAGACCTTGGCGGATGAGACTGTCCGTTGTCGACGTTCGCGCGGTTGTGAATATTTCGACTCTGCCGATGGCTCATATTCGTATTCGGCGTTGTCGTCTTCATCATAAAACTCATCATCTTGTTCTTTATTTTGTATTGTTATTTATTGGAGCTCTCGACGGAGACGGTGAATTTCACGTTTTCGCTTGAGTTTGGCCTGCAGCCTCCGAGTCTCACGTTCTAGTAGTTCAAGTTCTTCATCTGAATCCAGTGGTTCTTCTGATTCTTCTGGATTTTCTTGGTTTTGAGCCTTTAGTCTTTCTTTCTTTTCTAGATGCAGTCATATGTCGCTTGAGAGAACCTTCTTACCTTTGGAGGTCTGTACTCTGAAGCGCTGATCTGAGACGGACTTTCTCTTCTTATCTCTTTGACGTGTATCTGTCAAGCTCACTGGATGGTCCTCAGGAGGGCCTTCAGGTGGAGGAAACAAACATTTCGGCTTTAATGCCGGTTGCTTGGGCAGTTCATGACCATCGTGGGTCGAGGGGTCGGCGGCAATTTCTGCCGTCAACTCCTTCACTTGAGTTGGTCCAGCCGTTTTCGGATCAAACTCCTCCACAATCATATTTTGGTTGGATCTGTAAAGCAAAGTTTTTTCTAGCGCCAAATGATAAGTCTACAATATTATTATATTATTAAGACTATAATTTTAGGAGATGATCTCTTTTTACTTTAATTTACCAACCCCTCAAATGAGGTTGTTGTCTTCTATTTATAACAAGTCTCAAATGAGATTTATCTTACAAAATGGGCATTCTTAGGTTTTACATTGTATTTCATAATTATCCTAATTATAACTCCTTTGGGCCATATTGTCTTGGTCCAACAAGATTTATCTGAAAAAATGTGACACCGAGATGCTCGGATTCCATCTGCTATGTTTGTTTCATCAGTTTCCTGGGATTTCAGGCAGTAACATCTGTCTACTTGCGTAACTTGTCAACAATACTATCATTTATAGTATAATTTATTGACTGCTGGCCTAATCGTCTGTTGTGTTGCCTATTTTGATTTGAAGACTAGGTAGTATTACAACAGTAATTAGGTAACCTTCTTACATAAGCATACTTAAGAGCATCATAATCACTAAATTAAATGACCGTGCATCATATCTGTGGACAACAGTCTGAACTATGTAATATGTTGAGGCCGTAAAGACAATTTTTATGGATCACTTTTTAACTTCATCTAATATATTTTCAGCTCAAAGAGCTACCACCACATGTTCATCTTATCAGTTTTGTTGGATTTAGAGCACTGAGATTTACGCAACTTTTGTAACAGAAGGAGTTACAGAAACATTCAGTAATTCCAGAAACATTCATAATAAAGCATTCCAGAAACAGTACACTCGTAAAACTCCACGAGTTACAGTGGATGCATAACAGGAGTTACATTCCTTATTGAATTGAAATATATGAACCATCTGAGGCACACTTACTCATTATTTTATTTAGTACAAAGGCACATACAATGTGACCATAGTTTTATTGTGTTTCGGTCTTTCCTCCAATAGCTTTTCCATGCACCGGAGGTCAGCCTAGTTAACGCTGCATAGATGTCAAACAAGGAAAACATAATTAGTCATATGGATCGCGTGTTGATAAGTCAATCATAACAACAATCAATGGAATGAACTTACGTATTACAGTCGAATTTACGGTCAGCAGAGTATATAAAAGGAAGTCCACATTTTCCAGGGAGAGCGTCGATTTTTGGAATACGACCCTCTGGACCGGGAACACCAGCTCTGTTCCTGTTAGCACGTTCCTGCACACATCGGCACAGCTCCCTCCTCTCTTCTCTAGTCTTGGCCATTTCACGGAATTCTTTCAACGCGTTGCAACACTCGGCAGATGGCTCCTGGACGTCACCTCTGTGAAATGGATCACAGAGTGCTTTGGTACGTTCTTGTTGTGATGTTCCGCAAGTAAAAGCCTCCCCTTGCTCCACGATCATGAAAGCCCCTACCACCATTACAGTAAGCATCATCAAGTATGCAATCCTCGCCATTTTTTCTTAGCTAGCAGTGTATTAAGTTTGTTGGAATGTGTTATGTAGACAAATTGTGTACAGGTAGTTTGGAAATAGATTATGCAGGTTGACGCATTTATAGGCAGCTCGAGAAGTACCTCAGATATCCAATTAACATTTTAACTAAAGTTAGGACACCTAATTTGTCTTGATCACATAAATGACTAGCAACTAATCGATGCATGTCTCTATGTTATCATGTCTAATTGTACGGTTACTTGTTACTTGTTAGGCTTCATGAAAAACTTTCATTGCAAAATATTTGACACAAGATGAGGCGTTTTAATTTGCTATGTTTGTTTTATCAGTTTTCTGGGATTCCTAGCACTAATAATCTCATATCTACGTGCCTAATTGTCTGGTGCGTAGCCGTAGCCTAATTTGATTTAGAGATTATGATGCACTTAGTATTATGAAAATTGTTTGTTGCTTTGCCTTATTTGATTGGAAGTCGTGATGCTTATCAAGTAACGGTACTTAGGCAAGCCTTTTAAATACGTACTTAGTAATAGCAACATTCTCACCAAATTATATGACTGTCTGCAATACGTAGAGGCCATAAGAGAATAGCTGCTGGTTTATAGGCTTGTCGGAATGTGCTAGATAGACAAATTGTGTATCGGTAATTTATTTGTGCATTCATATGAATATCTAGCAGATTATAGGCTTGTTGGAATGTGCTATGCAGATAAAATGCAGGTAGACGCATTCATAGGCCAATTGGTAAAGTACTTCAGAAACCAAATTTAGAATTTTACCAATAAGTTGGGACACCTAATCTGGCTTGATCACAAAATTTCTTGGCACCTATTTGATGCATTCCTCTTTATTATTAGGTTTAGTTGTACAGTTACTCTTTAAGTTTCATTTCAAAAGATATGATATGAGATGAGGCGATTCCATCTGCTAAGTTTCATCTAGTCGTGCATGCATATAAGTACTTAATATTTCAAGCTTTTTAAGATATATGCAGTTGGATCATTATCAGAGACAAGTCACAAGTGCTGTCTATAAGTTTTTGCTTCATCTGCAATAATTTCAGCTCAGAAGAGCTGGCACTACATGAGGCGGTTCCATTTTGGCTCGTTTATCTCATCAATCAGTGCTGTGGGATTCATAGCACTCTTGAATTTTACACTCAGTTATCAATGTCAACTTAACCTAATTACATACAATCAGGTCAAATAACAACTTAAAATTCTGAAAAATATGGTCTGGTAACCTGGTTCCATAATAACCTGATTCCATAATACCATGTAACACTCGTGGTCTTTAAAAATTTGCCAGATGTGAAGTTGTTGTTGATATATCGGTATTTGTTGCTATTTGCGGTGATTTGTGCTATGTGACCGGATTAGTTCATCTGGTCATCAGGAACTCAGTAAGTTTGTTATCATGCCCAGGAGCTTAATTTCTTTGAAATACAGAATGACATACCTTGTCTCTTTATCTTTTGCAGAAACGTTACACGATTAGACATTAGTTAAACATTATCGATTGTACGATTACTACTGGATGGGAAAGTACCTATGTAGCCAGATTGCCTAGAAGGCTAGAACCCAATATATTTTATAAGAGAACAAAAAACCTAGATTTGGATTGTCATTCTATGAAATAAAGGTAAATTTCCGGTGTCATTTCTGAATGTTACATTAAGCTACTTACAGAAGTTCAGAACAATAACATTATAGTGATTGGCAAGCTGGGCTTTTTAGTACAACTCTAAAGTCTTCATTCATTTTATGTTCCTCTAAAATCTTTGCGTTTTTCTGTCATTTTATACAGATTGTGTGTCGGTTAGTTATGGATATTATTCGCGACTTGAGCCTGGGGCTCTGGGAGCATATTTACCCGTATTGTAGATGGAATGCATCAATATCTGTCCATTTACCCGCGTTGTACATGGAATGCATAAAAGGATCTAATAAGTTGTTGAATTTGGTATTATTCTGAATGTATTGCAGCAGTATACACATAATGCACCTGGATGCATATAAGCATCTTTTATTTAGTTATGATTAAAGCATGTATACAATAGTAAGCTTAACATTATGTTTGTCGTTGTCTTCCAATTGCTTTCCCTCGCTTTCCCTCGCAAGAAAGTGGCATCAGTTTACGCTGCATTACATTGTACAAGAGAAAATATTAGAAAGCCATAAAGGAACATTTTGTTTATTAATGTGCATGGTGTGCCTTTTAAGATGAAACTCGAAAGTGATTTGAGCTACTTACGTATTGCAGTCGAATTTAGGATCAGCAGAGAACAGAAAATTAAGTCCACATTTTTCTGAGAGAGAATCAAATCTTGGAATACGAGCAGCGGGATTAGCAGAAGCACCGCGATTATATCTACTTTGAGAAGTTGCTTCCTGGACACAAGAACACAATTTCCGTCTTTCTGCTTGTGACTTGGCCAGTGCACGTAATGCTCTATAAGCATTGCAGCACTCGCCGGATGGCTCAGGTTGATCACCTCTGGTATAAACATTGCACAAGGCTCCTGTTCTCTGTTCCTCGGGTGTAGTACATGTCAGAGCTTCACCTGGCTCAATTAGCAGACGAGCCAACACCACCAGTACTAGTGCCAAGTATGCAACCCTTGCCATTTTTCTTACTATATGCAAATGTTGAGGATATAAGTTGCATCAAGGAAGCATTATTTATAGGATAGCTAGGGAGAAAAATCTATATTGAATTAGTTTTAACTAACAATTAGGACGCCAAATGTGGTTTAGTTACATAACTAGCAATTAACTATTTCATGCATGTTTAACCATTTTAATGTATGAATATTTCTTATTTCAAACTGCATGGTAGGAGGGGCGGATTTAAGAATTTTTTTTAGGAGGACACCCGGTAAATTTTGAGAAACATCTTTAATGGGTCGGTTTTGTGTTTGGCTTTTGAGTACACGACACAAGCGAATTATCGGGTTTCGTGGTAGTGAGCGAAATAGTGGCATTTGAGGTGAAAATCTTTATTCATTGCTTTGCAATTTAGGGAGAAATTAGATTTAAAATAATTAACTTCAACATATATTTAAGTTTTTCTTGACGGAAAAATGATTTATTAAGCCAAATCATGGATCAATACATTTTTTAGGCCAACAGGGACATCTCCCTCATTAATAACTCGACCTGGATGTGAACATGACTCCTTAGCTAAGAAGTGAGCAGACATGTTTGCAGGTCATCTAACTCGACCTGGATGTGAACATGACTCCTTAGCTAAGAAGTGAGCAGCCATGTTTGCAGATCTTCTAACAAAGGACAACTTAATTGTGTTTGAACTTCTAATTAAATTTCTGCACTCTTCAACCACTAGTCCAAACGGCAAGGACATAGGTATATTACTCCTAATTGCCTGCACCGCTACTAGATAGTCTGATTCAAGCAGAACATCTTCCCATGTATGCTCCTGAATCCAGCTGAGAGCCTCTTTGATTGCCATTACTTCTGCAATTTTAGAGGAAGTCTCATCGTCGTAATATGAAGAAGCAGCCTGCAATAACTCTCCCTTTGAATTCCTAGCTATCATCCCAGTACCAAAACCCGCCGGATCTTTAAATGTAGCCGCATCGACATTTACCTTTATTGTTACCATCTGTGGTGCTACCCAGGAAACAACCCCATCTCCTGAATGATCGAGATGAATTAGGGCCCCAGTAGAACGACCTTGAGCTTCTTGCCATTGAGACAGGTAAATCTTTGCCGGTGCTAGCACACCATTTATCGAACCTTGCTTCTTATTCCAGTGTTTATCATTCCGTTCCTTCCAGATTGCCCAGCACACAGTAAGCACTACTGCTCTCCTTTCCTTACTGATACTACATAGAATTTTCTCCAACCATCCTTCAAAGCCACGATCAATATCCTGATGAAGATCAGGAATCACCCTCTGCCAGCACTGGCTCGCAAACGGGCAGGTAACCAATGCATGAATAATGGTTTCATCCTCTATATTACAGACCAGACAAGAGAGAATCACTGGCACATGTTTTTGAGCCAGCATCACCATCGTAGGTAAACAATAAGCCAGGGCTCTCCAGATGAGGTTGGGAACCTTTGGAGGTGCTTTAACTTGCCATATTTTCCTCCATAAGCTTCTATTATCATTTTTTGACCCATCTCCCTTTTTGAGCTTGTAAAATACGGTAAGCGCAGCGTACCAAATATTCCCAAAACACCTCTTTGCTCCAATAAATCCGATCTTCTGTGATTCTCCTGTTAATATCAGTGTTTAAGATACAGCTCTGATCTCTCTCATTAAATAAATCCCGAATGATTTATGTGTCCCATTCTCTGCTACTCACTTGCATCAGTGAGCTAATGTTATTAAGCTGAAAACTTGGGGAGTCTGTTGACACATAAGGATCCTCCGCATTTAACCATGGATGTTTTTTAATATTAATCTTGTCTCATGCGCCAATCATCCATCGAACTCCACTCTTCAGTAAAGGAATAGACTCCCAGATGCTTCTCCAGACGAAACTGGGATTGTAACCCAGGTTTGCTGACAAGAAATCATGCTCGGGAAAGTATAGTGCTCTGAATAACTTGCTTGCTATGCTATCTGGTTTACTAAGAAATCTCCAACCCTGCTTCGCTAACATAGCTAAGTTGAAGTCATAGAAATCTCGAAAACTAATTCCACCTACTGATTTATGTTTGCTCAACCCTGACCAACTCATCCAACTAATTCCTGAATTTTGCTTCGACTTTGATTTCCACCAGTATCTCGCTAACATTCTCTCCATGTCTTTTGTAATCCCTTGAGGCAATAGAAATACGCTCATTGATTGTTAGGTAACGCCTGAGCCACATTCTTGATTAACACCTCCTTACCCGATCGAGAGATATACCCCTCATCCCAACTTCGCACCTTATTATCAATTCTCTCCTTTAAATAACCCAAAAGAGTAGACTTATTTCGACCCAGAATAGTAGGAAGACCCAAGTAAATTGATCTCTCCCCAGCCTCTTGCATTTGCAGAAGGGTACATAGTTGCAGCTGCTGAGAAACTGCAATATTTGAACTAAAAAATATAGATGACTTTCCATAATTCACTCGTTGCCCTATTGCATTTTCAAAAGTATTCAGCAATTTTAATACATTATCTGCTTCCTCCTTGTTTGCTTTACAATACACATAGCTATCATCTGCGAATAGCATGTGTGTAATTACAGGCGCCCGTTTACAAATCTTGACTCCGGTTATCTCCTTATTCAACTCAAATCTTCGGATCGTCGCCGAAAGCCCCTCTGCACATAAAATAAATAAATATGGAGAGAGGGGATCCCCCTGCCTTATACCTCTTCCCGGAGTAATAGGCCTCATCTTCCTCATTCCATGAGTAACCTGATACATAACTGATCTTACACAACTCATTGTTAAGTGAACCCATTTCTCATGAAAACCCATCTTACGCATGATCTCTCGCAAATATGTCCATTCAACTCTGTCGTAATCCTTGCTTAAATCCAACTTTAGTGCCATGAAGCCCTCTTTGCCTCATTTTTTCCTTTTCAGGTGGTGCATTACTTCATAGCTGATTAAGATATTGTCTGATATCAACCTCCCCGGAATTAAAGCACTCTGATTTTCGGACACTACCCCTTAGAGAAAGCCCTTCATACGATTTGCCATGACTTTAGTAATTACCTTAGCCAACACATTACAAAGAGAAATTGGACGTAGATCCCCCATATTAACCGAACATTTCTTTTTAGGGATAAGCACAACATTTGTGTCATTTAGTCCTTGAGGAATTGTACCATCTTCAAAAAATCGACACACCAAAGCAACAATATCCTTCCCTACTATTTGCCAATGCTTCTGAAAAAATGCAGGCGTCATGCCATCCGGACCAGGCGCCTTGTCCGGGTGCATTGAAAATAAGGCATTTTTAACTTCCTCTACTGTAACCGACTCCAATAATCTATCATTCTGGTCATGGCTTATGCTAGTTGGCACATTTCTAATCACGTCTTTCCACTGAGTTTGTGAGCCACAGAACAGATCAGTATAATAAGTTGTAATCAGCTCACCCAACCCGTTATCCCATTCTTTCCAGGTTCCCTCCATATTTTGCAGTTTTGTAATCTGATTATTTCTCTTGCACTTGGAAGCAGAAGCGTGGAAATACCGGCTGTTTTTATCTCCCGACTTCAACCAAAGCTGTTTCGACCTTTGTCTCCAGAAGATTTCCTTTTGATCTAAGGACAAATGCAGCTTCTTTTTCGTTTCAACGAACTCCTGCAAAGATTGATCATCTTTCTTGTTCCTTAACTTCTTCAGTTTCCGCTTGCACTCCTTAATGACTTTACTAAAATTACCCGTTATATCTTTTCCCCACTCTGCCAAGGCTTCGCTGCAAACTTTCACTTTGCTTTGAATATCAATGTCTTCATCCTCCTTCCAATATGCAAATACTGGCTGCTGGCACATTGGTTCCAATAACCAAGCGTTCTCGAATCTGAAAGTGCTAGGACCTGGGTTAATTTCTCGTTTCTTTGGCACCAGAAATATTGGGTTATGATCTAAGTTTGATCCCTCCAAATTAAATAGGTTCGCCATTGGGAATAGATTCTGTCAATCTTTAATCAGCGCTCTGTCAAGTCTCACCTCAGTCCAATCCAGTTTGCCTCTTCCTCTCTCCCATGTAAATTGGTGTCCCGTTAGCTCCATGTCCATGAGGCCAGCATCTGTTAAAGCTTCGTTAAATCCATCAACCAACCATGTGGGATATGGCTCACCTCCTTGTTTATCTTGCTAAGAGGTGACGTTATTCAAATCTCCAATAGTGCACCACGGGAGGTTAGAATCCCTTGCTAGATTACGAAGCAAGTCCCAAGTTTTCCTTCGATTACTTCTTTCTGGCTCCCCATACATACCTGTTATACGCCAGACTCCCATACCCTCAACTGAAGCCTCCATATCTATGTGATTTGGAGACAAACTCAGAAGATTAGCTTGCTCTTGATCACGCCATAATAACGCTAATCCACCACTTCTGCCTTGCGGGTCTACTACCATCATGCCTTCAAATCCTAACTTCATGCGCAATGATTCCATCTTTTCTTTTTTATAAATAGTCTCACACAGAAAAACAAAGTTGGGCCTTTCTTGACGGATCACGTCCGTTAGGAACCGAACTTTTCAAGGAGGCTCAATACCTTAGCAGTTCCAACTCAAGGTTGTCATAATTCTAGGCGGGCCTGCACAGCAGCACCCGCCCCAATCTCATTTTTTTGGTTCTTTTGTGAATTGTTTTGTAAGTCTAACATATCTTCATCCCTAGGGCCTAATGTTTCCATTATGCGTTGCTTAGGGTCCGTGATTAGAAGCCCATTATTCTCATCTATATTATCCACGATTTCCCGCCTTTCATTCAAATTCTGAAACCCCCCAGCTGTTGTATTAGCTAAAATTATTGTTTGATTTGTTCCTGAAATCACGCCATTATCAATCAGCTTTCCTCTATCCACAATTGCAACTACCCCGCCTGTTTTTTCGTTATCTTGTTCCCTCCCTGCGACAATTACGGGCTCTCATTTATCCTTTCCTTCTGTGGGTTCATCCGCCACCGGCGTCACCGGAGAAGCACTTTCATGCCTGAGCCATTTAGATCCTATCGTATGATTTCGTCGACGTGAATCAGCTCTCATCCACGTTCCATATGGTTTTTCAATCAGCTCCATTGGTGTTTCAAAAACTCTTTCACAAAATTTCTCACTATGTCCAATCATCCCACAGATAAAATAAAACGTAGGGACGCCCTCATATTTGAAATTTGCCCAACACCATTGACTGTCATTTCTTCTCAACTTCATTCTGCGTTTCAAAGGTTTATCTATAGGAATGACAATTCTGACTCTCAAATATTCTCTCCACACACCAACAAAGTTATTTGGGTCAGTTTCAATGAACGTACCTATGTGATTACCAATGTCAGTCATAACTATTTACGACATGAAGCCATGTATCTGAACCCATAGTAGCACTTTTTCTAATGGCAATGCCCTTGGATTATCTCCTGCCTTCAGCCTTTCAAGTATCAAGTGAAACCTTCCAAAGGTCCATGGGTTGCCTTCAATTACACGTTTAACATCCACTTCATTATAGAACTGAAATAAGTACCGATTTTGTTCCAGTTCTTTCACGTACACTCCTCTTCCCGGACGCCACAACGAAGCCATTTTATGTTGCATAGCTTGGAAATCAATCGGTGATTCTGTGAGAAAACGTCCAACCAAACACTAACGCGTGTCTATCTCGGATTGTACTTCAGTCTCACCTTCATAAGATAGTCCCCCTTCCTCCTCATCATCAAGTTTTTACTTTTGTTTTATCATATTCTTTACATCATAATCATATCATATGTTCAACTTGATTAAGTAATAACAGTATTTGATGAAATTATAGTCCACAAATTATGTTTTAAGAAAATTAGCCCCCCCTCTCCAAAAAATTTTAAAGGATCATCTACAATGCTTATGCTCGTAAGCATTGTCATTTTCTTCCATTAAAAAAAACCTTTTACTCTTTCTTTTTTCTCATTTCAAAATTTCTTTTCTTACCTTCCAAGAAGCAATTGAAGCGGTAGTAGATGATTTTGGTTAATAATAATGAGTCTTCATTCCCCAAAAGATCGATGAATGTAATGATTTATGCGTTAAAGATCTTCTCAAACAGGTTTACAGGAAACTAACATGAATGCAGACGTTAGAGGTCGTAAAAAAATTTCATATCGCAAACATATAATTTTGGGATATTCTTATGATATAACTGCAAAATTGGGGTTTTCCAATATTACCATCAATTTATTGGTCTAGCAGGGACAATCCTGTATATTTAATTTTTACTTCCGATACCCCGTGTTAAATAAGATGTAAAAGAATTGATTTCGTACTACAAAATAAATTTCTGATATCCCGTGTTAACCAAAAAGTAATAGAATTGATTTCGTACCGGAAAATAAATTATATATTTGAAATTTTTGCGAAAAAATAAACAGAATGGACTTTTAAATCATGTAAAACAGAGTTAAAATGAGTTATATATATTTAAATTTTAGAACTAAACTTGACCATATATATTGGACTCATATTGACTCCATTGTTCATGATTTAATGATTTAAGTATCTAACATAGGGTATCAAAAATGAAAAACAAAATATACAAGTTACTTCGACTAAAAGTCAATAAATTGATGGTAACAGCCAGAATAACCATTTCTACAAGGATTTGTGTATTGTGTGTCGAAAGAACCGAATTTATATTTTATTTCATATTTATTTACTTTGCATATTATTTTATATTTTAACTATTTTAATTTTGACTAGTTTTGATTATTTATTAAGGGTAATTTAGTAAAATAAGATTGTTATTAGTGTTAGAAATTTTGAATTTGATTATTTTTTGAATTTAAGAAGAAAAATATTTGTCAAAATAATCAAAACACCATATATATTTAAAGAAACGAGTAATATAATAAAAATCATATATTTTTAAAAAAATTATTATAATATTATAAATAAGAAAACATAATACGTAATATATATATACATGTATTTATGTAAATTTGTATTTATTCATTTATATACGGTTCAGTTCGGTTCTTACGATTCTAGTATGATAAGAACCGAATCGAACCGAGAACCGAAATTTCTAGAAATATAAGAACTGAACCGGACCCGAATTTGTTAAGAACCGAAATTTTTGGTCCGTTCGGTTCCGTTCTCGGTTCTGAACCGAGAAATACTCAATCCTAGTTGTTAATGCAGGAATCCTCGCTATTAAAAAATATATCCAATCAAAATAAGTTAAAATTATAAAAATTTGTGTTTATTATGTGTTCATGGGCATACATTGAAAACCCGATTCTACAATAATACTATACTAGTATATAACCCGTGCGATGCAATCCTGTAGAAATTGTTAAAGATAAAGAATATAAACGTTTAAATATAATACGCTGTTGACGGGATTCGAACCCTGAACCTATGAAAACTGTTTTAATATTAATATTTTATTGTTACATCTAACGGTTCTCATTCATATGTTAAATCTGACCGTTTTTATTTATCGTACCAAATAACTGTACCGAATGATCGACCAATTACCAAAACAAAGAGTATTTTACTTATAATAGTATAGATGGAATATCACTCTATTTTTTTTAACCATCACAGAATTTGGACTAGCTTTCATTAATAATTTGCATGCTGGGCTTTGGTAATTGGTAGTAATAATAGTAGTTGGTATATTTGGATTTTGGAGTGAGGAGTTCATGCCCATGCTGCATATGTGATCAAACAACGTCCCAACTCCCAAGCCCCCCAACAGGTTATTGTTTCAATAAATGTCGTTATGCTGTTGCATCATCAAACACATGCATCCCTTATTATTCGGGCATGCTTTAGCCGATATGCCAGTGTCTCCTTTGTGAAAAATGACAAGTATACTACTCCCTCAACTTATGTGTCCATTTTTTTTACTAATCAATAGGTAAATTATTTAAATTTTGACTATAAATTACGTATAATATGTAATTAAATAATTTTTAAAACTAGTATCATTAGAAAAAATATATAATTCTCTTTTAAATGTATTTTTTATTTTTTAAAAATAATACATATAATTGTCGTAATTATCTGTCAAAACTTGATCAATTTGACCATATATTATTCAAAACAAGACATATAATATGAGATGGAGGGAGTAATAAAAATTTAAATGCACTTTCGGATCTCAATCAAATGGCGCAAAATTTAAGGTTGCTGAGCTGGAATTTAATAATTTTTTTAGTTGTAAATATGAGTTGTTCAATTTTAATCAATTTCTTAGGTACATGTAGTATGAATTTTTATCAATAGATTATTTGACTTTAAAAAATATAAACGGCTTTGCCATGATATAATATCACAAATTTAATAGCGAATAGATTTAACATGAATTTTAAATGAAATATTTATTTGATTGTGTAATGGCTTTGTTATAGAAAAATATTAGTATGCCGAATTTCTATCGCATTTTCGTGCAAAAAGATCAAATCATCCCTATATTAATATTTTTCAGGGTTTTTTTTATTGTGAATGTAGGAATGGCAATTTTGTCATTTCAATTTTATTTTGCTCTGAAAATAAAAATATAGCTCTGAAAATAATATTTTTCTTATTATAATATACTATCCGCAAATTTAAGAGCGGATAGATTTAATATGGAAATTTTATGTAATTGCGTGAAAATCATTAATCTCACCCGTAATTGTAAAGGTTATATAATTACATTTGTGAGGAGAAGTATTTTTCGGAATCTCAGAAATAGTAGCACAAAAATTTCCAAATAATTAATGGTAGCTGGTGCACCTTGTGCCAGTACTGGCTGCTGCTAATGCTGCACTAACCCCAGGAGATTTAAGACAAATTTGACCGGACTGAGTTTGGTCAATCACAAGTGTAACTAAACTCCAAATCATGTGTTGATGCTAACAAGAAAAGCGTCGAACACAAAATATGCTCAACAGCTAGGCTAGCGCGCCTTACAACAAAACACTCATCTCAGACATTCAATTATATCTACAAAAATAATGTGGAAGGAGACGACTGAGCCACTGAGAGGTGATAATATAGTACTGGTACCTGCTGAGCATAACACGTGAAAGACGTAAAGGCGATTCAGCTTGCTACTTGTAAATATAAGTTCTTGTATGGGTTTGGTCAAGGGCTCGGATTCTTGACAGATTATTGTTGTAACGTGTTTTTAATAATTAAGGTGAATAGGTGAAATTTTAACCGTTTTTGCTTTATGCATGATCAAGAGTAGCAGATGACCTCTTCCTATTTACATAAAAAATACTTGTTATATTTTATTTATCACATGTAATATAATTAAAAAACAATAAAATATATTATAACGATCATATGTAATAGTATGTATGAATTACAATTGTATATTAATAGCATAGTTCGAAAAACAGAAATTGGACTTATTCGGTAAAAGCAGCGTTCTAGGATTAATCAGGTAAATAGAAATTAATCAAAATGATCAATCCAGACACAATAATCGGTACTAATTTAATATTATTTTTTATATATAAATCCTAAAATATGTAATTGTTTTATTATTTTGATTATACATATACAATTATTATATATATCTATACAAATAAATTTAAAATATGTAATATTGTTAAATTAAATATAATTTTAACATCTAACTTATGAATTGAGGTCAATTTGATATGAAAATTTTAAAAAGTTCATTATTTAACTATTTAAAACCTAAATTATGTTTACGAAAATAATATGTTTCTTAAATTTTTACAAATTTATATATTTTTTTAAATTTTTATATCTATATTTTACCAATGCAGCCAATTTTTGACCGGATTTTCAAAGTATCAGTTCATTTTTTTACCGAAAATTGATTAATGAGTGATTAATTAGCAATTAATAGCAGCCTTCTGACAGACTGACATTACTATTATGTCACAAAAAACTACCCGCAATGGCACAATGTATGTGTATCATGTATTCTGTTAACTTTGGATTCTGGTGTCACTGCTGACTGCTCCCATTTGTGCACAACATTTGTTTATTTTTGTGATATAAAAAATATTTTATGTGAACGTTGTCTATCTCTATTTGTAGCTGTTCCTAAGACCAACTTCACTATTCCCCACAAGTACCTTCAATTTTAAAAACAAGGGCAATTTGCTTGTAGAGTGACGTTCGAGGACAAATATATATTAAGACATACGGTACCATCATGCAGCCCCTCTTACATTTATAATAGAAATCCTGGATTTACATATATCACAACGAACTTTTCGACTCACGATATCCTATCGTTATGACCTACTATTTAAATATATATAAAAACATCTACTTCATTACCTGAAATCGAAACTAGGATCTTGGAGTTGATAAATCCTTAAATCCCGGACTTAAGGAGCTGAGCTACGGGGCTGGGTGTTCAACGACTCTTGCCAAGCCGTTGAGATTGCTTAATACTACTCCCTCCGTCCCAAAAGGTATTGTCCATTTTGACTTTTTGTACTGTTTATGGTAAACGATTGACTACTAATTTACATCTAATCTATAAGATCAAATATATTCATGACTGATTTTGTTGGATTCATATTTATGAGTACTTTAATACAATGAAATTTTTATATTTAATATTAATATAAAATTAAAGATATTAACAATTAAAAGTGTGTATTGACAAACGTGTCCAACACAAAGAGAAAACGTTTTTAGGAACGGAGGGAGTATTGTTTTGTACCGCTCAGCTCTAAATTGAATGTGACCTAGCTAAACAGTGTCTGTCTGTACGGTTGATGCGCTCTCTCTCTCTCTGATAGTAACAAGTACTATTATTTCTTTATATCTCTCGCTCATTGCTCTAGTGCCCAAGCTGCCTAGGTTTCTAATTTCCTCTCTTCATTTTCATTTCCCTTTTTAACTAGTCCTACTACTCACATACATACACTGATACACATAACACATCACTTTCTTCATGGGGAAAAAAGGAGCTTCTTCATGGTTCTCTGCAGTCAAGAGAGCCTTCATGTCTCCAACCAAGGATACTAATAATAAAACCAGCAGGAGAAGAGAGTTTGAGGAACCTAACCAAGAAGATGAACAAAAGGTTAGCTTATTCTACTCTTGCCTTGTCTACTAATATTACTCTTCTCCTATATGTTAAATATATTTTTCTATCTGCAGAAGAAAGACAAGCGGAGATGGATATTTCGAATATCAACACCAAACGCTCAACAAAGCCAAACAAAGACAACATCAATCAACATTCCAGCGGCGAATCTCTCCTCATTTAACGCGGACCATAAGCATGCCATTGCGATTGCGCTAGCACAAGCTCACGAAGCGAAAGCTGCTGTTGCATCAGTCCAAGCCCCCGTTGAATTTATTAAAGTGGCAAGGCCGCCCTCGTATTCGCTTAAGCACCACTATGCTGCTATCATCGTTCAAACAGCCTTCAGGCGCTACCTGGTACTTTGTCTCGTACTTATATATCCGTTAACTTAAGGTTTTAGATGAACTGATAGTTAATGATATTAGTTCAATATGGTTTGATACCAAAAAACACTATTTTATAATTTATAACAGTACGATTAACCAAACCAAACTTATCTAGTATACCAAACACTGCTCTCTAAGCGGTGTATACTAGGTATGGTTGATTGATTGGAACTTATCAAGTACATTCCGCTTGTAAAGAGATATTTAGGAAAGTATATTTAGTAAAAGAAACACACACATAGGTAGTCAAATAAGGCAATAGCAGTGATTAACAATTAGACGTATATGAGAAATCAAGATTAGTCTTACTCACTGGCACTGTTATATATGGTTGAAAAGGCAAGAAAAGCTCGATGTGCACTACAGGGGATTGTAATGCTTCAAGCTCTGATTAGAGGACAAAACGTTCGGAAGCAAGCAAAGATGACACTGAGATGTATGACAGCTCTTCTTCGTGTCCAGGCTCGGGTTCGTGATCACCGAGCAAGGTATTCACATGATGCAGGAAGAAATTCTCTGTTTTCCGAGACAAGTAACTTGTGGGAGGCTGGATATCTACAGGACATCCGAGCAAGGAAGTCCCATGTAAGTACTTCACCAATATTATTATGTTGTATAAGTCTACACATCAAAAAGTATTGAATGAAATAGTTGTGTTTCAGTCTAGAGAAGGAAGTAGCATTGTGGATAGCTGGGATGAAAGACCACATACACTTCAAGAACTTGAAGCTATTTTGCATAGCAGAAAAGAAGCTGCCTTTATGCGTGACACTTCATTGTCTAGTTCTTTCTCTCAACAGGTCCATGACACCCTTATGTTCATACACATGAACTCAACTCTCTGTTTTAAATTTCAATTTATTTGCGCATTTAAAATTATTTGTACCAATGCTGACTATATGAAGGCCTGGCAGTCTAGAAGGAACACGAGTATTGATGAGAAAGACACAGGGGACAGAACAAAATGGCTCGAACAATGGATGGCAAAAAAGCAATGGGAGCTTAACAACAGAGCTTCCACCGATAGACGAGAAACCACAAGGACTACAGAAGTTGAGACATGCAGGGCCTATTCTTACTCAGCTTCAAACGGACTCCAATCTCAATATATAGACCAATATCAAAGACAGCCTAGCTCTTGTCCGGTGGCTTCACCTCGCTATAGGGAACCTTGCAGCCCTTCTCATCGTCTACCTGTCACTCCTTTATCTAAGACCAAGCCTTTGCAGGTGCGTTCAGCAAGTCCTCGTTGCACAAAAGAAGACAGGAGCCACTCCACAGCAAATACCCCAAATTTACATTTCACGCCTCGTGCCAGTTTTGGTGCAGCTAGATACAGCAGTTACGGAAATGATGGTCCAGTTAGTGCTCCAGTGCCCAATTATATGGCTGCCACGGAGTCAGCTAAAGCTCGAGCTAGATCACATAGTGCACCAAGGCAGAGTCGCCCATCAACACCAGAAAGGGAACAGCGCGGTGCAGCAAAGAAACGACTATCATATCCAGTTGCTGATCCATGTATAAATGCTGGCGTTGAATGCCCAAGTTTTAGCCAAAACTTGAGAAGCCCGAGTTTCAAAAGCGTTCAAGCTGGATATGTTGGAATGGGACAGCAATCATGTTATACAGACAGTACCGTTGGAGAGATTTCCCCATGTTCAACTACCGACCTGAGAAGGTGGCTCAGATGAAGCTAGTTCAAGTTCGTGATGGTGTAAGGGGTGAACCTAGTCTCACATTGCCTTAATTTTGCACAAAGAACCTATAGGTAGAAGACATTTTGATGTGCAAAGTGATAGTAGAGGAAAATTTGGATTAGGTTGAAGTTTTGTATGTGGGACGTGTTTTAGCCTAAAAGACATGTTTGGTAGCTTCTTGCAATTCAAATTACAATTTAAGACAAAACCAACAAAGAAAAATCTCCTTTCCCTTTCAACAGTTGATAGTATTAACAGTGAAGTAGTATATTCCTCAAAAGCCTGGTAGTTTATTTGGTGTTTCTCATAGCAACTTTTTTACCATATTATGTTTAGTGAAGCCCTGGTTCATTGATAAAGATCTCCAGATATACACATTCAAAAGTAATATTAGAGACCGGATGTCAAAATTAAAGAGCTACCGGAAAGATGCTACTAAAACAAATACTGTACAACTTAGGCTGAGATAATAATTTCAACAATGGACTAGCAAGGCAAAACAGAACACACTAGATGTGTGTGTCAAAGTGACTTTCCAGCTCTGGCTCTTCAGATGCCAATAAGCTTGATCACTTCAGATGCATGCACATGACTGGATACACCTGAGTTCCATCGTTGAGTTCAAGAAACGGTCTATGGAGAGGCTTATCCAGTTACTCGTTTACGTCTCATTAAAAATCAGTACTCCTGGACACCGATTACACAATTGTAGAAGTGAATCAACTTCACAACCCGTATGGTAGCATATGCTCATTAATACATTTAATAAAACATCTAATTTCAAACATATATCACTATGCAAACAAGATTATTATGATCAGATGAGTAATAAAATGTTGTGGCCAATTCCTGTAGGGGTTTAATTCATCACTTATGGCCTTCTCAATCTTGATCCAACAACATTTAGAATGAAGAGAACAGGTAGAGATGCATCTAACATACTACAGAGAAGGAAAACAAAATGGTTCTGGGACTGGTTTGTCGATCTCACTAATCTTAGATGAACAACGCTGGACAAACACCTGTCGAAAGACAAATTTGAAAGCAATTTAAGAGTAAAGAAACTATCTTGGTTATTCAAGGAAGAAAGTTAAGAGGCCAAAAATTGAAACAATGCAACACTTGACGTTTACAGTGACAAGCTAAAATCCAAAACAAAAAAAGGAATTGTACCTAAATTCTATCATCAGAACTCAAGAATTACGAACTCAACAATCTATACCTACCCCTGCAACAAATTTCTGGGTAGTTGTGATCATATCTAAGCAGCAGTTATTAGTGGTAGAGGCCTTCTTTAACAACCTCGCTTGCCTTGAAAAAAACACACGTTATTAAGTGCTTTCTGAACATGTAAACACTCGAAGGTGTAAATATCCATTCTGATTCATTATGTTAACTCATAATTAGGTTGTTGGATCGGATTATGCTCTTCTGCTTAAGAAGTACCATGAGTTGAGATTTTTGGCACTCCAACTTTGTCCCAAAATGCCTACTTTTGGATCCAATTGCCCGAACCACTTTTGGAAATTCAACGAAACCTCTGATCCCTCGTTTGATATGGGGATTTTCTGCCTCCACGCTGGAGACTCTCCGTTGCACACAATGAACCGTCTCACTCCCATCTGACTTCCCATAATCACTAACAAGAGTGTCTTTAGCAGTGCATTGACTAGATGATTCTCCATAAAAAGTGTGTGTCACGTTGGTTATCTGATGCACATTGTCTTCTTCATACTCAGGTTGATTCCTGGAAGGAGGATCAATTTGTAATCTCTTAATAGCTTCTAATTCAAGAAATTTCTCTTCTAACATGAACTTAGCCTCAGCTAATTTCATTTGAACCCTCTCTTCTCTCAAAACCTCGGAAACACGTAACATCTTCCTTTCCTCCTGCATTTCCAGCTTAGCGCGACTAATCTCTTCTTTATATAATGATATCTCCTTATACACCTCTGAACAAACTCTTTCAGCTTCTTCTCTTCCTTTCTTCGCGTCAGACAGTTCCTTTACCAGCCTTTTATTAATCAACTCCAATTTCTTACGAGCCTTGCGCTCACGCTCAACATTAGCCTTTAGTTCCATGATCTGGGCTCGAGCAACATCAAGCTCGGATGCCATGAATGGTTTTATAAAGGTGAGATCCCAGAATGCAGATGCAATTTTACGTGATGAGATAGGGAGGGTAATACGATGACTATCGGGAGGCTTGTGAATGTGTGCTTCTATCTGTTTCTCTTGTTGATGCTTATGTTGTTGAAGTGGCGAACTATAATATGGATTCTCGTACAACTTCCAGGTTGGGCTAGTGGAAAGCTCATCACTCAAAATTTCTTTGCTTCTGATCATCATCATTATCATCAAATTCTCCACTATTAGGCTTTCATTCACATTTATATGCTTTTATATCCATCTACAAGACTTTTCTTGAGTGACTATGGAGCAAGCTTGGCATTTTGCATTAGCTTTTTCTTTTTCTTTAGCTTTTGAGTTTCTTGTAGGTCCAATTATCATCTATTGTCGATTGTAAAGGTAAATGCAGCATGTGAATCATTTAACTCCCTATGCATTATTTATTATCTGCGGCAAATGATGGAGGTGGCCTATGGTAAGTCTTTATTTCTCTGAATCTCCGATATCTGCAGTTAATAAAATGCTCAAGGTAACATAAATCGCTACCTAGCTGGTGGTTGATCAGCAACCAAGAAATTTGAGGGTTGAACCCGAATACTCAGCTTCAATAAGAACCAAACCACACGCAGCTAGTGTAGACCTTGTAAAGCATGAGTACAGTTCACGAGGGTAAGATGTACGTAGCCTTAACTATAAGAAGGCTCAAATCAACCCGAGGCAGAACAAGTGGAGTAAAACTAAGATGTGACATGTGACAGACTAACAACCTATTTGATGTTTTCAATCCCAATACAAGTGATCAGTCATTACATAAACAGATAATGGGAGCATGATTCAATACTTATCATCTTCTCTTTAGAACATTGTGGGCTCCTAAACCATTATAGCAACAAGAGTTTCTTTTACGTAATCATACAATACAGCTTTCTTTTATGTTATCATGAATATATCATGTAAATTTCACAAGGCTCCCGCAAGTCCTCGACCTTGAGGATAACGAAAAACAAGTAGACATTAAACCATCACGCCAACAACCTTCTACTGCTTTGGCAATTAACTAGTACTAATAGTGATCTTTCCTTCAAGAATTTACGGAATCAAGAACCAAGCATTTACGAAATCAAGAATCAATAAGTTAAATCATTATATCTGTCATTTCGAAACTATATCCAGCTCAGAGTGCCTGTCCCCGGAGAAGTTGGCAAGTTCCAAAAGAAAAACACCAGAGGCAATAGTTTACAATTTCCACATGTATGGTCTCTTAAGCTACTTTTCCTCTGTCCCCCTTGAATTGAGTGTTTGCTTGAATCACATCATTACTAACTCTAATCACCGAAGCTACTAATTGCATGCGCCAATTTCTAAATTACAAGATAAGATTTTAATGAACAGAGTAGAACTTTTATATGTATGGACTATGGTCAAACAGTAATTAATTTCTTATCTAATGTCTGTAAACAGATAGATTGGACCATCTCAATGGACCACAGCTTCAAACATGGACAGCCCTGCAATAATAATGGCTCCTTCAAAACAAAAATTGAGCAGCATTAATCATTGCTCAAAATAGCAAAAACCAAAATGCAACTCAAGAAGTTGTTTGTTTAAATCCATGAATCTAACCCACAACCTCGAGCAGCCTGGAGAAGGCAATAACACTTTGACTATGCACTACAAAATATTACTCTGGCTGTCCGGACTAGTTTGATTTAGAGGGAATCAAACACGTGACCTATCGTAAACAGGACCTCAGGCCCTCAGCATTCGTCACTAGACTAGGACCTCGTATATCAATTTTCATTCTGTTGTGAGCCTACGTAGAATAATTAGGCATCTACCAATCAAATTTAGAGGAGTCACGTTCTAGATAAATTTAAAAACTTTAACAACAGGGTGTAATATGAAAAAGCAGAAATCATATGTTAAATATTCTAAAGCTGGAATACCCATCACTTTATATAAAAACATACATTATCAACAAACAACCTAACTAATGGACCACCGAGATTGCTATGATAAGATGTTAATTATAATTCAAGTGTGTATTAAGTATAGGAATACAGACACACTTATGTAAAGCACACATTGACATTGGTTACTCTGACAACAGTGTGAAGTGTGACCTATGTAATCGAACTTCATTTTTGTTACTGTTTTTTATTTTAACAGAATGAAACAGATCAATCGTATAGTCGACATTCTATATAGAAAGAGGTCTTGCCAATGCAAAAGACTCCAGCCGAATTAGAAGGGAGTGGATGTATACATTAAAACCTATACAAACTGATCTTTTGGGATGTGGTGAGTTACAGTAAAAAATTAACTATCAGAACTCCGATTAAGCATAAAAGTTGCTACTGATACGAGTTGTTTGGTTTAAAGTTTTTTCTGTACAAGAACTTTTTTTTGCTAGTTGTACAAGAAAGACTATTAGCACACAAGAGTAAAATTTCCAAAAGTATTTGTGCATAGAAGCACTCCTTTTCCACTAAAATTCTTAGCAATTTGGTTGTTTCTTGAGTGAAAACCTTGAAAATAGTCGATTTAAATCAAATTCTTTTCGGGATCTATGACACACTTATTTTCCACTGAAACTCACTTGACACTTTGATTGTTTCTGGAGCAGGAGCTTTGAATATACAATTTTATTAAAACCACTTTAAGGATCTATGATAATGAGTTAATGACACTGTGTTCTTACAATAAATCAAATGATTTGATAATAGATACTTCAAAGTTAAGGTTTAACATATGTTTGGGGTTTGACTCTACATACTGAAGTAATATTAATACTTGTAATGGAAGGGAACAATATTAACATTTGAATTAATTAATAGTATTAGTCTACATTATCATGCAAATTCTTGTAATAGAAGGGGATAATATTTTTTAAATTCTTCAAATTATTCCCATGAAAAGTTAAGAAGTTGATGAGAAATAGGCAAGAGCTCCTACAAATGGTGCGTTGATATATGTTGCAGGCTCAGTCTGTTGATAGTTACTCCGATCATCAGAGAAATTGTCATTATTATCAGAACCTCCAACGATAGCTCCATCGAGGATATTTGGATTCGGTGTGGTAGCCTGTAAGTACTGCAATCCCTCATTGCAACCAATCCGATCAGGCTTTGCATGTACAGATGGTATGGAAGATCCCCTGTGGTGGATATTGCTCGGAAATATATTTCCAAACCCAACCATGTACGATATTTTTCCTGGATTATCGCCTAAGATGTAATCAACCTGCTGCTTTGCCAATGCTCGGAGCTTGTCCTCTGCAAATGTTTCTGTTCCACAATGGACAACACTACCTGCTGCATCTAGATACTTGGCATATGTCAAAAGGAGTAAAGTCGAGGCAGTCACATACTGGAGATTACTCCCTTGTGCTTTATACAGAAGCCCCCCTGACAGCCAGATGGAAGATTTACTTCAATCCTAAATATTACTTAATGTTCGTAGATTTAAGTGCATCTGGCTAGTAGAGCAAGATATTATGTGCAAGGAAATAAATTAGGGAAAAAAAAAGATGTTAAGGTAGCTGACCAGGGGTATACTGTGCCTGGAAATTAGGTGATCCTGGAATCAAAGAACATATGTAATTGTCTGAGTGTGTTTTATATTCCTCTAGCTCTTGTATTCTTGCCTGCAGAAAACTCTGAGTGACAGCGAAGAAATTAAATACTTTATTAGGTTAGTTCTGACATTAAAGATTAGATGAGAAAACTTTGTTGTGAAGCAATACCTTTGAAAGAAGAATGTCAGTTCCAGGTCGCTTGTCATCCCAACTGAATGAATAGTCGTCTTCATCTGCACCTAGTACTCGTCCATTATACTGGATGTACTTCAAATATGTGGGATTCTGTGTAGCTTGATAAATCCACGATGCTCCCCATAATAGCTCATCCTATTTATAAAATGTAACCTACATTAATAACTTTATTTGACCGATAACTGTGAAAGAAAACGCTAATTGATCTTTACTTGATATCCCGAGTATGAGCAGTAAAATGGACAGACTACTGAACTCAGCGAGTCACTGTATTTACCCCTGTGTTCGTCTGCAAACTTAAAGACCTGCATGTCAAAAGAATGCAACTCTATCACGAGGATCATATCAGAATAATTGAAATATCAAGTGTGGTTTGGAAGAGAAATTACATTAATGGCAGTCTGAAGTAATTTTGCGGAATAAGAAGGATCAGTGACATTGAACACGATTGATGAGGCTGCCAATGCAGCAGCTGTTTCTGCAGCAACATCAGATCCTGGATTATTCGAAGACACCTTATAAACGTCCCGTGATGTATCCATGTCTTCTGGTCTCTCCCAACACTGGTGATCATTATAAGGATTTCCCACCTGTAATTTAAGTAAAAAGTTTAAATCATTTACCCCTTTAGGCTCAAAATGTATGCACTATTCATCTATCGTAGCCCGTGGCATAAGCTGATTTTTTGACAAAACCAACCATTCAAATGCAAAGATAACGCAAAAAATAATTAAATGGTATAATCCGTTTTAAGACTGATAAGGCAGTTCCAATTAGACTTACTTGAACATATAGAGAACCAGGAATTGCAGTAGCTGCTTTCAGAAGATAGTCAGAGCCCCAACGCACCGTAGCTCTGGCATTTTCGAGTTGATTCTGCATGGAATTCCCGAACTCTATTACACTCCAAGCTAGCATCGTAGTTGTAAAAGCCATTGGCAATCCAAACTTCAAATTATCACCAGCATCATAATATCCTCCAAGAAGATTCACCTTCAAAATATTCACATAGTTAATTAACCACATGAAAACACTGTATAATAATAAACGGTTTTTCCAACGTGTGTCCAATGCACAACATTTCATGGTGTAAGTGTGTGATTTTATATTACATTAGCAGCAGATCCATCAGATAATCCTGAATCACCCCGCCATTTTACGCGTTGATCAGCAGGCAATTTCCCTGACCTCTGGCCCTCAAAGAACAAAATAGATTTATTCAGAGCAGTATAGTAATCTTGACTAGTGAAGACGGATTTTTCAAGGGCACTAGAAAAATAGTAGTTCCTAGGAGTGTTGGAAGATGCACACAAGAGCATAGAACACAAGAATATCAGAGGGCAAAGATGAGAAGTCTGCATTGTTGTTGAATGTTAATGGTGCAGTTATGAGTTTATTTTTGGTGGTGGCATTGCGGTATTTATAGAAGAGAGGTGTGTGTTTATTACTAAGAAAGATCGAAATGCACCGAACGGGTTTTTCTGTTGAAATATATTGATTTTGTCTTTGGATATCATTTCTCTGGAAGGTTATATTAGGACAAACACTACAATAAATTGAATACTTGTAGACGAAATTTTTGCATTTAAATCGTCAAAAATAAGCAATTATAATCGAAAAATTTCGTCATGATAATACTTCATCGTTTGAATTCAAATTTTAAGTTCAGATTTTTGTCATAGACAAAAATTATCACAAAATACAAAATTCATATCAAATTTTAAATTTCATCATAATTACAAATTTTATCACAAGCTAAATATTGTCGTCATTTAATTTCGACCATTATTTTGAATATCAATAAAGGGACCCACCTACACAAGTTATAACTTGCGTACGGCCAAAGATGAGAGCCAAATTGCTGGATAAAAGGATGATTTAGTATTATATATTAAATTATGATATTTGTATTTGGGAAAAGTAGAACATGAAACTATATATTATATATAAGAAAATATCAACACCTCCACAGTCCACATGAATAATGTCTATAATTCTTTTTCTGCGACATATAAAAATGATTATAATAATACTAATATTCTTAATTATAATAATTGTTATCATTATTTGTATTAACAAATAAGGAAAAGCAATGTACATTACATTTGGTTTCATGAAAACGTTTTACCAGAAGTGGACAAGTGTAGGTAGGAGTTTGGGTTAAGTTAAATACGTTTGCTATAATTTAAAGTAATGTGAAAAATTTCACTTTATATTAAATATATCTGTTTTGTTGATGCTCTTTATAGTAATTTATTTGGTAAATTTTAATTAAAGAAATTAATATCGTTTAAAAGAGGATAGATATATAAAAATATAAATACATACAACATGGTAAAGATGAATTAAAATATTATATCAAATATATGCAGTTATATTAGAGTTTGCGAGAAAAAATAATAAATCAGAAAAACCTCGGTGCTTGCACTAGTATAATCATATTTTCTAGATTGACAATTTCTTTTGGATATGATCGGAAATAGATGGGAATTTATATTTAAATATTGTACATTAATTACATTATTTTAAAAATATTTGAAAAAAGATGCCAAGCATGATATGGAAAATTAGTCCCATGCAAAGTGGATTTTAAAGATTAACATGTAAATACAAGCAGGTTAATTAGGTAGCTGTAATAAGAAAGAATGACAATCACGGGATCAACTGTGCTAAACTGCCTAACTGCCTAATCGATTACTCTGTTGAATACGCCAAAGTTACTTAAACATATTTTGGTAACACAGTATAAATACATAATCAATCAACTCTTCTTTGTAATATCTGAATTAATCACATTATCGAGTTAATCAATCATATATTTTTTTATTCAATTCTAATTAATGACAGGTCACACCTAAAAATAGACTAATCAGGATATATTAAAAATGTCCTTATTTATCGATCTCATCCAATTACTCAGTATAGTTAGTTAATAATTCTAATTTAGTTATAATAGTTACTTAATTTAACATATTCATACCTAACATATTTTTATATGGCAAAAAATCCTTATATATTTTAATTAAAAAATTATTGGATTATATTTGATCTTATTTCATCTTATTTTCAGTTATAAAAATCAGATTTTGACCAGTTTACAACTTACGCAAAACGCACAGAATTATCTTTAATTTAAAAATAATTACCAAACTACAGTTTTCCCAAAACTAAACTAAATTAACATGTACAAATTTTGTATTAAGTATTCAATTACATTTACAATACATACTTATTTTTTGAGATCATGAAAATATAGAATTTCGTTTAGATCGAACAACTATCATCTAATGAATTTTAGACCAATAGCATTACACTAAGGGGCATTTGGTTCGTATTTGGGAAACAGAATGGAATTAGGGGCATTAACTCCGACCCGACTGATCCCGCCCCGATCCCCACACCAAAAGTAACGGAGATTCGGGGATTTTTGCGGGTACGGGCCGGGGAACGGGGACAATTTTCAGAAGAAAAAAAAACGGGAAACAGGTCGGGGATGGTTTTTTATGTAAACCCCACCCGATCCTCGTTTTCCCCGCTCTACGATATATTTATATATTTTATTTACTTTCAAAATATATGTAAGTGTTAGAGATAATTTGCATTTTCTATGTTGTTAGAGATATTTTTAGATACTATCTTTTTTTCAAAATATAAGATCAGAGTGAAGTACTACAAATGTAATTTGATTTTGACTAATTAGCACTTTGCATACTAAAACTTTGGTTGAATCTCACTTTGGTACCATTACTTTTAACCTTAACAGTTTGCATCCTATACTTAAAAAACGGTGACTTTTGCATCTGTTTGCTGGTTTTGACGTTAACTCAGACGTTAATGTTAATTGTCAGAAGTAGGCCCGTTAATGGATCAAGTTTGGATCAGATCGGCCTAAATTCATATCCATATCCAATTATTTTTTCGGATTCATATTCGGATCGGATCGGATCGGCTCCAGATTTTTTATAGCCGATCCATATCCGGATCTGTTCAGATCACGGATTTCGGATCGGATATCCGCTCCATTTATGTATATTTATTTTTTTAACTTCAATTATTACAGAATTTATTTAAAATTGACAATTTTGAAAAATATTAAAATACAAGTTGAATATAACGAAGTCCAAAGATAAATTACGAACTAAAATTCGCTTTTTGAAACAAAAATACTATTGGATGAACAATTTTTTAATTCTAACAATGAAAAAAAATTGATGTTGCAAAATGAAAGTATTATATGAATTGAGACTTGGATTATGCGGCTTTAAAAAGTAAAATAACTAGGGTTATAGAAATGGACTAGACTATAGAGATCGAACCGAACGAAATATAGATAATGGGACTTGACTCGAGGATAACGGGACTTGACTTGTAAATGAAAGTGTTATATGAATTGAGACTTGGGTTGTGCGACTATAAAAGGTAAAAGAACTAGGATTATAGAAATGGACTAGACTATAGAGACCAAACCGAATGAAATATAAATAATGGGACTTCACTCGAGGATAATACGTTTAAAATTAGAATTATTAAAAAATATTTTTATTACATTATAACGGATCGGATCGGCCTAAATCCATATCTGCTCCATTTATAATCGGATTTTTCTTATCGGATCGGATTTTTAATAGGTCAATCTATATCCACCAAAATGGTCTCGGATCGGATCGGGTCGGATCAAATTTTCGCTCCATTGACAGGCCTAGTCAGAAGGGCATTTTCGGTAACATTTTTATATTTCAGTTTGCATACTAGAATTTTTCTCAAATTTTACTTTGCATCCAAGAGTTTTGTAATTCATGTTATCAAAAAATAATGGTAATTTTAAATTATCAAAAAATAATCGAGTTGTATTATTTTTTATGTTCACATTAGGATTTTAAAACTGAACCATTAGTTAATTTGGTCTAGTTTATATGATTTTTTAATGCGGAATCTTTACTATTTTGGTTGTATATTAAGTTCTAAAACTCAATTTATAAAATTTTATGACTCACACGAAATTTTAAGAATTATAGAATACAATATTACTTTGTATTTTAAGTATTGTACAATTAGATATCATATAATATTATATAATCTAGCCCGTTTAAAATAATTTTCAAGTATTAGGATCAGACTATGTAATATCTGGGATATACCGTGTAATTATTTCGGTTAATAAATAAATATTATGCATGTTCAGTATGTATTCTGTGAATTATTTGTTAAGTGGTATATGTGTTTGGGTGATTAAAAATAATATAAATTGAGTATTTTAATTTTTATATGTCCAAAATAAAATATAGATAATTGTCATATATTCCTAATTATTTTTACGTTGATTTATGATTTTATAGGAAATTTATGGATTTAATAGATTCTTTTTCCGAGTATTTATAAATTATTTTATATAATCGGGAACCAACCGACTTCACCCGTTTTTACGTTTTTATAACCCGAAACTCTTCCGAGAACTCCTTCCTAACCTAATTGCAATATTCCGAGCATTTTCCATGTTTCGACTTTTTCGATCTGGCGTACGGTTTGTCCTGTGTGGGTCCCAGTGTAATATTTTCGATACAAAATTTATTTCGGTAAATCAATAAAACTCGTATTTTCGATAAACAGGATCTTTTTATTAAACTATTATAATTATCACCTCGTAATACGTGTAACCAGGCGCTGAGACCAAGACCGCAGTACAAATTGTACAGATTTGGATAATTATCCCGAAACCAGTACCGTTTTGGATCTGTTTTTATAAATAAACGTACTATTTTATATCCGGAATGATCCAACGGGATACTTGTTATGGATTAAAAACTAAGGTATATAATTGCCGTGTTTATTACTAAGGAACGTGAGCTTCGAGGCTCGATCTGACTGCTCTTGTGTTTCGTGACTCAATTTGCCTTAACAAGATGCCTACGTACCTTGCTGATTGCCAATGATCAAGTCAAAAAATGTAGTTCTGATTTGTGGGGTGAGGCCCCTTATATAGATGTTGGGAGTCCTTGAATTGGACTTGGTGTAGGATACTTGGTGGTCAAGTCTCAGAATTAGAATGGACTTTGGAGTCCTAGGAAGTAGGAAGCTGATTCCTTATCCCATGAGGTTCCTTGGAGGCCAATCTACAAGGATTTATATCCTTACTAGGACTCATCTTAATAGCTGTTTTTCTCCCTTATTAATTAATTACGAAATTAATTGATATTCAGGGTTTTGGGCCTTCTTTGTTCCATCAGACCTGATCTGGTCCATCAGGCCTGATCAATGTGTTAACCTTTTTGGTCTGAATGTCATACATCTTCTTATTGGGCCTTTTAGCCCCAATCATGTGTTATAAATGCAATATTAATTACATAATCAGTATTTATTTACTCCCCATCATTTGCCCCCCAACTTTTGGGAAACAGTGGTTCGGTTTCGCAGAAGTTAAGTTTACTTGTTCCCTTACAGGATATCGTTTTTTCGTAAAGTGTGGAGCGACCTACACATTTACAACAATTTGCTTTTATCCCTATTATTTAGGAATTATCTTGATTTCCAGGAATTTTTCCTGAATTCTGGGATTTTTCCTTATTTTTCTGGATTTTTCCCTTAATTCTGGGATTTTTCCTCATTTTCTGGATTTTTCCTTATTTTTCTGGAATTTTTCCTAATTTTATGGCTTAAAATCGATCAGGGGTCATACTAAATCGATCAGGAATCCTGGTCGAAATCGACCAAGATCCTGATTGAACTTAATGTGATATTGTCACTCTGGTCGATTGAATCTTCGATCAGGATTCCTGATCGATTTCGATCAAGATCCTGATCGAACTAGCTCAGAAAACATCACTCTAATCGATGGAATCTTCGATCAGGATTTACGCAAAATCGATCAGGATTCATGATCGATTTCGATCAGGATTCTGATCGAACTAGCTCACAATAAGATACTTCAATCGATGGAATCGTCCATCAGGATTTAAGCAAAATCAATCAGGATTCCTGATCGATTTCGATCAGGATTCTGATCGAACTAGCTAACTTTTTACCCTTTAGATCGAATGAAATATCGATCAGGGTTCTTCCTTCTATCGATCAGGACTCTGATCGAACTAAGTGGTTTTTTACCCTTTAGATCGAATAGAATATCGATCAGGGTTCTTCCCTGTATCGATCAGGACTCTGATCGAATTAAGTGGTTTTTTACCCTTTAGATCGAATAGAATATCGATCAGGGTTCTTCCCTGTATCGATCAGGACTCTGATCAAATTAAGTGATTTTTTACCCTTTAGATCGAATAGAATATCGATCAGGGTTCTTCCCTGTATCGATCAGGACTCTGATCGAACTATTTCTTTGAAGTTCTGGTCGATTTTTGACCCTTCATTTTCCATCCGTGCTTCTAGGATGATCCTGAAGCTTCCCCATAGTGGGCTTTCCTCAAGTTGGGCCTTGCTGCATGGGCCTTAAAACGCCTCGTATTCCGAGCTTTTCGCTTATATAAGAGAAGCGAGAAGTGAGAATCCTCACTTCATTCCTCACTTCTCAAATCTCCTCTAAAAAACTCTCTCAAATTTCTCTCTTAGAAGGCGATTTCCGGCAACCTCAACCACCGCAGCTCCACCACCTTCAAACTTTTTCGGGGTTTCAAGCATTCATCCAAAGAATTGAAAGAGATATGTCCTAAGTCCAATCATGTATGAGAATTTAGGAATAACTTTTATGTAATCTGTTTTGATTTCATTGATATTAATAAAAGACTTGTTTTATTTTTATTGCGGGCTCCATCTATTTAAATGTTTAAATAAGATATACCACAGTTTAGAGTAAAGCTTTTTATGGATTGTGATGAGATCATAATAATGAGACCTAAAAGATGATAACTCTAAACTTAAATAGTTTCTAGTCGTAGGATTACTAACTGGTAATTAATAATCCGCAAAGATCGGTACATACTATGCTTGCTTCATTATGAAGGATGTTTGTTCTCATAGACATTTGTGTGGTGATACTATAGCTAGTATGTAGGTGCTTATTATAGAATAAGTTCACTGAACATGACTCACACAGCTGAACAACTGATGGAGTTCACTCATGTGTCAGCAGTTGTTCACATAGTGATAGTTGTACAAGTATCCTTAGACTTGAGGTCATCATAGTCATCTTGTGTACATTGAACTATGCTTTGGTTTAGTTCTTAGTCTCAAAGGACAATTATAAGGGCTCTACTGGGTATAGAAATTTGTACACGAAGATAGTGTATGATCAATAAAGGATCTACCCCTTCCAGTGTAGGAAGAGAATGTTCAATGTTGATCCACTTATGTTAGTTCAGGAATCTCTGGCCAGAGTGAATGAAATTAAAAAGGAGTTTCTAATTTACATTAAATAGAACTAAGCATAGCAAATGGGAAAGCAAGTGATTAAATATGATAGGCTTGACACAAGTTCAATGCCTTGTATTTAATCGTGACATTGCAGGGTAGAAGGAATTAATTGTACGGTAACTACTCACTGAATAGGTTCTTGGTATTCTAAGCAGTGAATTCGTATTATCTGGATAGTTGCGATATGCTGAGAAGTATCTCTCACGATGTACAATAAATATGATTAATTAATTAATCATATTTAATGAATTAGAGAATTTATATAAATAATGATAAAATAGTTTTATTATTATTTATTTCTACTACCGGCTTAATATTGAACCTACAGGGTCACACTATAAAAGAGAATGATTTAATGGTGGAGAAATTAATTAATAATGGCTGATAATTATTTATTTATGAAATAAATAATTAATTGGCAAATTTAATAATTGATTAAATGAGATTTAATTGATTATAAATTAACTAAGAAAAAGTTCTTAATATTATTAATTAAGAATTTAATTTTTGGAAATTAAATCAAGTGAGAGAATTATTTCTAAAGTGTTTAGAAAAAGGATTAATAATTAAAAGGTGTTTTAATTATTAGTGAGAATAATAAAGGGTTAATAATAATAATAATATTTTATGGGAAAATTTTCAGCTGAAAATTTTGCCTATAAATATACTATTATAGACCCTATTTTGCGTCAACCAAAAAGATTTACAAAACCCTAATTCTCTCCACCTCCTCCTCCTTCATTACATCGTTTTCTTGGTGGATATCGGTGGAGTGCTTCACACTTGTGGAACAGCTGCTAAGGATCTCCGTTCATCGTTTTTGGATCGCCATTAAAGACCTTCATCTTTCCATTAACGTAAAGCTTCTTAAGGTAAACATACTGAACTACGAATAAAATATTATTTTTCGCATGGATCCAGCGGAGGGTTTCGTTTTTTTTTTAAGATTTAAATTTACGTTTTCGTTGCGTTTATGTGCTAAAAACCCTTCAATGGTATCAGAGCTACTTGCGAAAAGTTTTTAATTCGTTTATGTGTTTAACTGTTTTCGATATATGAGCATGTACGTGATTCGCCATGATTTGATGTTGATATAATATGCTTATATATGTATGGTTTTGAATATATGATATTCATGTGAGTTGTATAATTATAAGATGATTATGTAATCTGTATATATATTGATATATACATGATTTATGTTTGTTCTAATTATGAGAATCATATTAGATACGGATTCTGAATTGGCTGCTGCAGATTTGCTGAAATCTGGGTCTGGTGTCCGATTTACGCAAACGAAGACCCTATTCCATAGGTAAACGAGCGTCTGAACAAAACTGATAGCAATAGCTATCAATGACTCGTCTGTAAGGCGTTTGACGTCGTTTACTGCCCCTAAACAGTGATTCTTGTTTTTCTGATTTTATTCTGATTTTTCTGATTTTTGTCATATTTTTTTTATGATTAGATCATGGATAATATGATATGTTAAGATCAGATTATGTGTTTTAACATGCTTGTATGTGTTTTATGAGCATGGTGGATGGTTATGGTCTTTCGACCTTAGTGTAATGGTTTTAATTTTGGTTTTAAATACGACTTGCATGTCGTCAATCTTTGTAATCATAAATCTCGAATGTAACTCGAGTTAATTCTTGTAAGTTCATTAGATTAGTTTTACTTTCAATCATGTAATGTAATTGAAGACTCAAGAAGGCTATCCAATGGAGGTGATACAAAGAAGAAGACGAGGCATACAAGAAGTCTAAACAAAGAAGAAGACTTATGTAATAAGTAGTTGTATTTATTTCCATCACCATATTAGATTGACCTTGATCTTTATCATGAGCTTGATAAAGATCACATAGGATGGGGCCATAACCAAACACATTTACTTTATTGCACTTTACATTTACTTGTTTATTTAATTTTATATATGAGATATATGCCTATGTTTACCATGCGATGATAGATTTAGGTGAACTTAAATCAATATAAGGCATGCTCTAGAAAATCTAGAATATGAATCGTTTCTTGCCTTAACAATAATATTATGAATACGATCATGAGATTCTTGTGTTTATGAAACACGTAATTGAATATGAATTTTTAATATTGAGAGAAAGGATGATTCTGTCAACAACATATTTCTATCTGTAAGAAAGGGTTATTAAGTGACGCCTCTTGACAATGCTCCACCCGATCTGGGAATCATCTGATTATCGATTATTGATTTGAAATATTTAATTTAAAAGGAATAATCTCTTTATAATATGATTATGATTGTAACGTAATATGATTATGATTGTAATGTAATATAATCCCTCTAAAAGTAATTGGCCTTAGAAAGTGGTTCTTATTTTTAAATCATTGTCGTTTCGTGCTACAGTCGAGGGCTTTGATTTCGAAATAAGAAATACTTGTCTATTACATAGAGATGTGTACATTGAATTAGAATCTAAAGGTACGTGCTACAGCTGTGGGCCGTTGGAGACTGATTCAATTGTACGAAATGTTGGGTTAGACTTGACTTAGAATATTGAGTTTGTCGTGCCACAGCCGTGACTCAATTATTCAAGAGGCTAAACTTATATTAGGGAATAACATAAGATGTAATTGACAAGAGTTATCTACCTATTGAACATCACATGATGTTTCGTGCCACAGCCGAGGTTGTGTGATGGAATGTAGGATCCCTATTCCCACTAGCATTATGAATGCTTAATTTTCACTTAGGGGGTTGAAAAAATTAGATAAACTAGTGGGAGACACTTATGAATAAAGACCCGATTCATATAGTGTTTTGAAATGAAATTGAATATTTGCTAAGTGTTGTTATGTGTTTATCATTTACAGATTTACTATATTCGTCATGTCTTCTGCACTATCACTCCGGAGCATACTAGATGCTCACAAGTTGACTGTTCCTAATTTAGCTATTTGTTTTCACTGTAACAAGTTGAGGCACTGGAAGAGAAACTGCAAGGTTTACCTTGCAGAATTGAAGAATAAGAAGGGTAGTAAGACTACCGCTTCTGATTTAGGCATGTTCATGATCGAAGTTAATATGTCACTTGGTCAAATTTCTACTTGGGTATTAGATACCGCCTGTGGTTCTCATATTTGCAATTCGTTGCAAGGACTAAAGGGAAGTAGGACTCTTGAAAAAGATGAGGTGATTCTACGTATGGGCAATGGAGCAAAGGTTGCGGCCATATCTGTAGGATCATTTAGTCTACATATGCCTACGGGCAAGACTATTATTTTGAATAATTGTTATTACGTTCCCTCTATTGTGAGGAATATTGTTTCTATTCCTATGTTGGATTTGGATGGTTTTTCATTTATTATTAAGAATATGAATGTTCTATCCTTAGAGATAATGTTCTTTATGGACGTGGTATTTTAAATAATGGTCTGTATGTATGTGACGTAGAGCATGATTTACTTCAGATTGAACAAACTAATAAAGAAAACGAGATGATGAAAATCTGACCTATTTATGGCACTGTAGGCTAGGTCATATTAGTGAAAATAGACTGCAGACATTGCATAAGGAAGGGTTACTTGACCCCTTTGATTTTGAATCATATCCTACATGCAAGTCTTGTCTATTGGGTAAAATGACCAAATCTCCATTTAGTGGACATGGAGAGAGGGCTGCAGATTTGCTAGGATTGGTACACACAGATGTATGTGGACCAATGTCTACACAAGCCATGGGTGGATTTTCGTACTTCATTACTTTCATAGATGATAGATCTAGATTCGGATATGTGTATTTGATGAAACACAAGTCTGAAGCCTTTGAAAAGTTCAAAGAATATAAACATGAAGTGTAGAAACAAACCAAACACAGTATTATAACTCTTCGATCAGATCGAGGTGGTGAATATTTGAATGGAGAGTTTCTAGATTATCTCAAAGAAAATGGTATAGTCTCCCAGTGGACTCCTCCATATACTCTACAGTTAAATGGGGTATCTAAAAGGAGAAATCGAACTTTGTTAGACATGGTTCGGTCCATGATGAGTTATGCGAATCTTCCAGTATTCCTATGGGGTTATGCATTGGAAACCTCAGCATATTCACTGAATAAGGTGCCTTCCAAATCTGTTCCTCAAACACCATATGGGATATGGAAAGAAAGGAAACCGAGTCTTAAACACGTTAAGATTTGGGGATGTCCAGCTTATGTCAAGAAAGTTGACCCAGATAAGCTGGAATCTCGATCTGTAAAATGTAATTTTGTGGGATATCCTAAAGAGACTTTGGGGTATTACTTTTACACCGATCATCGGGTGTTTGTCTCCAGACATGCTACCTTCTTGGAAAAGGAGTTTATCCTTGAAGGAAACAGTGGGAGCAAAATTGAACTTGATGAAGTTCAAGAAGCACAAACTACTACGGATCAAGTGGAAACACCTGTTCAGACTGAACAACCTTCTGTGGAACAGCCCATTCGTAGGACAGGGAGAGTGTCTCGCCAACCTAAGAGGTATTATGGCCTTGTCATTGAGAATGACAATGAGTTGTCAATCATTGATGATGACGACCCTGTGACCTATAATGAGGCTATGAGTAGTGTTGACTCAGAAAAATGACATAGTGCCATGAAATCCGAAATGGAATCTATGTATACCAACCAAGTATGGACTCTGGTTGAGGCTCTGAAGGTGTTAAGCCTATTGGGTGCAAGTGGGTATACAAAAGAAAGATTGGAGCAGATGGCCAAGTGGAGACCTATAAGGCCAGGCTCGTGGCAAAAGGATTCAAACAAAGGCAAGGGATTGACTTTGATGAAACATTTTCGCCTGTAGCCCTGTTAAAATCAATTCGGATTTTGCTTGCGATTGCTGCTTACTACGACTATGAGATCTGGCAAATGGACGTGAAAACGGCCTTCCTCAATGGGGAACTTGAGGAGGAAGTGTATATGACACAGCCAGAGGGTTTTCTTTCCAAGGGAAATGAACACCTAGTGTGTAAGCTGCTGCGAACCATATATGGTTTAAGGCAAGCTTCTCGTAGATGGAACATCCGTTTTGATGAGACAATCAAAGAGTTTGATTTTATCAAAAACATAGATGAACCATGTGTCTACAAGAAGGTTAGTGGGAGCGCGGTAACATTTCTTGTATTGTATGTGGATGACATACTTCTTATAGGAAATGATATACCGATGCTACAATCAGTCAAAGTATGGCTATCAAAGAACTTCACCATGAAGGACTTGGGAGAAGCAACCTACATTCTCGGTATGAAGATCTATAGAGATAGATCTAGAAGAATGATAGGTCTTACCCAGGGTACATACATCCAGAAAGTGCTTAAAAGGTTTAGCATGGAAAACTCCAAAAGAGGTCTCATACCGATGAGCCATGGAGTGTCCCTTTCCGAAAAAATGTCTCCTAAGACACCTGAGGAAAGAGAGCGTATGAGTAATATTCCTTATGCTTCAGCAATAGGATCTATCATGTACGCGATGTTATGTACAAGGCCTGATGTTGCTTATTCAATTAGTGTGACGAGCAGATATCAGTCCAATCCAGGTGAAGACCACTGGAAAGCAGTGAAAAACATCCTTAAGTACTTGCGAAGGACTCAGGACATTTTTCTTGTTTTTGGAGGTAAATCTGAGTTGAAAATAGAGGGTTATACTAACTCTAGTTTTCAATCAGAAAGTGATAGCAAATCCATGTCAGGGTACGTGTTTACTCTGAATGGTGGTGAGATTGTTGAAAGAGGAGATGTCAACGTCGAGAGAGTTGACACACATAACAACATAGCAGACTCACTCACAAAGCCACTTTCTCAAAGTCACTTTGATCGTCATAAAGACAAGATGGATATTAGATACCAGAGTGATTGGCTTTAGTACAAATGGGAGATTGAAAGAGATATGTCCTAAGTCCAATCATGTATGAGGATTTAGGAATAACTTTTATGTAATCTGTTTTGATTTCATTGATATTAATAAAAGACTTGTTTTGTTTTTATTGCGTGCTCCATCTATTTAAATGTTTAAATAAGATATACCACAGTTTAGAGCAAAGCTTTCTATGGATTGTGATGAGATCATAATAATGAGACCTAAAAGATGATAACTCTAAACTTAAATAGTTTCCGGTCGTAGGATTACTAACTGGTAATTAATAATCCGCAAAGATCGGTACATACTATACTTGCTTCATTATGAAGGATGTCTATTCTCATAGACATTTGTGTGGTGACACTAAAGCTAGTATGTAGGTGCTTATTATAGAATAAGTTCACTGAACATGACTCACACAGCTGAATAACTGATGGAGTTCACTCACGTGTCAGCAGTTGTTCAAATAGTGATAGTTGTACAAGTATCCTTAGACTTGAGGTCATCATAGTCATCTTGTGTACACTGAACTATGCTTTGGTTTAGTTCTTAGTCTCAAGGGACAATTATAAGGGCTCTACTGGGTATAGGAATTTGTACACGAAGATAGTGTATGATAAATAAAGGATCTACCCCTTTCAGTGTAGGAAGAGAATGTTCAATGCTGATCCACTTATGTTAGTTCAGGAATCTCTGGCCAGAGTGAATGAAATTAGAAAGGAGTTTCTAATTTACATTAAATAGAACTAAGCATAGCGAATGGGAAAGCAAGTGATTAAATAAGATAGGCTTGACACAAGTTCCATGCCTTGTAATTAATCGTGACATTGCAGGGTAGAAGAAATTAATTGTACGGTAACTACTCACTGAATAAGTTCTTGGTATTCTAAGCAGTGAATTCGTATTATCCGGATAATCGCGATATGCTGAGAAGTATCCCTCACGATGTAGAATAAATATGATTAATTAATTAATCATATTTAATGAATTAGAGAATTTATATAAATAATGATAAAATAGTTTTATTATTATTTATTTCTACTACCGGCTTAATATTGAACCTACGGGGTCACACCATAAAAGAGAATGATTTAATGGTGGAGAAATTAATTAATAATGGCTGATAATTATTTATTTATGAAATAAATAATTAATTGGAAAATTTAATAATTGATTAAATGAGATTTAATTGATTATAAATTAATTAAGAAAAAGTTCTTAATATTATTAATTAAGAATTTAATTTTTGGAAATTAAATCAAGTGAGAGAATTATTTCTAAAGTGTTTAGAAAAAGGATTAATAATTAAAAGGTGTTTTAATTATTAGTGAAAATAGTAAAGGGTTAATAATAATATTTTATGGGAAAATTTTCAGCTGAAAATTTTGCCTAGAAATATACTATTATAGACCCTATTTTTGCCTCAACCAAAAAGATTTACAAAACCCTAATTCTCTCCACCTCCCCCTCCTTCATTACATCGTTTTCTTGGTGGATACCGGTGGAGTGCTTCACACTTGAGGAGCAGCTGCTAAGGATCTCTGTTCATCGTTTTTGGATCGCCATTAAAGACCTTAATCTTTCCATTAACGTAAAGATTCTTAAGGTAAACATACTGAACTATGAATTAAATATTATTTTTCGCATGGATCCTGCAGAGGGTTTCGTTTTTTTAAGATTTAAATTTACGTTTTCGTTGCGTTTATGTGCTAAAACCCTTCAAGAATATCAATGGCGGATCGTGATCTGGCTCGCTTGGGGAAGATGAACACTTCTAAAAGAGGTACTGCCATTCAAATCCAATCTCCGTACACCTCTTTAATCGATATGATAAACACTAGAGGCGATGAATATCCCTATTTATCTGAATTAGATTCATATAACCACGATAACACTTTTCATGAGTTAGATGGTAGAATCGAGTCTATGAACACCATGTACAGACTTCCACCTTATCTTAGGATTACCCCAGCCGCCCCTGGGGATAGGACATGTAACTGGGAGGGTGACACTTTATTTATTTATCGAGGAGCCCTGACCGCGGGTCTTAGGTTTCCATTTCATGAATTTATTCCTCGTCTGCTTGCAGATGTAAAAATTAACCCTTGTCAACTTCCCCCTAACGCATGGAGGAATATTATCTGTTTTATGGTTTTGTGTCTTAGAAATAAATTTCCCCTTTCCGTAGCTGTCTTTAGGAAAGTTTTCCAATTTTATAATAGTTCCATGGGTCAACCGGGCTGGGTTTTAATTCTTCAACGTCCCAAAATTCCCCATATCTTTGATAGTAACTCTATAGTTGAGAACAACCCTAAATGGAGGGATGAGTTTTATAGGCTGACCTTGGACGGGGGCGATTGGGCCACACTCTTCCGTAAGCCCTTTTGTAAAGTGTCAGATGGTAGTCCTGGTAGCATCAGGTTAAGTGATGAGGAGGAGGTGGCCTATCAAACCCTCATTTCAGATGACGAAAAAACAGATACTTGGACTCTTTTAGAGGAGTTCTCGTTGAAAAAAGCCAGTCTCTCTCAGGCCAGTGATAAGGGTAAACTTACATCTGTGCTGCTATTTCTTTTTTCCTTTTTATTGCAACTTTATTATCTTCTGAAGTTTAATATTCTTTCTTCTTTTTCTTTCATCTTGTGAGGACATTAATAATATCAACAGGCCTAAGGAGGGGGAATCTGGCCGCCAGAAGAGGGCCAAGCTAAACAGAGATCCCAGGGGCAAGCCCGATGCTCCCGCCTTCCTTAGGCCTCACGTCCCTGTTATGGAGCTGGGGGATGATATGGATCCTCCACTTAAGGCACACTCCTTCAGGCCTAACTGGGGCTTTAGGAGGAGTGATACGGTGGTTGGATCCACCAAGCATGCTAAGGATTGGTCGTACCATTCCATCACTCCCCACGACTTCACTGACATTGTCAGGGGGAGTGACATCGAGTCTATCGAGCTTCTGGGTTCTCAGGCCCAAGCTGCGGTAAAATACTACTCCTTTCTTTTTAAATTCCAACTTTCTTGTTTTTTATTGAACTTGTGTTAACTCATGTTTCTTTGTGCAGAGTAACACCTACTTCCAGGCGGCCCTCCATCAGGCTAGGTCTTGGAAGGGTAACTCTGATGAGTTTGAGAAGGAGATGAAGAAATGGGAGGAGAGAGCTAAGGTCCTGGAGAAGAAGCTGGACACAAAGAAGGAGGAGCTGTCTAAGGCTCATTCTGAGCTGGTGAAACTTAGGAGTGATAAGGAAAAACTCATTGATGATTACATGGATTCTGATAAATTCAAGAATCTCATGGAAATTCACGATGAGGGTCTTTACTCTTTGCAGTTTACCCAGGGATGGGATGCAGCTGTGAAGGCGGTTTCGGAGAAGCATCCTGGCCTAGTAGATCCCAAGGACTTTATAAGTCCTGAGCAGCCAGAGACTGCGGATAGCTTGGATGCTCTCTTCAACTCTCCCCCTCCTGATGATCGTATTCTGGATCCCAGCACTACCTCTCCTCCTGCTTCTCCCGCGAAGGATGCTGAGAAAGAAGGTGTCGATAAGGAGCAAGGGAATGAAGGCTCCCGCATGGAGGAGTAGTTTTTCTAGTTTGTAATTTTATTCGTAACTTATTGCTGAACTTTATTTGTATCCGGAACTTATTACCCTTCGGGGTTTATTTATGCTGCTTTCCTTTTCATATCTTTCTCCTTTATCTTTCTAGCACTTATTATGCTTTTAATGTTAAATGACCTGCACTACTTGGCCCTTTGTGCAACAAGCACTCCTTATAATAGAAGAATTCTTAAAGTCTTCTTTTTTCAATGATCAAGGCATGATCTTTGTTAAAATAACACAAAGTATTATCACAACTTAAATATCCAAAGGTTGAAATAATTTCAAACTCATTAATATGAAGTCTTGGTTTTCCAAAACCTTACATATCATGGGTTCGACCCTTAACAATAATGAATCGACAATGTAAATCCTACTGGAATTAAAATATAAAATCCTATGCAAGCAAAGCTTCAAGATGCTTTTCAACCTACTTGTCGTTTTGACAAGTGAGAATCGTACTCAACTGATTTACACATAGTAAACCTTTAGGTTTTGTGCATGCCAAGTTCTCGGGATTTCAAAACCATCCATAGTCTCTAACTTGTAGGTTCCCCTTCCTTGAACGCTCTTAACCTTGTACGGCCCTTCCCAGTCTGGGGCAAGCTTTCCTTTCTGCCCAACGCCAGAGGCTTCCACCTTCCTCAGGACTAAGTCACCTTGCTTGAAGAACCTTTCCTTAACGCTTAGGTTGTATTAGAATGAAGCATTTTTCTGATATTCCACTATCTTCACATATGCTTCATCTCGTACTTCATCAATTAGATCCAGGGCTAATCTTTGCCCTTCTTTATTTTCTCTAGCGTTAAAGGCTTCAATCCTGGGAGACGAATGTGATATATCTACATGAACAACCGCTTCAGCTCCATATGCCAACATGAAGGGAGTGGCTCCGGTAGTGACTTTACAAGTAGTTCCATAAGCCCATAGTATTGGGAGTATTTCATCCACCCAGTTATTCCTCGACATTTCGATCCTCTTCTTTAGTCCATCCAGGATTATTCGATTCGCCACTTTCGCTTGCCCATTGGCTTGTGGGTGAGCCACAAAGGTGAATCGTAACTCAATTTCATTCTCCTCACAATACTTCTTGAATTCCTCACTCTTGAACTGTGTTCCATTGTCAGTGACTAGGATGCGGGGAATTCCATACCGGCACATGATATTTTCCCACAGGAATTGTGCAACCTGCTTAGTTGTGATCTTGGCCAAAGGCTTGGCTTCAATCCACTTAGTAAAATAGTCAATGGCTACAATCAAAAACTTCCTCTATGCCGTGGCCATGAGGAAGGGCCCAAGTATATCCATTCCCCACATAGCAAAGGGGATGGGTGAGTTGATGGAGGTCAACATCTCGGGGGGTTGTCTAATGACAGGTGCATGCTTCTGACAGCGGTCACACTTCTTCACATACTCTTTAGCATCAGCCATCATTTCTGGCCAATAGAAGCCTAAACAAGTTATCTTATGAGCTAAGGCCCTGCCCCCCAAGTGTTGCCCACAGATACCTTCATGTACTTCTTCAAGAGCCAAGCGTGCCTCATCGGGCCTGAGACATCTTAAGTAAGGTGTGACGACTGAGAATTTTGCGACGTAATTAAGTGAATAAAGTGAGATTTATTTGAAGTGATTATAATTATGTGATTAAGTGTTGATCAATTGTCTTTACTGTATATTAGAATCTAGGAGCGTAAGTAGAAGCGTTCCAATTTAAAGAGTCAGCTTAGGAGTTAAGTTGTGTTGTCGGGCCGTCAGGTAGAACGGAACCCGTCCTAAAAAGGGGTTAAGATATTTAAAATGTGAACTATGTGTTATTATGTGAAATGAAATGTTTAAGTAAAATATTGCGTCCTAGTGACGTGTCGGCCGATAATGAGAAGCGTAATTGAAACGCTGAGCGTCGGGCCGTCAGGCTGAACGTGACCCGGTACGCATAGAAAAGAATAAATATTAAAGAAGGACAAATTTTCTGATCGGACATGAGTTGTGATGTGTTCGTATGTGTGTGATTGCTTGTCTGTGTGCATGACTACGTGATCTGTTGACATTTATATGAATTTAAGGGAATTATTTGATTTAAATAAGGTTTATTTAACCTTCGCGTATTTTTATAAAATTATTTGAGTAAGATAAAGGCATGAGATTTGTTCTGTTATCGTCATAATAGTCCTAAAGACTTTCTAAAAATGATAGACGGATTTATTTCATGATCGTTGTTTTTAAAATGATTTTTATGTGATAAAATGCTATTATTGGCACAAACTTGTAAAAATTGTATAAAATCAACCGTACGCTCAAAAGTCTATTGTGAGTAATGGTTGGAAAGCTAATTTTGAGATCTACGTTTTAAAATTGTCAATCGCTATAATTTTCAACTTTCTGAGAAAGATATATTTATTATTCCACCAATATTCTATGGGAGTAAAAAGAGAAAGGAAAATCAATTTAAAAAGGGAATTAGTAAATTACTAAATTGCCCTTGTCCTGATCATTTATAAACTCATTTCTCCCCCTTCCTTTTCTTTCTTTCTCCCGTGAACACTTTTCTCTCTTTCTCTCTTTCTTCCTTACTCTCTCTCGGTTACTCTCTCTCTCTCCCGGCTCTCTTCTCTCTCTCGGTATACCTCTTGTTCCTTTGATAAATCTCACCAATTCTTCCCAAAATCTCTTGATAAACACGTATATGTAAGTAGAAGAGTGTGCATGTGTGTATATCCACTTGCATGTAGATGTGTATGCTCGATATGTGTGTGTTTACCCGAGAGCTTCTCAGTTCTTGTTGTTCTTATTGATATCATCTTGTTTAAGCATGATTCTTTCCAAATGAATGGTATATGAGATGTGCATGTTAGTTGTTTTGAGAAATTAATGGAAAAACGGGGGTTTCGTGGTTGGACACCCTCGAATGAGGGCACCACCGTGAAGCCACCGCCAACGGTGAGGAACTCTGGTGAACCGGTGGTGAGTGATGATGTTATAACTGAGCTCTAGCATTCATAAATCTTATCTTTGGTGATTGCATGTAGTGATTTGTTTAGAACCCGAATGGGTTTTTGATTTCTAAAAGTTAATGAGTGATTTTGTTGATTTAAATGGTTGTGGATGTTTATTCTAGGATAATGAAAATGGATTAGAATGATTAATGATTTAAGGATTAAGAAAAACGTTTGCATGTGTTATTTCTTGAAAAACCCGTATGGAATCTTGATTTTTAGAAGATCAAAATGATTTTTAGTAGTGGAAATGACTTGTTGATGTTTATCCTTGGAAATTATTGGATAATTAGAGTGTTTGGTAGATAAATTACTTAAATGGTTGCATGCATGTCTTGATTGTTGAAAATTTTGAATAAGGGTTTGTGTTTCTTTTGAGATTTAAGTATGTTGATTGATAAAAATGATTTTTATGATTGTTTTAAAGGTATTTGGACTTGTATAGTTGATTGGATGCTTGAAAAATCAAAATTGAGGATTGCATGTTGAAGATTTTGGTTCGACATTATACTAATAAAAGGGAAAATTGATTTTATGACTTGATCTTGGTATAATCTAAGTTTAACTAGGAAGAAATGAGATTGCATGTTGATTTAAAAGAGGAATTGATGATGCATGTCATTGTTTGGTTGTCGAATTATGATTTGTGGTTAAGGCCGGATGGATTATAGCATTTAAAAAGGTCAAATTCTAATTTAAGTGCTTGAATGGATCATGAAGATTAATTAGGGATTGTATGTGAGATTTTTGCCTAATTTGCTATGTTTGGTTCGAATTAAAGTCTAAAAGAAAGAGAATGATTGATTTGTGTTATCTATGGTTGTCGTGTTGGTTTAAAGATAACTTTAGGGTCGTTATTATAAGTTTTGTCGTTTGTTTATTCGTATAAGGATTTCTAGTATAAAGAGCTATGTGTACTAATATAAAGTATGATTTGACTTCAAGTTGAGATAAGGATGTTTATAAGTCGATTGTCGAGTTTATATAAAGGTGTAAAGGTTAAGAATAAAGTATATGATGTGTGATGTGCTATGTGCTTATGTGTATAAGTTATACTCATTTATTTGAGTCAAGGGTATAATCGAGCCATCGTAATGAGTGATCGTTCCAACAACGAGAGTTGAGAAACTGATTAAGGTTTTGGTTTTTATTGTAGATTCGAAGCGTGAGGGCATTCAGGCTAGGAAAGGAAAGGGTATACTATGTGGCAGTAGTTCAACCTTCAGGAAAGTGAATTCAGGCAAGTAACTCTCATTACTTGTGAAAATGGTTATAGAGAGGTTATTGTTCATACCATGTAGAGTATGGAACTGATTAAACAATAAAACCCTGTTAATAACTTGAGATACCCTGTCTTTGTTCTTGATAAACTGTTATTGATAAGCTTACTGATTCAACCCTTTGGTAACCTGTCTTTTCTGTTCAAGTTATTTGTTAAGCCATGAACTGTTATAAACCCTATAATTACCTTTACGAACCCTTTGTAATGATACCTTATTTCTTGATCACCCTATTGATCCTTGAAACAGATATTGATCCTTTTAATTTAAGTACCTTGTTATCCCTGATTCGGAATCCTTAGAGTTGTTCCTTGCTTGTCTTTGAATCACTTCCTTAACTTTGTTTTCTTGAAATTTGACTTAAGAATGAGTTTCGACTAGAAAGAGTCTGAATGATTTCATATTCTTGGTAATGATAAAATGAATTTAGAAAAACCTACTTTTTCCAACTCAAGGTTTTCCAAATGAATTCCTGACGGATTGGATTAGGACGTAAGAGGCTAGTGGGACTAGTCCAGTCATGGTAAGAGGCTAGCGGGGCTAGTCCAATTTAAGGCTGAAATTATGTCGATTGGTACCTTAAAGACCGGATGGAGGTCGGTACGGGCTGATCATCCGTATTATAATGAAATGAAAAGATAAAGTGATCCAATCAAGAGTTCTATATTGATTATTTAAAATGGAACTGAAACATCCTGTTCAGTAATTGGATCTTGAAAATGAAAATGGTTTATATTGCTTTGAAAAGAGTTGATTGTGATATTGTGAAGCTTAAAGCTCGTTAACCCTGATTTTAATCTGTTGATCATATAATTGGTTTCATATAGTGAAATATTGTTGCTTTCCTTTCTGAAAGATCTGTTCTGATCCTTTAATAAGTTGTGATGAATGTCGGCTTTCACCCTACTTCGAGCCTTGTTCCTTGAAAGCCCCACATTTTTCCTTCATAACCCTTCCTTAACCCAAAAGATGGAAATCTGCCACCTAGAACAAATGAAGTAGAATGCCCTGAGATTGGTAAAGTAAATTGTGGATTTCATATCATAGAACTGCTTTATAGTTACTTGCTGAGTTTTATACTCATATGTTTTGTTTTAATCTAACCATGGCAGTTAAGCAAGAAGATCGTCACGCTTAGGCGCACTGCTTGTAAGAGCGTACCTGGTGGTCCCTATCGTGTTGAGGGCTTCCGGTTTCCAGAGCAGGTAGTGGTATTTCTGAGTGAGCAAGCGCTTAGAAGGAAAATTGTAAAGATACAATGGGTTATCTGTTGATTCCAAGTCGGGATCGACTATGTATATTTAAAATTATTTTGGGGTTGTAATTTATATTTTATGATTGGTAGTTGTAATCTTGTCTCATACTTTATCCTGTTTGATCCTGTTAGTAGCTAATCAGGGTTTATGCTTATTTAGTTATTAGATTAAAGGTGTGTGGGTCCTCATTTCCTAACCCCGAGATTGAGGGCGTCACATAAGGAACCACGAAAGATCTTTTGTACAAGATTCCATCCATCAAAGAGTATCTTAGTGCTCGAACAACCAATTTTTGTGCTTCAGTAGCATCGTTCGGCAACCAACCGGTTTGAATGTGAGTCTTAATGGGATGTATCCATGACGTCCCCAAACCTATAGGAGCTACAAGCTTAACATCAATGCTCCGTGTCTTCAGAACGCGGAAGTACACACTTCCTGAACTTTCCTCTATCTCAGATGAAGCAAACTTTGATAATGCATCTGCCTTAGCATTTTCCTCCCTCGGAATGTGCTCAACATGGCATTCATCGAATTGGGTCATCACAACCCTTACTAGGCGAACATATTTAGCCATCGTACCACCCCTTGCCTCAAACTCTCCCTTCACCTGGGATATTACCAGCTTCGAGTCTCCACATATTTTTAGGTTCTTGACTCTAAGTGTCCCTGCTAAGCCAAGACCAGCTATCAGAGCTTCATATTCTGCCTCATTATTTGTGGTTGGGAAGTCTAAATTCATGGCATACTCAATTAAGAACTCATCAGGGCTTTGTAAAACCAAACCTGCTCCACTTGAATTTGTTTTTGATGCTCCATCAAAATAGAGAACCCAGTATTATTTCTCCTTATCACCCTTTTCTTTGTCCTCCTTATTAACTTCCTTGTCTTGAGGTATAGTATCTTCATGCCCCCGACTTCTTGGTTGGGTATGGTACATTCCACCATGAAGTCAGCCAATGCATGGGCTTTTATCGTCATTCGTGGCTTATACTTGATGTCGAATTCTCCCAACTGTATTGCCCACTTAATCAGCCTCCCACTAACCTTGGGACTATGAATGATATTTCTCAGGGGTTGATTTGTTAGCACCTCAATCTTGTGAGCCTGGAAGTAAGGACGCAACTTTCTCGAAGCCATTACCAAGGCTAAAGCAAACTTCTCAATAGTTGAATAATTCAACTCAGCCCCATGTAGAATTTTACTGACATAGTACACGGGTTTATGGATTTTTAGTTCCTCTTTGACCAATACAGCGCTCAAGGCACTTTCTGAAACTGCCAAGTATAAGTATAAAACTTTATTCGAAGCTGGCGTGGCCAGCATTGGGGCCTGATCCATATATTTCTTTAATTCCTCAAATGTCTTCTGGCTTTCTCCACTCCATACAAAATCCTTAACTTTCTCTAAAGACTTGAAGAATGACAAACACTTGTCTCCAGATTTTGAGATGAATCGTCCCAACGCAGCAACCCTTCCAGTGAGCTTTTGAACATCTTTGATAGTTTTGGGGGGCTCCATGTCTAGGATTACCTTTATTTTATCAGGATTGGCCTCGATTCCTCTCTTGGAGACCATCAATCCCAAAAACTTTCCGGATTCTACTCCGAAAGCACACTTTTTAGGATTTAACATCATCTTGTGGTATCTCAGGACCTCAAAAGCTTCTCTCAAATGGGTTATATGATCGGTCTTTACTAGACTCTTGACTAACATGTCATCAACATAGACTTCCATGGTCTTGCCAATAAGATCCTTAAAAATTTTATTTACCAACCTTTGATAGGTGGCTCCTGCATTCTTAAGACCAAATGTCATAACAAGATAACAATAAACACCAAAGTCAGTGATGAATGATACCTTTGGAGTATCATCCTTGTGCATCTTGATCTGATTGTATCCACTAAATCCATCCATGAAGCTCAGCATCTCATGCCCAGCAGTGGCATCTATCAAAGTGTCAATTTTTGGCAACGGAAAACAGTCCTTAGGGCCTGCATCATTCAGATCAGTGAAGTCTACGCACATCCTCCATTTTCCATTGGCCTTTTTCACCATTACAGGGTTTGCTAACCATTCCGGAAACTGTATCTCCTCAATGAAACCAGCCTCCAAGAGCTTCTCAACTTCTTGTTTAATAGCTTCTTGCCTTTCCGGAGCAAAGCTTCTTTTCTTTTACTTCACTGTTTTCCGACTTGGATCCATACTTAGCTTATGAGTGATCAGTTTCGGGTCTATTCCTGGCATATCAGCTACCGACCATGCGAACACATCACTATTTTCTTGCAAAAATTTCACCAACTTCCCTCTAAGGGGCTCTTCTAGTGTTGCACCAATGAAAGTCACTTTCTCAGGATCCTCGGGGGCCAAAGGAATCGTAACCAAGTCTTCTGTTGGCTTCCCTTATTTCTCATCATTCTCTCGGATATCCAGATCTTCAATAGGCAGAACTTTCCCCCCAACTCTATCTGCCCTTAGAGAGACTATGTAACAACTCCTCGCCATTTTTTGATCTCCTCTTTCTTCTCCGATCCCATCTCGGGTGGGAAACTTCATAACTGAATGATAGGAAGAAGGGACTGCCTTGAAGGCGTGTATCCCTGTTCTTCCCATGATAGCGTTGTAAGTCGAACTAGCCTTCACCACCACAAAGTCCAACATCTGAGTTGCTTGCCTTGGTTCCTGTCCTATGGTTGTTGGCAACTTGATTATCCCTTCTACGGGGTATTCCACTCCCGCGAATCCATATATCGGCATGTCGGTTGGGGTCAATTGGGAGTCATTATATCCCATCTTTAAAAAGGTGTCATGAAGCAAAATATCCACTGAAGCACCATTATCCACAAGGACCCTTCTCACCGGGTTGTTCCCTATTATCGGGGTGATGACCAGCGGGTCGTCATGAGGAAATTTCACACCCTCCAGATCAGAATCATCAAAAGACATTGTTACTTCTGTCCTGGCCCTCTTCGGGGCTTCCCCAACAATATGCATAACTTCTCGGGCATACGCTTTCCTGGAGTTCTTGGATAGTCCAACAGCAGTTGGCCCTCCAAAAATTGTGTTTATCATAATCCCTCGAGGCCGCGGCCCTCCAAAAATTGCATTTATAACCGGTCCTCTAGGATGGTAATTCCGCTCCTGATCGTCTTGGTCCCTCCTACGATCTTCAAAGTTCTTTCTTCCATTATTATTCCTATCCTCTGCTTCTCCAGTGTATTTGTTTAATCTCCCTTTTCGAATGAGGAACTCAGTTTCATCTTTCAGTTGTCTATACTCATCGGTGTCATGACCAACATCTTTGTGAAATCTGCAATACTTGCTCTTATCTAGCTTGGCAGGATCAGCCTTCAAAGGTTTAGGCCAACAAACATCTCGATCTTTCTCGATTTCCATCAAGATCTGGCTTCTAGGAGCATTCAGCTTAGCGTATTCAGTGAACTTTTGCCCAGGTCCTCCCTTCTTGGGGGTTGAATCAGGGTTTTGCTCAGTTCTAGGATACTTGTCCTTAGCGATATATTCCAGGTCAGTTTTCCGCTTCTTGCCTCCAACGGGCTCATTACTCACTACGGTCTTCCTCATGCTCTCTTCCACCTTGATGTACTTCCCGACCCTATCTTGGAGCTGCAACATGCTTTCAGGGGGGGCGTTTGGCCAAGGACATATTGAAGAATTCATCCCTAGTTCCCTGTTGCAGCGCTATCATGGATACCTTGTCATCAAGGTCCAGGACTTTTAAAGCCTCCTTTGTGAAACGATTCAGGTATTCTCTCAAGGATTCCTTTGCTCCCTATACAATGCTCATGAGGGATGCTGAACTTTTCTCATGCACTCTCCCGCTGATGAACTGCTTAATAAAAGCCTGACTAAATTCTCTGAAGGACCCAATAGAATTCGGGGGTAAACGACTATACCATCTTTGAGACATACCCGACAGCGTTTGAGGAAAGGCCCGACACTTAATAGCGTCATTCACGGGCCGCAACAACAGTACATTAGAGAATGTCCTAATATGATTAGCAAAGTCTCCCGTGCCATCATAAGCTTTGACAGTGGGCATCTTGAACTTTCTTGAGATATGGGCATTCATTATCTCTTCAGTGAATGGCGGAGTAGGATCATCAGGATCTCCAAGAGGAAGGAGATTGCTTGGATCAGCCCTTGGGACAACATCCCTTCTCTGTATTGGACCATCCAGGTCTATGATAGAAGGAGGATTTCTCACCCTAGGAGGTAGTGGGGGTCTGGTGGTTTGGTGCGCCTCCAAGTCACGTTTCAGTCTTTGAATCTCAGGCTCGTGAGCCTTGATCCTTTCCTGCACTTCTTGGGGATTCGTCCCTTGGGTGCTCCTAGGACGTTGACGACCATCAGTCATCGGCTCTTTTCCAGCACGCCTCCTTCTTGGGGCCACTTCATCATCTGAAGATTCAGAGTCTCTCTCAGTGTAAGGACCAAAAATTTCCTGATCCTCAGGGATAGGAGCCAAACCTTGTATATAGGGGGGCGATCGCCCTCGTGCTTCACTCCGCCCAGCATGTCCGCTTCCTCCAACCTCGAGGTAAAGGGGCATCCCATATGGGGGTTAGTAGTCACAATAGTTGAATACTCATACCCAATAGGTCGAGAATTCACAGGTGCATGTAGTTGTTGAACTTGGGGATTCGTACCTTGAGTAGCCGAGGGAATCGTCCCTTGTGGTTGAGGTTCAGTTGCCCCTATATGGGCTTCTCCTTGTGTGGCTGCATAAGTTGAATGAGGAGGTACCTCTACGGTTGACGAAATCACTTGGGTTGTCCCCGCTGGTGTTCCTCCTTCAAGGGCTCTAACTGTTCTCCGTGTTCTCGCCATGGTTGTTGTTGTGCTTTCCCACAGACGGCGCCAAATGTTATGGATTAAAAACTAAGGTATATAATTGTTGTGTTTATTACTAAGGAACGTGAGCTTTGAGGCTCGATCTGACTGCTCTTGTGTTTCGTGACTCAATCTGCCTTAACAAGATGCCTACGTACCTTGCTGATTGCCAAGGATCAAGTCAAAAAACGTAGTTCTGATTTGTGGGGTGAGGCCCCTTATATAGATGTTGGGAGTCCTTGAATTGGACTTGGTGTAGGAGACTTGGTGGTCAAGTCTCAGAATTAGAATGGACTTTGGAGTCCTAGGAAGTAGGAAGCTGATTCCTTATCCCATGAGGTTCCTTGGAGGCCAATCTACAAGGATTTATATCCTTACCAGGACTCATCTTAATAGCTGTTTTTCTTCCTTATTAATTAATTACAAAATTAATTGATATTCAGGGTTTTGGGCCTTCTTTGTTCCATCAGGCCTGATCTGGTCCATCAGGCCTGATCAATGTGTTAACCTTTTTGGTCTGAATGTCATACATCTTCTTATTGGGCCTTGTAGCCCCAATCATGTGTTATAAATGCAATATTAATTACATAATCATTATTTATTTACTCCCCATCAATACTATTTTTCTGTAAATATTAATAGCCCTTACCGTAATTATTTCCGTACAGAAAATCATTTGCAAGCCAGTTAAATCTTTATAAAACAGAGAAAATTATATATATATATATATATATATATAAATCGTTCTTCGTAATCAAACTCAATTTCGAAGGCGTTATCGAAGTCGGATTGGGGCGTGCTTATACTCAAAACGAAGCTATTGATTTGTACTTTCAGAATCATCCATCAAAATCACTGCAGAATCAAAGGTTAATTTCCTATAAACTGATTTATATTCGAATTTTTTAGAATTATAATTAGGGTTTTGAGTTTGAGCAATTGTTTTTATGATTTGATGATTGCATGTTGTAGATCTGATCATTCTGGTATATTACATGCTTGATTTGGAGTTCAATAACATGTTCAAATTAGGGTTTGATTCTCGAATTGTATAATTAAGGTTTATACTCATTTGAATGTTCTTCACTGAATTTGGGGGTTTCTTATTTAGGGATTTATAGACGTTCTAGAGGGGTGGGTTGTGTTCCTTATGAAATTTGCAATCGATTAATATAAGTCTTGCCAATCGACGAGGCCTGTAGGGGACGTGTTGTTGAATTGAATTTTTCGTCGGTGTTCTTGAGAGTTTTGGCCGGATTTCTATTTCCAGCTATTGTTTGGTTCGATTGTGGCTAGAATTGAACTCTGGGAACGATTTAGAATGAAAACCCCGTCTGAATCACACAAAACCATGTTGTTTTTGCTCAAATCGGAGCTCGTCGGAGTTGTTTTCTGGTCGCCGGGTTCTGGGTTCATAAAGAACCCGTTTCTATTCTTGGCGACCTGAAATCCTACCCGGTTTGACCCGGTTTTGATCCAGATTTTTTGTAAAATCAATTCCTGATTCCTGTTTTAACAGTTTAGTCCCCCAGGGTTTTCAAACTTTGCAAAAATTTGATTTCTGTTTCAAAATCTTTTAAAAATCAGATTTCTTTTATAAATTCATTTCCAAAATTGATTTTTATTTTCAAAAATTCCAAAAATCATTATTTTTAATTCCAAAATTCGTTTTTAATTCAAAAATAAATCTAAATTACTTAATTAATTAATTTTAATTAATAATTAATTGATTAATTGATCAATTAATTTAAATATTAATTGATTAATTAGTTTAATTATTTATTAATTGACTTTAATTGATTATTTATTTTGATTTAATTATTTTGAAATGATTTAAAAATCCTGAAAAATAGTTTCGAGCTTTAAAATATTATTCTAAATTGTTTTCAAGGCTCGATAATTATTATAAAATTATTTTAGAGTCAGATTCGAGTAATCAAACTCTGTTTATTACCCGAAATTGATCCAACGACCCATTTTGACTCCGAAAAATGTTTTAAAAATCATATTAAATACCTAAAAGAGTGTTTATGACCAGAGACCTCTTTATAAATGGAAATTCATTAGTTGTTTGACGTGCTATGTGTTATACGTGACTTGTTTGTTGGACTATTGATCTATATGTTTGGTTTTTATTTGTTTTTAGCATAACTTTCAATCCGTTAATCGGATTTGGGTAAAACGAAGTGTAGATAGAAGTATATACCGAATAGAATCATATGAGTTGAGTATTGATAGATACTTATGATATGTGAGCAGAAGAAGCAAGGCGTAGGAAAGGGAAACAAGTAGTTGAGAAGTAGGAGATTGTGATTGGAAATTTGTGAAGTATAGCGAGCTAGTACCAAGCAAGTGTTCTGAACTTTCTCGAGATATATTTTAGATAATTGATAGTCTTGTTTTATATTGCAAGTGCTTTGAAGCACTGAACCCTAAACCTTGATTCCAGTTATTGATCTTTGAGCCGTAAACCTTATTCTTTCTGAACCATTGATTATTGATTAACCGAATACAAACCACTGAGATACGATACTACTCCACAAATACATCCACAAATACATACAAACCAAATGCCAAACACTGAACCAAGATTGCTTATATACTCAAACCATTGTACCTTATGCATTGAAAGATCAAATCCTTGTAACCTTGAAACTTTGATTATCTTGTTATCCAGTTCTTTCACCACTTGTTAGCGATACTTCCTTTGTGAAAATTGAAACCATCTCATGATTGGAAATCCAACGTTGCTTATGATTCTGTTTATTGCTTTACATTGGTTATTCTGTTATTATGTTAGAATTGGATTGTTTTATAAAATTGTGGACCAGATTCGTGGTCAGACCAGATTGGTGGTCAAGTTAGGCCAATGTGTGCCTTGGATCCAGTAATTAGAGCAGAGTTGTGTGCCTTGCTCGGGGTTAGTGCGTGACTGATCAGCAGCCTAACCTTGGTTTTTAAAATGAAAATATAATATCCAATTCTAAAACATTACTCATTGTTCACTTGATACCTTAACTTATTTCACTTAATCATTATTCTCAATCTTGTCAATGTGACTTGCTGAGCTAGTTAGCTCATTTGTGCGTTGTTGTTATATTCTTTTCCAGTTAAGAAGGAACCGGTTGGTAGCGAGGATCCCCAATCCAGTACGAGAGCTAGGGGTCCAGGTTGATCGGGTTAAGCTAGCCGACAACTTTTAGAGTAGTTTAAGCTTAATGAAGTTTGTAATAATGTTTATTAATCAGTTGTAAGTTTAAATAATTGGGATTCGGCCGTTTGTAATATAAGTGTGTGTGTGTGACTTCTGTGCATACTTTAACCTGTTGCATTCCGTGGTAATTGGTAAGTAGGGTCACTGCATATTATTATTATCTTTATTATTGTTATAAAGCAGGTTATAAATAAGGTGTGTATGAGTGGACCCCAAACTTATGACCCGGGTTTGGAGGGCGCCACAGACTATCTTTAATTATTATCTTTACGCTTATTTTATTTAGCTAATGATTATTTACTCTTTTTTCTTAATATAATACTCCCTCCGTCTCATAATTGAGGCTACTACAAATTATAGTACCATAATTGATTTTTAAAATTTTTTTTTTTGTATAAAAAACTAAACATTAAATTTTTATTTAGAAGAAAAGAATTTTAAAAAAATTGAGGCAACTATATTCCATAAGAGTTTTAAAATGCGTGTCGAGCCCCCGTCACCCAATGTAAAGAATTGGGTGGGATAGAGGGAATATTATACTTCGACTAATTATCTTTCATTTTAAATTATATCCAGACTTAAAAAAAAGGAAATTGAATTATTTTAGATAAATTTATTTATTTACTTAAAATAATTGTAGGATGCAAACTGTTACAATATAAAGTTATAGACCTAAAATGAGATTCTAGATAAAATATGGGATGCATACTATAATTTAAGTTTGCATAAATTTTTTTCAAAATATACATTACCATAAATACCCTTCTGACAATAACGTTAACGTCTGACTTAACGTCAGAAACGTTAAAGGGATGCTTATTGACAGCGTTTCTAAACTTTGAGGTGCTAACTGTTTTAGTTTAAAATATTAAACCTGAAGTGAGATTCAGCCAAAGTTTTGGGATGCAAAGTACAAATTAGTCTTTGATTTTATATAAATATTTCATGTATCAAGAGACAAAATTATTAGAATTTGCAGTATAATATTTAGTTTTTGCTACTTTTTTTCTACATCTTGCATGAAAAAAAATTATTTAATAGAAATTTTGATTTAAATAAAATAATCTCATTACCCACGGAGATCCCCGTTCCCTGTTTGGGCCGGGGACGGGGAATGATATATAGTTCCGACAGAGAATGAGCCGGAGGCGAAAATTAGGTTTAAAGTCGCGAGCCGGAGGCGGGGATAGCACTACCTGGACCCGAAGTGACCCGACGCCCCTCCCTAAATGGAATACAAAAATAGCAAGGAGGAGAAAGGAAAGGGATTAACTGTGAATTTTGTTACTTATTTGGTTCAGATCCGGAAACGGAATGAAAAGTTACTTGGTTATATTAAAATTTAATTTTTCTAATATCATATAATGTAAAAAGAGTAAAATATATTTATATTTATAACAATATAATTTATTTACATTAAAATAAATTAATATAATTAATTTAAACATCTTTAATTTTTTATAAATTAACATATAAATTATTTATCAAAAATATTTTAAATTTATAAAACTAAATAAAAAATTAGTTTTTATTTTTTAAAAAAGAATTTACATATTAATCTATTTTTTGGATTGTAAGATTTAAAATAATAATTAAATTGAAAAGGGAAATTAAATACCTGAGGGAGGTGTGGAATGTGTATTGAAGGATTTCAGGTAAACCTAAAACTAAAAAAGGTTAAGAGAATGACAATTTTTTACTAAACAAACAATAATAAACTGAATGAGTATCCTTGATTTTCTTTCCCTTTGTTAATTATCCCTAACCAAACACCCCCAAAAGATTTCCTTTTTTATAATTCTCATCCTCCAGCACTGACCATTAATTAATAATTCTAATTTAGATACAACAGTTACTTGATTTAATATATTTATATTAAATATTTTATATGCCAGGTTACCAATCCTTCTTTCCATACATATCCTTCCTAAATTTTAATATATGAGCATAACGAGATATGTATTTAACCAATCACCAAATTTTGAATTATTTAAGACTAAAATAAAATTCCTAAATCGTAGACCGATAACATTATATTAAAAATCTCTTTATTTATCATATTAATATATTACATATTTTATATGTCAACAAAATACACACACACACATATATATATATATATATATTAATTAAAATAATTATGATTATACAAATATTTTTTCTCATACTTTGATAATTCGAGTTTCGTTTGATTTATATCGGCTATATCACAAGTTCTATAAATTTGATTTTGACGAATTACAGCCCATATGAATCTCACAAAATAATATTTAATTAAGACATGGTTTAAAAAACGTGATCCTAATAAAATTATCCAGAAAGTGAAGTTAAAAGACAATTACAAATTTTTGCATTATGTATTAGATTACATTATGAATACATATTTATTTTTTGTCAAAATCATGAAAAAATAAATATTTCTTAATTTTAGATCAAAGATTTATGATCCATTATTTCAAAATCTAACTATACTTTAAAATAATTAAAGAAAGAATCGAGTTGGATTTGAAACAAATAAAAAGAATAAATTTTTCTAGTAGAATTTTTTTAACATATTTCATTTAATTTAATTTTGTTTCTAACTTGAGTTCTAGAAATTATATTATAGCGATTTTACAGTCAGACAAAACTCAATAAATAATCTTTAATTTAGTGATAGTTTTAAAAGTACTATCCAATTAAAATTATCCGAAAATTGAATAGATGAGATAATTACGAATTTCGCATTTAATATTTCATTCCATATTGGATACCTACCTATTTTTGGTTGAAATGATGAAAATATAAAATATTCATTTTTTAGCCAATGATTATCATCTATTTAGTCTTTATTACTTTAGTTGTCAAGTACCAAAATTTTGGATAAGACCTCTTTTACCCTTATTATATATAAGGATATAATAATTAATTTTCCTATATATAAATCAAATCTGAATAGGATTATTCTACTTCAACAAAGATCTGAAATCAATGGGAGGGGAGACTTACCTCATATTTATGCTATGCTTTGGACCCTGTGGTTAACCAGAAACGAATGTGTGTTCAATAACATAAGAATTCCAGAAGCAACTATAGAACAGTTATTCAAGAACAGAGCTTGGAAGTGGAGCATTGCTAAACAGCAAATCTCGGAAGATTTTAAGGTTAACTGTCCCATTAATCCTTTATTGTCTTATAAAAACCACGTATTATGGGCCAGAAATAGACTGTTAGATTTCATGCTTCATGATAACACCTTTGCTGGGTTCATAGACGGGTCTTGGATAGCAACACATGTGGGCTGCAAAATGGGTATAGGAAGATTCATTATGGATAAAGATCGTAAGGTTCACTTTCTCTTCTTTGGCCCAATATACAACTCAGTCGAAGGCTGGGAAATTGAATTAAGGGCACTTCACTTTGCATGTGAAGCAATAATCAACAAAATATGGTTTTAGGTAATGAATTACACACAGGGGGGGTGAATGTGTTTTAGTATTTTTATGCTTTTCTTGAACTATTTTGGTTTTGAATAAAGTAAATCAAATCTTGTAGTAAGATGTGTTAAAACAGAAATTAAACATGCAACTATGAATAACACAGATATTTCAAAACTCACTTAATTTTATATTAAAATTAAGAATGTTTTGATGCTAAAGAGCTTAGCTTCAATCTTGAGATAATACAAGAATTTCTGATCTAATTGTTACTACTAACAAAGGTCAAGTGTTAACTTTATATGATAGTTAACTACTGGTTTACACAGTGTAAAATCAGAGATGTTATTCACTGTAAACTGTCACTAATCATTCCATTTTAGGAAAAGTATATCTTCCATTTCTGGCTTAGCATATCTTTGCATACTGTGTTAATTTTGATCCTCCTCTGTCAGTTAATCTTCACCCTTGATCTTGCACACTCTCCAAGCTGTTTTTTGTAGACTTGTCAATCCAACTGGTTGGATTGTTTGTTGATTGTTAATCTTGGATATTAAACTAGTCTGCAATTTGTACTTTGAGATTTTACCTCGAGATCTCCAATTAGGCATATAGAGAACTTGACATCTCGATAAGTATAATGGCTTATCGAGATCTCTAATACTCCATAGGTGATTTGACTTGTAGAGGTCTCTGAGTTCTCTATAAGAGAATTTAGCTTGTCGAGATCTCTTCACTTCATGTCTTCACTTTAGCTTATCGATATCTCTGAGTTCTCTAGTGACTTATTGACTTGTCGATAACTTAGAGTTCTCTAATCAAATTTAACTTGTCGATAACTCAGAGTTCTCTAGTGAAATTAGGCTTGTCGATATCTCTGAGTTCTCTAGTGAAATTTGACTTATCGATAACTCAGAGTTCTCTAGTACTATTTGACTTGTCGATAACTTTAAGTTCTCTAGTGAAGAAATGGCTTGTTGATATCTCCAATCTTCATGTCTTCAATTTGGCTTGTCGATATCTCTGAGTTCTCTAGTAGTTTTCTTGAGTTCTCTATAAGTCATTCTGGAGTTCTCGAATGACTTCTCTATAACACTAAATGTGTGACTTGTAGAGATCTTGACTTAAAACATTTTTCTCAAAACAAATTTATTCAACTCCAAGCTTCTTCATAATTCTTCTGAGGCATGATCTTCTTGATCTTCTTCCAAATAGAATTCTTAGGCTTTATACTGTTTAAAGAAAAAGACTCTAGTCTACTCTTTGACATTTTTACAGACTTTAAATGTTACAAATACAAAATGCAATCTAAGATTACAATACAACTTACTTAGGGTTGTTAATTTGACTTAGTCTTGTTAAGGTACATGCATATCTTGCACAATATAGGGTTGCATGCATCATGCTGCCTAGCTACGAACTCTAAAATGCTATATGACGATGTATACAAAAGCAAGGCTAATCTCAGACAGGTAGTCAGAGCTACTGAGTTCCTACAACCCCTTAACAGTTTGAGCAATATAAAGTGATACTAATCAATCGAACCCAAAATGGTGAAGCAGACCTACTAGCAAAAAAAGGTGTCGCTCGTCCTTCTAGGGTGTCAGGTTGGAGTTAATATACATCTAAACTTTAACTACTTCATTTAATTTAGTACCTCAGATGCCAGCCTTGATCTGCAAGTGAAGATTTGTCATAGCAGATATACTGCTAATTAACTTAAGTTCTTCACAAATAAGCATTCAATTCTCCGCCTTTTATCCCTGACCCTTATCTGCATATTCTGATACTTCCTAGCAAAATTTATGGCCCGAAGATTATTTGGATTTTGCCTATTACCCTATATCACTATCTTTCTTAGCAGTCAATGCATTGTGATGACTCACCGTGTGTTACTTAGCTGGTGGGTGAAAGGAGTAGTAAATACACTCTCTATTTAACAAACATCCATCTCTTCCTTCCTATCACCTTACTCATCCCTTCTAACCCTATCTTACCGCTTTCTTTCTCATGGCTTACCACTGGATCCCCCCTCCTCAGGGCACACTAAAAATTAACATCCATGTTGTAGCTGCAGTGGCTCCAACTTGCTATGATAATGACACCGGTATGGGTGCCATTTATCGCGACTCAGTAGGTAAACTAAAGAACATAGTAGTCGGGGTCATCCCTAACCTCACTGCAATAGGAGCACAACTATGGATCATCTTCATAGTCCTCAAACGTGCGTTCCTTGAGGGATATCGTGATGTCATAGTAGAAACGGACAATATTGCTGCATACATGGCCATCAAAAACTTCTCCCTGGGAGTTAAAGCTCAGATCTTTGACATTGTATCACAGATTGATATACACATAAAGGATCCTCGCTGGTTTTGCATGATATCCTTCATATTTCCAACTCGTAACAGAATAGCCCGTTACACAGCTAGAGTAGGTCTGGAACTTGGAGACCGTCTTTATACTCTGGATAGACCAGTTGCAGGGGTTGAATAACTCCTAGACTGTGACATGGGCATGGGTCCAGACCACCCAGATTATGAAGATCTCGTGCTAGCAACTAATGCTCCAGACCCATTAGATTTTGGTTCAGCTCTAACACTCTCAGATAATATGGCAGACCTGGGACTGGGCCAGCTAAATGCACCACAATCTGTGGCTTGTGACATAGAAGAAGCAGAGAATCCAGCTGACTTGGATGATGTTCTAGAGGACCACTTTCAGGGTGGCATAGCTTCTGATAAGGGACTCTTGTTTGCAGGAGACATCCCCTGGTGGACTAAGCTTGCAGTTCCAGATGGAAGAATCATCTAGAGAAGAATCTTGTTGCTCACTTATAACTAGTAATTATATAACTAATCTAGCTTAATTAGATAACCACCTTCCTAGGTCTAGATTTTAGCTCTAAGGTTCAACAACTTAGATTGTATGTAACGTTTAGGGGTTGGTTTTTGGGTTAGTGTTCACCTATGATGATTTTGTAACTTAAGGCCTTTTGCCTCTATCAATATCAATGCTTAACAAAAAAAACAACTTTTATAATTTTCGTACTTAACTTTAAGTAATAAAAACAACATTATTCAATTATACAAAGGATAAATTTTGTATAAATTGATGAATTTGATGTTTTTTTTTCAAAAAATACCTTTGTTATTCATCTTTTCCCCCCCAAATAAATGGTAGTTTTAAAAGTTAATTAAAAGATACATTTTTAAGTTTTTTTTTTAAAAAAAATATGTTCAGAAACTTTACAACTCAAAAGGTAACTTTATTTTTATTTTTCTGAATGTTGATTTTGGGGTTTATTCGGTTGCATTTGTTGCATCCTTTTTTGAGTTGATTTTGGTTGTATATGTTATAAATGAAATCAATTTCAATCCAGTATCTAAGAAATCTGAATCACTAAAAATAAATTATTTTTTATCGAGATGACATTATGTCAAACTATTGATATTTATGAAAACAAATAAAATTAAATCAATCAAAAAACAATTTCATGATTAATCAATCAACCAAAAAGCAAAATGGGTAGCAGACTAAACTCATTATAATCAATGATTGTAAATTTAAAAGTAACGAAAATAACTAATTGCAACATGTGTTAAATTTTAACTTTTATATCTTTATGGATAAATATATACTTCTTTGATAAATAAAGGAGAATTAAATCAAACTGTATATGATGAAGGATGATGATGACGGTAAAGGATGACAATGCCAGAGACACGATGGAGGATGAAGAATGAAAGAAAATACGTGGGATCGTAGGTTTGAAAAACAATAATAAAGAAAGTGCAATAAAGAAGGAAAAGAAAACACCGTATTTTAATTTTTTTTCATAAATTTTAAAATATTAATCATATTTTTTTCTATTAATGTGAGTTTAAAGATCTTGATATAAAGTTTAAGAAAAGTTTTCTAGTTGTGTGTTTATTTTATTAAACATTTAAATATTCAATTTCTTAATTTAAAAATAAAATATAATAATAGTAAATAAATGTCAATATTGAGTTTTTTACATGTTTTTCTCATAATTCCACGAAAAATATTCTGAGACTAACCTCTGGATCCTTATTCTCATTCACTATTATTTTATTACAAAGACAATTGATAAGTGTGGGTCGGTTATGGTTCAGTGCGTAACACGGGTAAAACGCTAATTTTTATAATTATAATTAGTTTAGATTCTGTGCGATGCAGAAATTGGTTAATATTTAAATATTTTTAAACTTTATTTATTCAATTATATAATAAATTTATATAAATATATAATACTCATAGATTTGTAACACAAATATTAGAACGAAGCAGTCATCGTAGAATATATTTTGATTGTAATTTAGTGAGATAAGAAAATTATATTTAGTAATTTAGTAGTTTAACATGCGTATAATACTATTTATTTTATTTTCAATAACTAAAATAGGTTATAATTGTTATACCAAATTTATAAAAAACATGTCTTCAAAATTAGAATATATAGCCCGCAAGTGTTGACTCGGTTAAAGAGAGGATAATTAGCCTCTTGGTCACAGGTTCGAATCACACGGGAGGAAATTTTTTGATTATGTCTCCTGAACCAGAGTCTGTCGCGTTTATCATGGTTCATATGATTTGCAGGCTATTGCGTGAGTCCGTGGGGTTTACCCAGTATGCACCCGAAGGGTAGCGGCTGCGGGTTCTCTACGATAATTTTTTTTAAATAAATAGGGTCACGGTCCAATAAGATTTTATTAGAAAATGAAAACCGTGAGAACTGACAATTACTGTATATAAAATTGGTGGTTTTTTGAAAAATTAAAATTTTGAATTCGGTAAATTGCTAATTTTATGCAAAATAAAAAACGAAATCTTATAAAATCACCCATTTTAACTATAATAATCACGGGTTCTTATGGTTATCATTTTTATGAAATTATTTATTATATAAATTCGTGGAGTATGTAACTGAAGTATGTAAATATGTAATTGGGCAATGGGGAACCAAAATTTGTTACCGAATTACACTTGACATATTTTTATTGGAGGAGCTCGTATTAATACATGCAAGGTCTAACTTATTTATAAGTAAATTAGTTTAGTACGTTGCAATTCGCAGCTGTCTTCTAAAATAATGTTTTATTTTTTAATTTGTTTCTTATTTAATTTTGATCATTTTTAAACTATAAATAATAAATAAATATATTAAATTAAGAAGTTTAAAAATCCGTTTTCTCGTTAAACATGTTTACTCCATTGAGTCGCTCTCTCATTATTCACAAATTTTATATCATAAAGTTATATTATTTATTAATCAATAATCAATGTAATATTTTTTTCTATTTATTAGTATAAAAATATGAGAAAATTACAAAAATAGATTAAACTATATAAGAAGCGCTATCTAACACCCTAGTATTCTCCTTTACATAAGTATAAAATAATGATATAATGATTTTAAAAAACATTTAGAAAACTATTTTATAGATACTTGTCCTTATAATATTTAATTGGCTAAAAATTAGGAAAATATAATTTAGTAGGTTGATTTTAGGAGAAATGGTAGATATTGTAAAAAAAAAATTAAGAGAATATTAAGATGATAAGTTAATTTAAAGAGAAATGTGAAATTTTAGGTGAATATTTAAATTTAAACACATGACATATGTACTGGGACGTATGAAAAAATAGATGACCAAAGGCATTTATACTTATTCCCAGTTTAAATTTGATGAGATAAAAAAGGTTTGTAGTTAGTTTATTTTCTGTAACGTGTTCCCGAGATTTTTGAACGAAAGAAAAGAGTAGAAAGTAAAGTTAAATAAGAATTAATTTCACTTCAAAACTTTCTTTTTAAAAGTGAGATGATTGTGCGAGAAAGAATAATTGGAGTGATAATTATATTGTATATTTTAACAAATTTTTACGTATCAAATTTTTACTTTTCTTTGGTACAAGATTTAATCCCCTTATTTTATTTTCTTCATCTAAACTCGGGTACATAAAAAATTAAATATTTCCTTTTTAATTATAAAAAATTTAGAAGTAGCGTAAGTTTATATTGGTGGCATGTAACTTTTATCTAGATATACTTAGTTCTATATATCCTGCGAGTCCAAATTCTACCGTACCTATGAAAAGTGAGTAAAAACAATGATTTTATTCCTATTAAAAGTGAGTAAAAGTAACCTCTTGTAATATTCGGCACCAGCCCAAATTCAATGCACGATAAAATTACATAAATCATTTTCAAAGTAGCCAGGAAGGAAACAAAAACAAGCATCCAAAAAACATATTTCAACATTCCAACAATAGATACTAAACAAATCCCCTGCTTCATTTAGATGATGCGATTAGCTCACGAGCCTGATTATGCACCAATTTGTCACAACACAAAGGACAAATTTGAAGGTGACACTGAATGATTAAGAAATCGAAATTTCTGTAAGAATAATATAAATATAAAAACCATTCCCATAGAAATTTTAATTATATTAATCTATATTATCATGCAAATTCTTGCAACAAGTTTTTTACATACTGCAAATTACTTCATAAGAATAGTTTAAGTAGTTGATGAGTAGTTAAGTAGTTGATGAGAAGTAGGCAAGAGCTCCTACAAATGGTGCATTGATGTATGTTGCAGGCTCAGATTGTTGATAGTTATTTCGATCATCCGAGAAATTGTCATTGTTATCAGGACCTCCAACAATAGCTCCCTCATGGATATTTGGATTCGGTGTGGAAGACTGCAAGTACTGGAATCCCTCATTGCAACCAATGTGACCAGGCTCTTTATGTACCGACGGTATGGAAGATCCCCTGTGGTGGATATTGCTCGGAGATTTATTTCCAAACCCGACCATGTACGATATTTTTTGTGGATTATCGCCTAATATGTAATCAACCTGCTGCTTTGCCAATGCTCGGAGCTTGTCAGCTGCAAATACTGTTGTTCCACAATGAGCAACACCATGGGTTGTATCGAGATACTTGGCATATGTCAAAAGGAGTAATGTTGAGGCAGTCACGTACTGCAGATTGCTCCCTTGTGTTTTGTATAAAAGCCCCCCTGAAAGCCAGATGCAAGATATGTTTCAATCCTAAACTTTATGGCCATTGCTAACAAATAAAACCAAGCAGCTAGTAGATTAGGAGATTAGTATTAATTAGGGGAAAAAGATGTTAAGGTAGCTGACCAGGGGTATACTGGGCCTGGAAATTAGGTGATCCTGGAATCAAAGAGCATATATAATTGTCGGAGTGTGTTTTATATTCCTGTAGCCCTTGTTTCCCTGCCTCCAGAAAACTCTGAGTGACAGAAAAGAATATAAATACTTCATGAGGTTAATTCTGACCTTAAAGATTAGACGGAAAAAAATAATTACCTTTGAAAGAAGAATCTTGGTTCCAGGTCGCTTGTCATCCCAACTGAACGAATAGGTGTCATCCTCTGCACCTAGTACGCGTCCATTGTACTGGATGTACTTCAAATATGTGGGATTCTGTGTAGCTTGATAAATCCAAGATGCTCCCCATAATAGCTCATCCTATTTTAAAAACAAAGGTTACATTACTAACTATTTTTGACAGACAATTGTGAAAGAAAACGCTAATTGACCATTACTTGATATCCAGAGTATGAGCAGTAAAAGGGGCAGACTACTGAACTCAGCGAGTCACTGTATTTACCCCTGTGTTCGTCTGCAAACTTAAAGACCTGCATGTCAAAAGAATGCAACTCTATTACGAGGATCATATCAGAACAATTGAAATATTAAGTGTGGTTTGGAAGAGAAATTACATTAATGGCAGTCTGAAGCAATTTTTCTGAATAAGAAGGATCAGAGACTTTGAACACAATTGATGAGGCTGCCAATGCAGCCGCTGTCTCTGCAGCAACATCAGAACCTGGATTACTAGAAGACACCTTATAAACGTCTCGCGATGTATCCATGTCTTCTGGTCTCTCCCAACACTTGTGATCATTATACGGATTTCCCACCTGTTGATAATATTTTTGAGCAAAAAATTAAATAAATTTTTGACCTGGTCCAAAACCGCAATTACACAAATGACAAAACATGACGTGATGAACCCGAACATGACCAGGAGTTACTTAAAGTTGTCGAAATCAATTCTGTTTTCCTTACATGGACATATAGAGAACCAGGAGTTGCAGTAGCTGCTTTCAGAAGATAGTCCGAGCCCCAACGGACCGCATCTCTGGCATTTTCGAGTTGATTCTGCATGAGATCCCCGAACTCTATTACACTCCAAGCTAGCAACGTAGTTGTAAAAGCCATTGGCAATCCAAACTTCAAATTGTCACCAGCATCATAATATCCTCCAACAAGATTCACCTTCAAAATATTTAAACAATTAATAAACAAAAACACTATACGATAAATAAAACAGATATCAATATACCACAGTGTAAAAATACTTAATAGTACATATTTGTACTGTGCAAGTGTGTGTTTTAAATTTACATTAGCAGCAGATCCATCAGATAATCCCGAATCACCCCGCCAATTTACGCGTTGATTTGCAGGCAGTTTCCCTGACCTCTGGCCCTCAAAGAACAAAATAGATTTATTAAGAGCAGTATAGTAATCTTGACGAGTGAAGGCAGATGCAGACAAGAGCATGGAACACAGGATGATTAGAGAGAAAGAGTTCAAAGTCTGCATTGTTATTTTTTGTTATGAAGGAGAGGTGCATTTAGTTTTAGGTGGCATAATGGTTTTATAGAGGAGATGTATTGTGGCTGTGTACAAGTAATTAGGTAGTAGCTGCAGGAAAGAATGAAATCACGGGATCAAATGCACCGAACGGGTTATTCTGTTGGAAAACTTTTATGATGTAATATTGTGTTTCCATAATGATTTCCATGGAAGGTTTAAGATAATATAAATCGTCTATATTCTATTTTCACGTAAATCTCACTTATTTTGCCTTGTATGCCTTATAATTCAGTAAATTTCGGAGTTTAGCAAAGATCGAATCTAGAATCTGAGTTAATAAGAGATAAATTAAACCCTTAATCACTTGAGTTTTCTCACTTATTTAAATTATACTTAAAGTTATAAGAAAAACGGTCAAAAATTATAAATTTAATTTTACAATTAATTTTTTGCAGTGAGTATAGCTTAGTTTTTGTTTTGAACAATCATTTACCTTTTTTCATTAATGAGAAATATTGGGAAAAAGTTATTATTAACAAGCAAGAGTCAAACATGTGAGGCTAGAAATGACTAGATTAAATTAGGTAGCAGCTATTGCAAAGAAAGAATGAGAATCACAAGATCAAACTATGCCAAATGAGTTTTTTCTGTTGGATGGCGCCAAATTACAGTTACATTCTTACGTTTGCTGCCAAACAGGTTATTATGATGGAAGTTGCAAAAAATGAGTAAAAAAGTTGCTTATAATTACAACTTGAGTCATTTTCTCACATCCAAAATTTCTGTCTTTTATAGTTGATCGATGTAGTCGCAACTCGCAACTAACCCGGTGACATCTCTAGCTTAAGGATGGAAAAATAAGATATGTGTAAGGATGGAAAATGATTTCGGTTCGCCCGATCCCCGTATCGGGGAGCGGGTCAATGACCGGTTCAATGACAAATATTTATATCTATCAAGTCCGATCCCAGTCCCCAGTCCCCGACCGGATTTCCCGCTATGCAATATATTTATATATTCTTATTTATGTTCAAAATATGCAAATGTTAGGGTCAAATTACTAAAAATGTATTTTAATTTTACATAATAATTTCATGTGGTCAAAGAAAAATTGTTATAATTTGTAGTATAATAATTAGTTTTTGTTACTTTTTTTTACATCTTGCATGAAAAAACTTGTTTAATAGAAATTCTCGTTTAAATAAAATATTTCCCATTTTCGAGAGGATCCATGTTCCCCGAGAACGAGAAATGATATGTAATACCCCACAGGAAATGGACCGGAGATGAGTATTCGGTTTTAAATTGGAAATCGGAGACGGGAATAACATTACTAGACTCTGAAATAACCCGACGCCAAGTGAATGCGGGTAACCAGCAAATAAAAATGTAGTCGGGCCAAAAAATATAGTTACACATATATATTATTTTCGGGAGCTAAAATGTGCATTTTTTTTGTAGGTGCACATCTTTAATTAATATTAAAAATGATTATTTAGTATTTTGGTTTCAATCTTGACAAAATTGTTACAAATATTATTATAAGGAAGATGTTTTTCTTTAAAGATGTCAGGGAAGATATTTTTAATAGTGTTTATTTTTTAGTTTTTTCTCGAATGATATGTCACAATATTTGACGAATTTTAATTTGAGAACGTATATGTATGTAGGCGGATCTCATCTCATTAGAAGAAATGTTACCCGTTGTTAATATATACATAAATATTTGAAATTAATTATGTTCACGGGATATTTAACATTTTCCAAACATTTTTCCTAATAGATTTTGTAACCGAAGAGTATTCTTTTGAAGATAGAGATGAAATTCCCTGGCGTAATTAGAGGAGATGTGATTAGCTCACAAGTCTAATTTATATGTACCAAATTGTAAGGACAAATTTGAAGGTGACTTTGAAAGATGAGAAATTAGGAAATCAAAATTTCAATGAATATAATTAAAAAACGTTCCCAAATTAATAATACTACGTACTCAAAAAGTTTTTCAAAATTGTTTCCAAAATAATACTGTCATCTTTTAATTCATGGGGCAACTTATTATTCAGGAACAGTTTTGAAAACTGTTTTTGAGACTCTAGCATTCCCCCTCAAGATTTCCATAACTGTATACGCATGAATCGAGTGTTAAATGTATTCCAAATCAGTTGTTTGCCTTTTGAACTTGGATACAATCTTTATTACTAGACTTGAAACCGAACACAGCAAAATATTTAGACAATGAGTTTGATACTTCTGTTGCTGCAATATAAGGGTTTGGCGCCTTGGGGTGTTCCAAATTTTTACCATTGACACCCGAACACCCTAATAGTGATTTTTTAAATGCATGAATAGTTTAACATGAATAGTTTAACAAACTATACATGTAAATAGTTTTTACCAGCAAACACTATTTTTATCTTGTCACTCAGAACTTGTACAATGCTTAAGATACAATGTAAGTTCTTAAAAATATAGATTAACACGTAATAAAGATTAAATTTTGACCAGGAATCAGCTCCAAGATTAGGGGCAAGTACTCTCCCTGCTCAACTTGATGTCTTCTTTCCATCAGAATCAAAATTGAGCAATGTTGCCTACTAAAAAAAATCATAATCGTTTCAAAATGACACATGTCATCTTTTAATTCATGGGATCAATATTAATATACGAGAGGTCCATTTCATTTATGAGTGAATATCTAAAAGCACGTTCGGAAACAGTTTTTGGGACTCTAGCATTCCTCGTTAAAATTTGAGCAGTAGATCAAATTCATTCAATTTTTCGGTTTCGTTTCTGTAAACCACAAAATTTTCTAGCTTGAAAATAGTTGTCAAGAGTCACTGACGAGGAACAGATCCTGAAATTTTGGCATAGATCAAAAAATTCCACAAAAGTAACTATATAAAATGAAACTACTACAGAAATTGAGGTCTGGTAAATTTGTACTACTTGAACCATTTCTTCCATACCAATACTGTTGGCCTTTTTCTTTTTCTTCCAGGACTTTTGACCCAGAAACACATTTTTCTGCTAAATCTCCAGTATTGTTTACGTTGGTAGAACATTAACCCATAAATCAAGCAGCAAAATTTCCTCACATACATATTGATAGTCTGCATCTTCACGGTAGAATAACGTAGCGTACATGTGTTCTGTATTGTTTAAACTTGTATAAACCTAGTGTATTCCAACTCCTTGTGCAAGTGTGTACAGACGAACAACAGTTTCTGACCTCGGCCCTAATGTGTGTTTAAGTGAACAAGGAATAGTTCGTGCAACTCTTTTAATCAAGTTCTTATAAATGTACAGAGCTACTGCCAAGCTGTGTAATTATCGAGTCCTCTTGCCAGTGGTATATTAACTTTTACCGCGTGATGTGTCATAGGTTTGTAGCAGCTTAGATGACTGTCATCGGACAAGAAGTTCTTCTCAAGCTTGTAATTTTGGACAGATACTGGAGTTGATATTCCCAACTGGACCTGCAACATCTTGTCATTAGTTCATTGTAGATATTTTGCGAGTAACCAATAAAAAATTACAGCATATCAAATTATCATATACCAAAGACCTCTTGGTCTAAGAGAGTTTGTTTAAATAACAAATAAAAAACTCACATATATCTGCAAAACATGGTTGTTTGGCCACTGGATCCTCTTCAAATGGAGGGGGGACTTGACCATACACCATCTCACAGCTCATATCTTCAAAGTCTGCATATTGAAATTGTTAGTAGTTACTTGCCTAATGTCCTTTGTGATATTAGCAATAATACCATCATCATCTTGTTATGTGATTTGTAAATTTGTTCAGTTAATAAATTTGTAAAAGACAAAGATGCAAGATTTCTTTGACCAAAATAACAGCCTCTGACCATTCGATAGGAAAAAGTGGCGGGAAAATCTTACTTGGTATCATGGTTAAAGGAAGCCCAAATTCATTGGTGAAGAAATCTTGAGTCGGAATCTTGCACATATTCACACACTGTCCCACACATCCGCTATTCTCCAAGTATCTTCATGGACAGAGATCAAATTTCAAATTAGTCCTTCAAAGCTTGTTTTACAAAAATAAAAAGTATGGCAGCATGTTTTCAAGACTTGTATGATCATGGTTGAACTTCATAAACCTTAAAGGATGTTTAGTTGATTGATTACCTGCATTTCTTTATGAGCACTCCACTTCTTTGCTTCATCCCATTAATCTCAACTTCCACAACCTAGTAGATAATGTACACTCTCAGTTCCAAGTAATATATAAGTCCATACCAAGAAGAAAAGAAGGAAGTCTGCTATGATTTTATTCAAGGTGCACAAAATCTCCAGTAATATGAAAACTCAGGAATATTCATGAAATGCTTTACAAAATTCATAAAACCGACTTTCATAACGGTGTAGTAGTAGTGGAAACCAAGTTTAAAAATGTAAGAAATTTGCTTATACTATCTATTGAACTATGCTGATGCTCCTAAACTATAGATTTCTTAGAAATGTGATTATGTAGCAATAGCTACACCCTTTATTTTCTTAATCTCGCAAATGATAAGGAGAAGAACAATAGGTTCGGCAATGTATCTAAGCCCGCAAGAGTTTGCAATTCTACAAGTACATTACTGAAAGGGTATTTGATCAACTAATGTCTAGAGACAAAGTCACTGAGAAAATGGGTGGTTAATCCATTATCCATGTATATATGATTGAGTTTAAAAGGCTTACCTCAGATGGCCCGACTAACCAGTGGAAAAAAGGCACAGTTAGAGCAGCATTGAACTCCTCAGCCCACTTCGTTGGTGGAAACAATTTTTTGAACTGCAAACAACCAAGAAGAGTAAAGTTTACACGATTAGCCTCATCTCTTAATTGGTATACATTACTTGATTTTAAACTAAATTACTAAAGATCAAATTCCAGAGATCAAATGCAGGAGACATCTAATTTTCTGGAAGTATGTAAACCACTGAACATATTGCAGTTAATTCAGTATGGACTTCGATGATCAGAATCCTTCAAATCCTTATATAACTCTAATTTCACAGAAGATACAATAAAGTTTCATATTTTTCAAACACCGACTAGCACAACAGCCAAAGAAAAGAAGTTAAAGTAATTATTGAGATTTTAAAAAAGATATTACAGTATAAATTCTATGTGAAAGAGGACATATAAAGAACACCTGAGCAGGGGCACCAGGAGGCAGCATGGACAAGAGAACCTCCCTGACCACTTCTTGCTGCTGCATACGGTTCCTTCCCTGCATCACTCTCCTGGAAACATCCACAAAACTATCGTAATCATAATCGAAAAATCCCTTTTCCTTCTGGCCTATTTGTTCCTTATTCACTGCTGCAAATTTCTCCATCTTCCTAGCAAAAAGTGTCATAAATGCCTTCTCAAACAGCCCATCATTGTACTTAGTCTTCTGTCCCATTGGCGCTGGCTGTCCTGATGGCTCAGCTATTCCACACCGGATTCTAAAATTGCCTCCACTTCTGCTACCCCGTCGGTAGCAGTTATCGAGACCTCTTTTTATTGGAAATTGTACAGCTTGAATGCTTAGAACCACCATGAATAAAACTACTCAGGCTGATAACCAACTACTACAGGGTAATTTAATCTGTGTTTCTTTCACCTGGACAATAAGAAAAGATGCATGCTGATACTGAGATGTATATTAAGAGGGAAATGATCATAGAAATGCCTGAGTTGTCTATTTAAAAGGTTTGTTGAGTTAAAATTTCTTGGATTAAACCATAGCCATAAAAGCAAACCATATCCAAGAGCTTTACATGTTGTCATAAGATCAGGGATACATATATTGTGAAATTACTGTAATAACCCCGTATATTTGAACCTTAAATCCATTTTTCATGAACCACAATGTGGCAACCAGTGTATTCAGCACTGACTGTGAAGGGCACACAAGGTACTCAGATGAAGTTGAGGTGAAAATCCTTCCACGCTTGGGTCTATGTTAAGCCACCATTCTCCCCCATTCATAATTTGATTTTTTTTAAATACCATACATCTTTTATATTATTCACTTCATATCCGAAACTTAAAAAATTTAAAGGCAATTTGTCTGTTCACATCAGCACGATCAACTCATAGGTGTTTCATTTTTCCTAGAGTAAAAAATGCCTAGTATTGCTTCTCTCACTCTAGCAACATCTTAAATTTCTTCCTCAATTTGAAAGACAACAAATCCATAAGCATGCAGTTGGATTCCTACTTTTATGCTGGGTAAAATGCATATACAGTATAGGTAAAAGTAAAACAATTCTGAAACAATTAGCTAAAAGAAAACTTATTGTGAAACATTTCGAGAGCACAACTCTGAAAGTTTCAAATGCTACATATTCAACGGACGCTAATGCCTACATATTCAACGAACGCTGTCAGGGACTCAAGCGAGCAGAGTAGTATATTAAAGTAACATTATGAAGCTGAAACAGGGTACAAAATACAGCTGATCTTTTCTGATGGTTTTGAATTAGAGTAACATTATGCTGCTGAAACAGAGTACAAAATTCACAAACTTCTAAGTAGTGAGTATCGTTCATAGGCAGACTCCATACATCGTGAACATTCTGCACTTACAAAATGCAACACATGTTTTTGGCAAATAAGATCGTTTAAAAATTCTACTCTGCAGCCTGAGCTTGATTTGTACTCTCACGCACCTCATCTTGATTCGAAGCCTCAACATGATTTGTAGCCTCTACCTCTTTTGTAGCCTCAGCCTGTTTTGTAGCCTCCATTTCCTTCAACTTTTCCAATGCCGATATACGTCCATTCAAGGAGTCATGAAGGCTGTTCATCTGATATAAAGCAAAACACAAGGTTTCAACTTGTCAATTTTAATTTATTATATTAACCTCAAATGGTTCTAAATAATGATTTTCACCAAGAATAATCAGTACTACAGATATTAGATCTTATATTAGGCAGCAGATACATTTCAAAAGTTAAAACACAAAAATAAATACATCTACACTAATATAAAGCTTTTATCCCATGCAATACAGATTACTTATATATTATAATTTAATATTTATATTATAGCTTTGTAACATTAACTGTACTTCTTTTTAATATGTAGCAAAATATATTAAATTGTCAAGCCTAAATCTCTAGACCTCTCTTATTACACGTGTATCAATTTTCCTTCTGCTTATCTTACCAAAACATGTGTAGTTCTCAGGTATCGAACACTCACTTTAACTAAAAAGCATATATTAGGTTATTTTCTGTAGTTGCTTATGTCAAATATTAAAATTGTGAATCCAAATCATTTAATAGTAGTAAATTTAACAGTCCCTATGTCTTTGGCGTACAATCACACCCCAAACTCTCTTACACCTGATATGTATTGAAAATAATGTAACCCACACAAAGAGCGTTTAACTATTAACCCTAGCATCGCAAAATGGCATGAACAATCTAAATTTTGTAAACATATGATAATCGTTCTTTAACAACTCGTAACTACAAGGACATTCTACTGCTGAATTCTGCTAGAGTATGTTAGCTACAATAGTTCCAAATAATACCATAGTAAAACAGAGATCCACACTGTCCAAGACCTATTAGATCCAACTATTAGCCATTCTAAGTGTCGGAATGGGTTTTACCTCTCATGCATATAGGTGTAGGCATTAGACTCCATACATTCACCAAACAAATAAATCAGCAATTGAACTTGTCATGAAAAACGACGTCCACAAGATCCAGGGCAAGCTATTAGTTAGGAACCACCATACCTCATACTCAATGTATACTCCACACGAATGCACAAGTTACCCTGTAAAGCACTTGGCATGCACCCCTAGTGTGACATAAAGGTACATAAGTTAAATCTGACCCATTGGTTTATATTTGAGCTAAATTTTGTGACATCAGTCCCTTTACGCTCCGTTAGGTTGTAAGGAACAGAATAAGGTGGGAATTGGATGACATTTGTACTACTTTATGGACATTTATTAATTAATTCCTAAACTCTATTCCTGCATACTTAAACTAGAGCTCAAATGCTCCCTCCCCCCAAACAATTTACTAATAATTGCTTATTCATTCCTGCTAATCATATCCTTAACAAATTATGTCATATAATGTTATAAATGGTTCTATATGTACTTTGATCTATTTCATTTAATAGGATGTTATGTTCATGAATGTTTTATGTTTTGAATCGGATATTATGTCGATGAATGTTTTATGTTTTGAATGTTGATTATCAACTTTAGTAAAAAGTTGTTTTCCACTTATTATATTCATACTCCTTTCTTTCATCTTTCTCTTTCACCACTAATATCCTCCACTTTTTATTTTTACTTTTATCTTCCATCCTATTCTCTTTAACAAAACAAAACAAAGTGTAATAGTGTCTACATTCTACAACATCCAGAACTGATTTAAGTATTCACAATGTGCTAATTGGTATGAACTATGGTTAACTTGGTTTTCTATGAGATTATGCAGTAATATATTTATGATTTCCTATGTGAATTTCAAAATCGATTGTGGTTCCACAAGATGTAGGTCGTGAATACTCATGAGATAAGAGTAAAGGATTATAAATCTGGTGGAACTTTTCTCTCTTCGCAACTCCTTTATGTTAAAACTTATAACAGAACGCTGCAAACACCGCCATTAGGAACCGCCACATCTCATATTCTTTCCGATTAAAACTTGATACTAATGATTAACTTACTCTGTAAAGCATTTAGGCAAGTAACCCTTATTTAAAATGATGGGATAGCCATCTAAAACCTTAACATGTTAGAGGAAGGCCTTAGATGGATCATTTATTATTCAACACTTCCCCTCAATTGAACGATTCAACGAAATACAGCAGACTGGACCAAACAGAAAAAAACAATTATATTGAACAAATAGGGGAGGATCAACTCATCTAAAACCATGTTAAATAACAACAAAACTAAAACCTAAAGACGTTAGAGACATGCCTTAATAGATCATATATAATTTAATAATATGTGTTGAATTTTTTAATATCAGTTGCTTTACTGTCCGTTAGGTTAAAAGGAGTTAAATGGGATGCAATTTGTACTATTTCGTGGACATTCTATTCATGAACCTCATTCATCCCTCAACTGCATTCCAATACATCTTTAAGCTAGAACTCAGCCCATCCAATTTAAAAATATGCGAGCTTATTCTTTCCATAATACTCATATCCTTTACAAGCTTTATCATAAACTTACACTTACTTTCTTTACACTTCCTTATTCTTTCGCTTTCACCTCTGTATTTCTTTATGTTTTTGTTTTCAAATTCCCACCCCATCCATTCCAAATTTCTTTTTGTTTGCAAATATGCATATATGCATCCTTGGTTCTAAATTTGAAACCAAGGATGCATTTATGCATCTAGCCACATCATCAAACTACTATAAATGAGATGAATGTTGTTGTGATTTAAATGAAACTTAGGGGAAAGTGATAAAATTTAGGTAAATTAGGAAATATTTGGTTTCAAAATGCATCTAGCATTGGAGTTGAAATTTTATTTTAGCATCAAAAGACACTTTTTGGTGCCAAATTATAGCAATAGCTATAGCTATTTTGCATCTTGCATTGGACTTGCTCTCAGAATTCTTTTCCACTTCTCTTTTACTATGCAAGTGACACAAAGAGATACCTCACCAAGAAACTTGAAAGCAAGTATATACTTCTTGAGGTCTTTCGAACTAAGTATCAGTAGAACCTCATTTAAGTAAAACCTGGTCTAAGATCACTTGTAAATAAAACTTTAGTTTCATCATTGATATGCATTCTATTGTCAGCAACATTCTTGCTTCAACTACCTCCTTTGCAAACAAACTAGCTTTGCCTCTAAAAATCTCAACCTAAAAAGTGCAAAAAAACGATCGATCACACAACACTTGGCTTATTTTTTATTTAAAAATCTCTAAACCACTAACTCAGCTTCCTTTATTATCAAACACAAAACTCACCTATTTAGCTAATTTTTACGAAACTTCAATTCCCCACAAATCGTGATTATCCGTCCTCGGGTAAAAACTAAAAACACATTCCACTCTTAGCTAAAACTAGACATTACACCAAATTACAAATCCTAAATAAAAGTTTATTCAGTACAACAATCAAACACATACATGTACAAATCATACTCACATTTCAAATAAAGGGGTCCATCAAAATTTAAAACTAAACCAAATAAATCAATTAATCATCAGCTTATATAATTAATTTTCATTACCCTAATTTCATTTTAGGTCAAATTCAAGAAAATTCAAAATAAATAAATAAAAATAAAAAATAAAAAAAGGACCTTGTGAGAAATGGATTGATGGGCGGCGGTGTAATCATTGTGAAGAGTGTAAAGTCCGGCCATCGACGCCACTGCAGCTCCGGCGAAAAATGATGCCAATCTTACCCTTAGTACGTACCCCATCCTTTTTTTAAATTTTATTCTCGATCTCTTTAGTACAATTTATTTGCTATTATAAATTGAAATTGAGCTGAGAAAATAAGAAAAAAAAAGGAGAATATTTGGGTTGAATTTTATGTGGGCCTTGGGATGATTGTTATCGAGTTGGGCTAGCTTGCAATGGAAAACGGAGATGCTCTGAGTTATAATTATCTTATTTTTATTTTGAATTTTATTTATATTTAATTTTATTATTTTGTGAGTATAATATTATTTATTATTTAATCTTGGTTTGTTTTTTATTTATTTTAAATTATATTGTGATATTAATTTTTTAAAAATAATTTTTATATTTAAAATCTTTAGACTTATAAAATTTTAATTTATTTTCTAATTTTTTAAATGATTTTGATTGTTTAAATAATCATGGATGAGTTTGAATTTGAATAGAAGAGTTTATGAAAAAGCTGAATGTAAGTATTATATATTATAACTGTAATATAATTAGTTTGTAGTTTTGTTGGATACGTGTTTGATTTTCAATTTTTTAAAAGGTGCCAAGAAAAATTTTGAAATGTGATAATCAACCATCAAACGAAATTATGTTTCTTTTAAAATTGAAACCATAAAAGATATAGACATATTATTTAAAATATTTTATCCCGCTCTAATAACTCTTAATATATGAAACTATATACGTATACTAATATAGCACAAATTAATTTTAATATTTAATTTTTACGTATTAAATTAAAATTTTGTGTTTAATTTGAAATCTTGTTAGGATAATATTATTTATGGCATGTTTACTATATATTATAAATTATTTTGTGATGTAAATTTATTTTTAAAAATAATTTTGATATTTGAAATCTCTATAGATAATTTTTTTTTGATTTTTTTTGATTGTTTAAAGAAATTTGAAAAAGATTCATGACTATAAAAGTTTTGCAAGAAGTTAAATGAGGTAGTATGGATTATAACAGTAATATAATTAATAGAGTTTGCAAATATATTGAATACGCACTTCATTAATTTTTAAAATAAAATAAAATAATTTTACGAAATCATTTTTCCCTTATAATAGTATAGTAATGATATATAATTATCATTCCATATCTAAATCTAAGAGTCAAATCAATATACTTACATAAATGAAAAGACGGAGGCTCAGTTGGTAGAGCATTGGGCTTTTAACCTGGGGCATCTTATATAGTATCATCATATTTTTCTAATTTTCTCAATTTTTTTAGTTAATAAATACGAAAAAATGACAAATTATTTTATATTTTTCTAAATTTTCTCTCTACGATTACCTTGTATTATTCTAAAATTTCTCTTAAATTCAACAAAAATTCAATTTACCATTTATGGATTTAGTAATATAGGGAAAGTAAAATTCTATTTTAATATTTTTCTAAACTTCTCTTGAAGTCAAAAAGAATTAATCTGGAACAACAATCAAAAGACAATTATAAAGTCATGTTTATGAATCAATACTTCGAAATACATTAATATTGGATAAAAGTTTATACATATTGAGAATATCTAAGACGTCTCCTTCCATATTTTCATATACATATATTTTTATTTATATGTATATATGTAAGTTTTGTTTACTAGTTAAACTCTTTATTTTATAATTATTTTTTATTGTATGGCGTGCTTGAATTTGTGAATTTACTAATATTTGTGTTTTTTGATTTGTGTTTCAGCTTGCAACGGGTCTATTGTTAGACTTCATTTGAAGATACTTTTGTATCTAATTTAAGATTATTGTTTTGTTTTTTAGGTTTGTTCTAACACTTATTATTTAAAGTGATCATAAACACGAAGGTAAAACGCATGTCAATCAAATTAGTGGATGTCGGGAGTAGGACGCTACGCTAAAATCCGAGTTTTATAAGGCGTTGTGAAGCAGGATTTACTAAATATTGAGTTAGAATCAAGTATTCTGATGGCAAGAAAATCGTAAACGAGTTCAGAAAAATTTATGGTTCTTTTTCTAAGTCTTCATTCTTTTCCTGTGCTAAGTCTAGACTAACAAACATTTTTTGAAAATGATTTTCTCGCTTAAATTAATCTTTAAAAAATAGACTTAATTGCACGAAAATTGCCTCAGTTATAATTTTTTTGCACAAAACTGTCTGAGTTTTAATAATAGGCACCCTATGACTCTTCTTTAATTTTTTTCACACGAGATTGCATTCCGTCAACTACATTTAACGGACGTTATATATTCTAATTTTTTAAATTAAGCAGAGGGCTAAATTGGTAAAATGATATTATTTATACACAACCCCTGTATATATATATATATATATATATGCATACTTGAGAACATCAGAGAAAATTAAGCATGGTTAGTGAATCCAAAGCAAGTTCTAAATTGAAACTGAGTCACTTAGCAAGTAGTCTCGGGGATCTTATTCCGGGGATTCCTTAGAAATCCCTACAAGTAGTCCCGAGGACAAAAACCCTAATCTGAGTTGAACATGTGATGAACAGCTGACATTCGTAGGTGATGGTTATGAGTGCTAACAATTGCATTGTACAAATCAAGAAAAAAAATAGAGATAGAAATGAAGAAGTGCATGTAAGTACATGTGCTACGCGGTATCCGTTTTTAGGGGTACTCCACAGTTAAGAGGAGGCAACAAAGAGAACTGGCGAAGGAAGTATTTTAATTTGAAGGCAACAATTTGACAATCAACAATGGAGAATGATATTTTGGCGCATCCAGCTGAAGGGTTCAATACGTTAGCCACGGCTTGCGGATGATTTTTCTATAATTTCCTCAGTTTTTCAAGTAACACTGTTCTCTTTAGTTGCTGATGGGATTTTCTATGTAAATAAATATATAAGACATGTTCATGTACATTATTGTAATATAACAATGTGGATGTTTTTTTGAAGTGTATAGAAGGAAGGGAAATAGACCCAAAATGCATGTTCTTTTGTTATGTACCAGATGAAACTAATGGACTTGTATAAGTAACCAAGTAGGCATATTTTATTGATGGTGTAATTCACTCCTTGATCAAGTTTGCGAGTCGGGGACTTCACTAATTTATGAATATATCAAGAGTTTAGTAGTTAATAATGCTATTTTTTTCATCGATTACAATGGTTCTAACATGGAAGAAGGGATTACAAAGAGTCCAGTGCCTGCAATTTTTCCCTGCAAGAAAGAACTAATGAACACCGTACAAGTGAGTATTCGAGTGCTACATTTTACCTGAAATTCTGTTGGGGGCTTGATTAATACTTATAGTTGAGAGTTCTGTATTCTATATGCTCCAATGAGTATTATTCATTCGATTAAGAGCTCTTTCGCGGATGTTATCCGTGACATCCAGGATAAACTGTCCAAGTGAAGTGTAAGATGAGCCCCCAATGCAGTGGCTTTTCTACATGTGTCTCTCAATACTTTCATTTTCTTTCTCATTTCACTTCCTCCATCCATCAGACATCTTAGAACCCTTTCTATCTCTTCTGTAGTGACTACTTCTGTTGATTCGGTGTTAGCAACGCTGTCTTTTCGGTAATCCATTTTGATCTCTGCTGCAATCCCCAACTCCACCACCAACTGAAATGCGTTGGTTTGCTGCTCAGCATACATAGGGCAAGTGGCTATTGGCACACCGCACCATATAATCTCTAGGATAGAGTTCCATCCACAGTGAGAAACAAATTCTCCCACACATGGATGGGAAATGATACTTACCAGCGGCGCCAATCCAATAACTTTTCCTTTTCCTAATGTCCTTTCCAAGAATCCTTCGGGCAATACCTCAGTTGTAATCCTCATAATCTTTTCCACTTGTTTACCCAGTGTATAGATGTATATCCATGATATCTCAAATTGTACACAAGAGGTTCAATAATTGTACACAACAGGGTGCTTGTGCTTGAGATGGGTCATAATTTAACCAAGATCAGGGACTGTGAAATGTCCATCATCGTCATCATCTTGAAATTCAAGTCTAGGCTTCTTGGAAGATGGCATGTAGTACTTGGTTGGCCAGTATGAGTTGCTATTGCTCAACTGATATGATGGAAGTTGAGGAACTTCAGCTACTGCTGAGGCTTTCTGAGCAACTTGTTCACCAAAAGCACCAAAACCCGTGAACCAGTCCATCTCTCCAAAATTTAGTTGCTCTTTCTGCAAAGTTTGTGAAACGAAATGAGAATTCTGTTTGTTTTGCTAAAACAAGTGCACCGGGGGCAAATATGTTATAGAATACAAGACTCTGGATTTGTAAACACTTAAGAAAACATCATATGTTTACCTTGTCAGAGGAATCAAAATCTGAGAAATGTAGCAAGTCATCAAACTCCCATGTTGGTGATGTGATACCGGAAGATTATTGTGCAAGTGTTTTGGTTTCAATTTGCTGTGCTTTCTTACTCGGATTCCTGTTGCTACAAATCTCTGGTGATTTCAGGGATACACTGTATATGAGGATAATAGCAGTTAAAAATAGGCATTTACTAATTTTACCCTTCTTATTTAACGTTTAGATGAAACTGATGGAAGTCAATTGCGTGTTAAAAAAAATAAAGAAAGTCATGCGGGTGCCTATTATTAAAACTCAACAAGTTTTGTGCAAAAAATTTATAACCGAGGCCATTTTCATGCAATTAAGTCTAAATTAATATTGAAATTAAATTTTACTATACGATAAAATTAATTATTAATTTATATATTATATAATTTTAAGATTTATGATATTAGATTTGTGAATAAAAAGAACGATTTATGGAGAGTAAACATGTTAAATTAGATGGCGTTTTTTTAGAATTTTATATTTATTCAGAATTTTAGAATGAGCAAAACGAAATTTCAAATTCAAAAAAAGTTCATAATATTATTTTAGATATAAGGTATAATTTAGAAAAAAAGTTATTTAAATTTTAACTGGAACAATTTATTTACTATTATAAAGTGAATAAACAGCTGAAAAATTTAAAAAAAAAAAGAAAAAAGAAAATATCTGGGTTGAATTGCTTGTGGGCCTCGGGAGAATCTTTATCAAGCTTGGTTGGCAGCATCTTATTTTGTCACAAATGGGCCAAAAACCCATTTTAAGCTTCCGGAGATTGTATGAAGATACATTCCTCTACAAAGCTTAAGCTATTTTCCTTCACTTTCGAAATTTATATTTGAAAATTCCTATTTTAATAATTTTATTTTTATACTAAAGTGTTATATTATAATATTAAATTTTTTTATTTTTTTAGACAAATTATAATTTATAAGTTATAATTTATCAAATACATCACAAACTTATAGGTAAATTATAAATCAAATTAATTATCCAAATAACTATATAATTTATAATATATAATGTTTATATATATATTTTTCAACTTTAAGTTATAAATTATATTTTTATAAATTTAATTATAAGATTCCAAATCTAAGAGCACGAGAATAATGTGTTTCTTATTTAAATTTTCAGAAGACTAGGTAAATGTAATAATTGTATCTGTGTAAATGAATGAGTAATTTTTTTGAGTAAAATGATTACTCCCTCCCTCACTCCCTCCCTCCCCTCAATTCTTTACATTGGTGACGAATTCTCGGCACGCATTTTAATAGTCTAGTTGTATATTCTTTTTAAAAAATTTTGTTTTCTTCTAAATACAAATATAATGTTCAAATTTTATAAAAAAGAAATTTTAAAAATAAATTACGGAAATATACTTTATAGTTGCCTTAAAATGCGTGTCAAGTATGTGAAAAAAACTGTAAAAAAAACAGGGGGACGAAGGGAGTACTTGTTTGGATGAAGTTTTTTGCTAATATATAATTTACAAATATTAAAAAATAATGAAAGTATAAATTGTACATGCGATGATTATTTTCACTTTTATAAAAAAAAATATAAACATTGAAATTCTAAACCATTTTTTTACTTTTAAAAAAGGGTTTACAAATTAAACAAATACAGAAAGTTTAAACTAATATTGAGTTTGCATAAAAAAACAACCCTCTAGCCCCAAATAGGCTCTAAACACTCCTTTATAATGCTCCAATTAAACTCAATCACACCTACTTTACCTATATTACTTGTTCGACATCTCTTTATCCAATATGTTTAGCTAATGTTACTTGTTGATTTTAGTGGATCAGTACACCAGAAAATAATCCGTAATGATCTGTGAACATGATTTTGTTGACATTTATTGATCTCCCAAACAAATTAACAAGCGTTTTGCAATTTGAACATATTAGCAAAATTATTTTAAAAACAGAATAAGAGTATCTTCAATGATTATTATCAGTTAGATATGATATTTCAGTGTATTATAGCTAATATGTAAAATATTGATTATTTCAACGGATGTTGCTGGTAGATATAATTTTTGATGATAATAAAAAGGCACGTTACATGTTGTGCAAGACATGCCTGTACTATAATAAAGACTAAGTCAAACTGACAGCCCTAAGATTCAGTTGTATTAGTAATTAAATTTGTATTATGTATTGTATTACTTGAGTTTGTAAAATGGTTAAAATATCAGATTGAAATTATTTTTTGTAAACAGTTCAAGCCTAATGAATAAACCCTGGAAGAAGATCAAGACAAATCATGTCTCAGTGAAATGATACAGAAGTTTGGAGTTGAATAAATCTATTTTATGGAAAATATTCTAAGTCAAGATATCGACAAGTCACATATCAAGTCATATAGAGAAGTCATTCGAGAATTTCAGAATGACTTACCGAGAAGTCCAAATTGGCTTATAGAAAAGTCATAGATATTGACAAGTCAAATGAAGATATGAAAATTGAAGATATCGACAAGTCAATTTCTCATTAAAGATCTCAGAGATATCTACAAGTCAAAATATATATAGAGGTCTCTGAGATATCGACAAGTCATTTTGCATATAGAGAACTCAGAGATATCGACAAGTCAAAATGAATATATGAAGATTGGAGATATCGACAAGTCAATCTTCTCACTAGAGATCTCAGAGATATCGACAAGTCAAAATACTTATAGAGATCTCAGAGATATCGACGAGTCATTTCTACATGCAGAGTTTTGGAGACCTCGGAAAGCCAAATTCACTTATAGAGAACTTAGAGACCTCGACAAGTCAAAGACACTTATAGAGAACTAAGAGATTTCGATAAGCCATTATACCTATCGAGATGTCACAACTCTATAGATCAAACTGGAGATCTCGATATGCTTTTCAAGTACAGAATGCAGACAAGTTAAATATTTAAGATTATCAATCAACAAACGATCTAATCACTTAGATTGAAAAGTCTACAAAAGCAGTTTGGAGAGTGCAAGATTAAAGGCCAAGATTAACTGACAAAGGAAAGTCACAGACCTACACGATTTGCAAAGATACACTAAGCCAGAAATGGAAAGTTTTAGAGATAACTTAAAGTAGGGTTTAGTACATCTTATTGCATGTTGTGTAAACCTGTGTTTACTAATCTATAAAGTAAACACTGGTCCTTTATTTTAGAAGTAACAAACATATCTAGTTTTTTTTGTAACCCTCTCAAGGAAGAAGCTGATTTCTCTACTTACAAAGAACCCAGGATTTGTAGCAAAATACTAGCTTGATTTTAATACAAAATTAAGTGAGTTTTGAAATATTGTGTGCACTGTTTTATTCCAGCTAACATAATATTACTGCATTTCTAATTTGCTTTGTTAACCAAGTAATAAACGTTTAAAAAGCCTAAAAAATATCCAAAACACATTCACCCCCCTCTATGTTGTATTCATTACCTAACAAGTGGTATCAGAGAAAAATCTGAAAGCAAACAGATTAAAGATCTTGGAAGAATGAATACACTGAAGATTAGAAGTATCAAGATACCAGCCTTTGATAAGACTAACTACACATTATGGAAAAAGAAAATGATGTTGTTTCTAAGGATGACCAATCCCTTGTACATCCAGATTCTAAAGAATAGACCTTTCACTCCTATGGAAAGGATTGAAGTATCTACAGATGGAGACATGGTCATCCCAGCTCATTATGGTCCTAAAGATCCTTCTAAATACACAGAAACTGAGAAAGAAAAGGTCTCTCTTGATAGTGGTCTGCAATTAATTCTGATATAGTCACTTGACAATGTCATGTACAACAATATTGTTAACTGTGACACGGCTAAACAAATCTAGGAGAAAATATAAATTTTGTGTGAAGGTACAGAGGAAGTTAGATCCATCCAAAGGAGAATACCGATGTCTCAGTATGAGGGTTTTATGGCTAAACCAAATGAAAGTATAACTGATGTTTTTGAAAGATTCAATAAGCTGATTAATGACTTGCAACTTCAAGACAAATACTACGAAGCTGAGGATGTTAACTTGAAGTTTTTGCTCACCCTTCCTGACCATCTAGAACAGAAGATTTCAGGTATATGAGAAGGGAGAGACTTGAGAAAAATGACACCGAAGGTTTTATATGGTATTCAAAAAACCTATGAACTGGAAATGATCCAAAGAAAATTTTCAAGAGCTGGTCAAGGGCACATTGTTGATGGATCAAGTGCACTAGTTGTCAATGACAACTAGTCATCTGATGATGAACTAGAAATCGAGACTCTGGTTGTTTCAAGTAATGAGCAAAAGAATAAGGAACCACAGAAGCAAGTTATTCTTAAACTTGAAGAGGATGTATTCTATAACTTGGATGAATTGGATGAGGTAGATCAGTCCATGGCTTACTTAACAAGGAAATTCTCTAACATTAGATTAAAGAAGCCAAAGTTCTTCAAAAACAAGGGACAGACATCCAACAAGGACAGCAGTTGGAAGGCAAAAGTACAGTACAACTCTGGCAACAAAAATGGCTACAAAATAGGATCTATTGACAGGTCAAAGATCAGGTGATTCAATTGTGATGAATTGGGCCATTTTTCTACAGAATGCAGGAAGCCTAAGAAGGTGAAAAAGTACAAGGCTTATCTTGAATTGGAGGCAAAGTATGAGTCTCTTCTAAGAAAGTAACAGGGTAAAGTTTATATTGCAGAAGGAGAGAGTTGGGATGATTCAGATAATGATGATGAGGAAGTAGGAAACTATGCACTCATGGACTTGGAGCAAGGAAAGTCATCCTCATAAAAAACACAGGTACCAACTCTTACCACTATTGATTTAAATGAAAGTCAATATAAGGAGACTGTTGAAAAGATGAGTATAGAAATGTTCCACATCCATACTAGCTACTGAGGAGGTCAGTAGGTTATCAAAAGCTAATGAGAAGTTTGGGAGTGAGAAACAAAAATTTGAGCTACTGCTTGTGGAGCTTGAGACAGTCAAGCAAGAGAATGAATATCTAAAGAATAAGCTGAAGTGTGCTAGTGAAATAGAAGCTAGAAAAGATAGAGAAAAATGAGGTGATACTGAAATCATTCAGGAATGCATCTAATCTAGTTGGTCAATACCATGAGAAGAACAAGCCATGTGCAAACATAGCTATTGGCTTGGATTATGATGCATTGAAGAGCAACAAAAAGGTTGAAGGTGATAGAGGCAAAATAATTATAGATGAAGATGTCCCAGTTATGCTGAGGAAAGTGGATGCACCTCTGTTCAAGGCATGTGAAACAAATTTTAGTGAAGTTGAGTTGGTGATAAATCAAGATCTTGTTGATGAGAATAATGAGAAGAAATGCACAAAAATAACTCCAATCCTAAAGCTGAGAAGAGGCCCACAGTGAATCAAAATCCCAAGAAACCAATCAAGGAAGTTAAGACTGAGAATGCAGGAAAGAAGAAAAAAAACAGAATTGGGAAGGTTTGAATAAACAAGAGCAATAACTTTGCATTTGTTGCAAATGCTCCCAGGAAACAGTGTTAAAAGTGTAGCTCTGTTAATCATCTAACTCACCTTTTCAAAAAGGTTGTTATCAAGCTAAGAGTGGGAGCATGAAAGTATAATGAAGCAAAGGTTGATGATCCCTACTCATTCTGTGACAAGTTTGATTGTATACCTTGCAACATGAAAGTAATGACAAGTTACCACAAGCTGAGAGTAGATCTTAAGGAAGTCAATATTGAGTCCTCAATTAAAAAGGAAAATGCACATCAATCAATGAATTCTATTCTTTCTGGATCATCAAATTCTACTTCTACCAAATCTGTTAACAAGAAGAAAGTACCCAACACTGCTCGCATTGCTAAACACACTTAATCCTCATTGTGTGCAGGGCAAAGTGAAGAAGGTCATATTGATCATATACTGTAATATCCCGACGAAATTATAATTAAGTAAAATAAATTTATGTGCTTATATTATTTTTACAAGTATCATGCATATTATAAAAACATTTGATTAAATTTTAAATTTTGTCTTGTGTATTGTTGGTTTGCTCGAATATGTCGAGGTCCCATAAAAAAAATATTAAAAGGGATACAGACCGAAGTGATAAGACGAGGAAGAGGAATGACGGAAAGAGGAAAGGATGATAAGAGATAAGCGCTGAATAGGAATAGAAAGATGAAAATTTTAACTAAAGCACGCAAGCTAAAATAAATTAGCCCGCATCTTTTACTAGACAAAGCCTAGTAGGAAGGAACATTGCACTTGAAAGTGAAAATGTTTCCTTGGAAATAAAATTAGTAGTAGAGCTCTTTTTATAGAGCAAGTATCTTGGTTAGTTCCACACCTTCTCGATGTGGGACTAAGTGGATGTAGACTAAAAGCTATAATAGCTTTCAAGTCTAGTATAATTTTTAAGTTTGTTGCAAGTCCCATTATATAGAGTTGAGAGAAGATCTCTTGCAAAACATTCCCGATTGGGACAAAGAGAATTATTCAAAAGCAAAGCTACAAGTCATAGTTGGTTTATTTTGAAGTGTTGGCTTCATAACCTTGGGTTTTATAAAGGAAGATATGTTACATCTTTTATATCTCATCGATGTGGGACTTGGTAAAGCCTAGTTAAACCTTAAAACTCTAATTTTTACTTGATTATGAGAAATTTATCTATTTCCCTTTATATTAAAACTTTAAAACCAAATTTAATTGGCTATATTGAAGCCAACAGAAAGTTTTAAGTTTTCTAAATAGAAACTAAAGCTAAGTTGGGTTTATATAGGCATTGGAGGAAGGTTGATCTCATTCTCTAATCAATGTAGGATATATGCATCTTAGGTAATAAAAAGGAGATCTCACAACCCACATCGGCAAGAGAAGAGAAAAAGACTGAGAATATATAGAAGAACTTGACCTTAAAATTTTAATAAGTAGAAGTAAGATTGATGAAGCTAATGGTGTGAGTTTTAAAAGGGTGCTTATATGTTCTAGATATTATGTTCCTTGCTTAACTTTTATTTTTTTCCCTACCTATCTTTTTACCACATTGAAAACGAGAAGTGAAGTATATTAGAATATATAGAAAGGTACCATTATATGTAATTGTGAAAAAGGAATAAATAGAGGAAGTCATGTGATAGTTTTTTTTATCAAAACACGAGTGTTAGGTTGAATTTCTTAAAATATATTTTTCCAACTTCCCTACTATTGTACCACATCAAGGATGTAGGAAAAATGAATCCTTAATTTCCTTATTTAATTTTGTATAGTTTCCTTAAATAGAACTATCCGCTTCGGTTGTTTCAACCAAGGAATTCGGTTAGTTTTTCTTAATCGCCAACTTAATTTATTTATCTTATTTGGTAATTTGGTAATTATTAGTTCAGTTAGAAAATAAATAGGTTATATTAATAATAAAATTTATGTGCATTTTTGAATTATGTATTTAGGAAGAAAGATCGACATTAAAATCAATTCGAAGTTCGGGATTCATAGAGAATAAATTAAGCGGTGCATTGTAAGTATATTCTGTACTGATTCACTGTTGATGTTTTAAATGATGATTTGAGTTTGACTAATGCTTCACTGATGAAAAATGAGTATTATTGCATTGATATTGTTGAACTGATGATGATACTTCCTAATCGGAAGTAAAGCTAAACCGATTATTTAGCTGGCCGGGATCCCAACTTGATGAATTGATGAACCTGTCATGCTTGAATACTCAGTTTTAATCTTGTGAGATCTATATGATGAATTTTTATTGATTGTAATATCTTTCATGTCTCTTTATTCGAATATTTGTTTGATGAACTTTGATTTCTCAGATGAACCTCAGTTGAATTCTACTATATATGCTTACTGAGCTTTCTGAGCTCACTCGTTTATGTCACTAACTTTTACAGGAAAGAACTTTGGAGAAGGATGTTTAGGAAAGGATAAGTATGTGATGAAGTAAGGCTTAGTAGACGATGAATGCGTGTAGTATATTAATGAAAAATGCTTATGTAATAGACTTTTGGTTGTATCGTGAACTTTGGTTGTAATACTTGGAATACTATACGAATTATATATTGTTATTTAAGTTTAAGGTTGTGTAAGCATATATTGAGTTGATTGGTTTGTTTTGGCGTTCCCGGGTTCGGGTTTCTGAGGTCATCCCGGGGTCCGTGGCGTCACAGGTGGCATTAAAGCTAAGGTTTAGAAATAGGATGAATATAGGATTTCGAATCGTGGGTAGTCCAATTGTAGGCCTAACGTACATTTAGAAAATGTGTAATCGTATTTCTTGAACATGGTCAATATAATGTGTATGATGTGTTTAGTACTCGATCGATCATTATTATGACGTATATCATGATGTGTGCGGCACATATTTCGAATGAAGTAGGATTAATATTATATGTTGAATTGTAGGAGAAGATGACTGATGGAAATTCTGATGGGACTGGATCCAGTGTACAAATTAGCCCTGAGATATTGTTGATTTTGGGATAAATGAAGAATATGTTTAAGAGCTTAATGGAGGGGCGAACAACTGTGAATACTCCCGAAATAAATGGGGAACGTGCTGAAAATATGGAAAAAGAAGGCGAGAATAAGCGATGGTGTACATACAAGGGTTTTAAGGATGCAGATCCCCCGATTTTTAAAGAAGAATTGGATCCACATGTTGCGAATATATGGATTAAAGAAATGGAGAAAGTGATGGAGATATCGGAATGTTCAGAGGAACAAAAGGTAAAATTTGTAACACACTCATTAAGAGGAGAAGCTGTATTTGGGTGGGATACGGTTAAACAGACTGAGGATTGTTCTAAAATGGCTTGGACAAGGTTTAAGGAATTGTTCTTTGATAAATATTTTCCTACCTGTATAAAGAATGAGATGGAGATGAAGTTTCTAGGACTAAAGCAAGAAGGAATGTTCGTGTCAGAGTATCTCTCAAGATTCTTGGAACTTTCTAGGTTTGCTCCTCATCAGGTTGATACTGAAGCCAGAAAATGTCAGAGATTTCAAGAAGGGCTGAAACCCCAAATTAGAGAGAAGGTGTCCTTGTTGGACTTGGAACAATTTGATAAGTTGGTTGGGAAGGAGAGGATTGCAGAAAGGGACTATGAAGCTCGCACTCAATTCTTTAACAATAAGAAACGAGGAAGAGAGACATAATTGAGTGTTAACTCAGGATTTAAGAAGGACAACAAGAAATGACATATAAGGAAGAAGGAGAGTTTTCGGGGAAGTGATAAGAGGATCATCGCATCTGAGTGTAAGAAATATGGACTGAAACATGGTGGTGATATTTGTTATCGAGCTGATGGGCTGTGTTACAATTGTGGAGAAAAGGGACATATAGCTTCTCAATGTCCCAAGCCTAAAGTAATTTCTTGATACAGTTGCGGACAACCAGGTCATTTATCAAGGGACTGCCCACAAAAAAGAGTCAGGAAAGAAGTAGAAACTAAAGGAAATAGGACTTTTACATCAAGACCTTTTCAACAATCAACACCTAGGGCAGTGGCACGAACCTACGCAATGACAACTCAGAATGCCGAAAAATCTCATGATGTTATGTCAGGTACGCTTCAACTTTGTGCTCAAGATGTTCATGTGTTGCTTGATTCGGGGTCAACCCATTCTTTTATGGATATAAAATATATGGATAAGTTAAATGTACATGTGCAAAGTCTAGATAATGGATTTCTGGTAAAACTTCCAAATGGTAGAAATTTGTTCTTAGATAAAATTTATCGAGATTGTCCCTTAATGATTGGTGAACAAACCTTCTTAGTGGATTTATTACCGTTAGAACTGAGGGACTTTGGAGTGATTCTGGGAATGGATTGGTTGTCGAAGCATAGGGCGAATCTAAATTGTTATAAGAAGCGAATATGTTTAACCGGCTCGAACAAAAAGAAAGTATATTCCAAGGGAGATAGTGTAGAAAACCCCAGTGTTATAATATCAGTTTTAAAGGCTTGTAAGATGTTAAGAAAAGGTTGTGAAGGTTTTCTAGCATATGTTGTTGGGAATGAAGGAATTAAAAATAAAGTTGAGGATACACCTATAGTTAGAGAGTTTTTAGATGTCTTTCCCGAAAAGTTACCAAATTTGCCCCTTGAAAGAGAAGTTGAGTTTGGGATTGAATTGATCCCGGATGCCCAACCAGTATCGAAAGCACCATATAGAATGGCACCGACAGAATTAGCGGAACTTAAGGTACAATTACAATAGTTGTTGGATAAAAAGTTTATTAGACCGAGTGTTTCTTCTTGGGGAGCACCAGTGTTGTTTGTGAAAAAGAAGGATGGTTCTCTAAGATTATGTATTGATTATAGAGAGCTAAATAAGTTGACAGTAAAGAATAAATATCCTTTACCATGAATAGAAGATCTTTTTGATCAATTGCAAGGAGCCACTTACTTTTCGAAAATTGATTTGCGCTCAGGTTATCATCAGTTGAGAGTAAAGAAAGAAAGCATTCCATTGACGACATTTAGGACTTGATACGGTTATTATGAATTTGTATTGATTCCATTTGGGGTGACAAATGCACCGGAAGTATTTATGGATTTGATGAATCGAGTATTTAGGAATTATCTGGATAAGTTTGTAATTGTGTTTATCGATGATATTCTTATTTACTCGAGAACTGAGAAAGAACATGAAGAACATTTGAGGATGGTGTTACAAACTTTGAGAAAAGAACAGTTGTATGCTAAGTTTTCAAAGTGTGAGTTTTGGTTAAGAAGAGTAAGTTTTCTTGGACATGTAGTTTCGGAAGAAGGAATTTCAGTTGATCCTTCAAAAATTGAAGTAATTATGAATTGGGAGAGACCAAAGACTGTGACAGAAATTCGAAGTTTCTTAGGGTTGGCCGGATATTATAGAATGTTTGTTCAAAATTTCTCTAAGATAGCGGGACCATTAACGAATCTTACAAGGAAGGATGTTAAGTTTGTTTGGTCGGAAGAATGTGAGCAAAGTTTTGATGAGTTAAAGAAAGGACTAACATCTGCCCCGGTACTTGGATTATCAGATGGAACTGAAGACTTTGTGATTTATAGTGATGCATCAAGAAAAGGTTTGGGGTGTGTGCTAATGCAACGCGGTAAGGTAATTGATTATGCATCTCGACAATTAAGAAACCATGAGAAGAACTACCCCACCCACGATCTGGAATTGGCTGCAGTAGTTTTCACTCTTAAGATTTGGAGACATTACTTGTATGGGGAAAAGTGCAAAATTTATACTGACCATCAGAGCTTAAAGTATATTTTTCTCACAGAAGGATTTAAATATGAGACAGAGAAGATGGTTGGAGTTATTGAAAGATTATGATTGTGAAATTTTATATCACCCCGGTAAGGCAAATGTTGTGGAAATGCATTAAGTAGGAAACAAGTAGGGAATTGTTCGAGTATTGAAGTGGAATCCATAAATCATAAGGAATTGGAAACATTTAGGATTGAATTTGTTAAGAAAGGAGAGGAAGAGAGTTTAGTGTATCAAATCAAGGTTAGACCCATCTTGTTAGAAAAGATAAAGGAAAGTCAGAGACAAGATGAACGCTTAAAGGAGATTTGGAATAATTCAAATTCAAAATTAGGTAAAAAGGATTTTAGGAAAGGTAATGATGAAATCGTTAGGTTTCGGGATCGAATATGTGTGCCGTCTGTCGTAGAAATTAAGAAAGAAATTTTGTCTAACACTCATTCATCACCTTTTTTGGTACATCCTGGATCTACGAAGATGTATAAGGACTTGAAAGAACATTTTTGGTGGCCTAAGATGAAGAGAGAAATTATGGAGTATGTAGAAAGGTGTTTAATTTGTCAACAAGTAAAAGCAGAACATAAAAGGCCTGGGGGATTATTACAGTCTTTACCTGTCCCTGAGTGGAAATGGGAGCACATAACGATGGATTTTGTACTTAGTTTGCCAAAGTCACAAAATGGAAATGATGTCATATGGGTTATTGTGGATAGACTGACGAAGAGTGCATATTTTCTGGCAATTTCAGAATCATCACCATTAGAGAAATTAGCAAAATTATATATGCGGGAAATAGTTAGGTTGCATGGAGTACCTGTTTCAATTATTTCTGACAGAGATCCTAGATTTACGTCTAGGTTTTGGAATAGTTTTCAAGAAGAGATGGGTACTAAGTTAAGTATGAGCACGGCGTTTCATCCTCAGACTGATGGGAAATCAGAACGCACAATTCAAGTTTTGGAAGACATGTTAAGAGCTTGTGTATTGGACTTTAAAGGAAGTTGGGAATAACATTTACCTTTAGTAGAATTTGCGTACAACAATAGTTTTCAAGCAACAATTGGAACGGCTCCATACGAGGCTCTTTATGGACGTCAATATAGAATGCCGTTATGTTGGGATGAAGTGGGAAAAAGAAAATTTTTAGGGCCTGAGTTAATTCGTGTAACGACCGAGAAAGTCAAGTTGATTCAACAAAGAATTTTAACGGCTCAAAGCAGACAAAAGAGTTATGCAGACAAGGATCGTCGAGAGGTGATGTTTAAGGAAGGAGACTTTGTATTTCTTAAGATTTCTCCCTGGAAGGGCATTATGAGATTCAGGAAGAAAGGAAAGTTAAGTCCACGTTATATTGGACCATTTGATATTCTTAGACGGGTTAGAGAAGTAACATACGAGTTAGCATTACCACTGACTTTAGGGCATATTCATAATGTTTTTCATGTATCATATATGAGAAAGTATATTCCAGATCCATCGCATATTATAGATTATGAACCGATAGAAATTCGAGAAAATATGCAGTATGAAGAATTTCCTGTTGAGATAATAGATCGTCGAGAACAGAAATTAAGAACTAAGGTGATACCTCTTGTGAAAGTGATTTGGCGAAATCATGAAATAGAGGAAGCAACTTGTGAACCCGAAGAGATGATGAAATCAAAATATCCCCACTTATTCAATAAGTCAGGTACGAAATGAGTTTAAATTTCGAGGACGAAATTAGTTTAAGGGGGGAAAATGTAATATCCCGATGAAATTATAATTAAGTAAAATAAATTTATGTGCTTATATTATTTTTACAAGTATCATGCATATTATAAAAATATTTGATTAAATTTTAAATTTTGTCTTTATAAGGCATATTTCATAGCCTATTTGTATATTCGAGGATTTAACTCAACTCAAATAAGAATGTAATAAGTAAATAGTGGATCTACCGTCAAAGAGATCTCGCTAAGTAATATCTGTCAAAGGATTCAGAAACAAGGTTCATCTACAGACTTGAGGAATTAATTCACTGGAAGAAGTTCAAGAAATTGTTCAAGCCTCAGTGATATAAATCAAGATTGTGGATTTAATCAAGTGACAGAGATCTCGTCAGGGTATCAATTAATTACAGGGATTTAATCTGAAATCAAAGTCAAGACATGAAGAAACGTCATGGAAGTTAGTCAGTCATGAACCAGACAGTACATCGAGTGTCAACATTGAAGTGGTGGAATTGATTCATAATTCTCAGTGATTTTCAGAAGATTTTCAGAAGAATGGTTGCTGCTCAGGATTAGTATTAATTCTCTATTAATTAATTAAGTCATATAATTTAATTAAGAAAATAAATTATATCTACAAATATTAATTTATTTATTAATTGAATTAATTAATTAATTAATTCAGAATTAATATTAAGAATTTTCAGAAGTTTAATTGGATTAAAAACAGTCTTAAATCAGCAAGACAATTGAAAATGAACTAGCATGACAATCAGGATTGTCATACCGATTGTCATGCCAAGTTATTTCAATTGTCCTATCGAAAGTTCTACTGGGAAGGAGATAGTCTTGCTAGTTCAACTGATTGTCATACCGAAAGTCATTGTAGTTCAATCAGATTGTCTTGCTAGTTCAATCCATTGTCCTACCGAAAGTCTTGCTAGCTATGGGATTGTCATTCCATTTCATTCCATTCTGTTGATTGATTAAAAAGACAGAAGCAGCCATTCAACAAATAATCCAAAAAACAGAAGTCAAGAACACAGCAAAAAGAAAAGAAGCAGAAGCAATATTTCATTTTCTCTGCTAATTCAAGATCATCCATTTCTAGTTTGTAAAGTTAAATCCAAACCACTAGAAATCTTTATCTTGTTCTTGTGTAGCTATCTAGCGGATCAAAATCCCTAGAACTTAATCTCAAATTGCGTTTAGCATTTGAATCTTTTTATTGCAAAAATAGAAACAGTTCATGTCGAATTTATTCTAGATTTGTGATAATTAATTTGAGATTAATTCCTTGTAATCGATACAGTTATTGTAACACCTTTCAAGTTTAATAATATTCTTATTTAACTTGAATTTTGTTTCAATTTTTATTCCGCATTTTATTCGATTATTCGGTACTGTTTGTATTCAACCCCCCCCCCCTTCTACAAACACATTGGGACCTAACAATTGGTATCAGAGCCTTCTGATTAACGAACAAATCAAGATCCTAGACTTTTGTGATTTTTCAACTCCTTGAATTTTTATTTATTCAAAAATTCATAATGACTTCACAAAAAGTTGGAACCGTTAAAATTCCACTATTTGATAAAGAAAATTATATCATGTGGAAGAAGAAGATGCTCTTGTTTTTACAAGTTACAAATCCCAAATATCTGAACTTGTTAAAGAAGGGTCCAAAAACTCCGATGGTTATTGAACCAGAGGTGGTAGAATATGATGTTGTGATTACCAAAGCTAGAACCTATCCAAAAGAGCCTGAGGATTTTTCTCCTGCTGAAAAAGAAGAAGCCTCCCTGGATGCCAGCCTTCAGTTAATTTTAGTTGATTCCCTCGATCCCTTGATGAACAGACATGTGATGAACTGTAAAAATTCCAAACACATCTGGGAAACTATTGAGGTGATTAATGAAGGCACAGAGGAAGTTAGGGAGAACAAGTTGGAGATCCTAACCTCTGAGTATGAACACTTTAAATCCAATCCAGGAGAAGGAATTACTGAAGTGTTTGAGAGGTACAATGCGTTGATCAACAACCTGAACATAAATGGAAAATATTATTCAATCAGGGAGGTCAATAAAAAGTTCCTTTTAACACTGCCAACTCATCTTGAACATAGAATCACTGCCATTAGAGAAGCTAGAGATCTGAGTGAGATTTCTTTGGATAGACTCTATGGTGTGTTAAAAACCTATGAGTTGGAGCAGATTCAGCAGAAGGAAGTCTATGGGAAAGATAGAATGGTCAGCACATCTGCTGCTCTTGTAGCTGAAGGTCAATAACAACAACAATCTCAACAGTCGGAAAGAATGGTACAGTATTCCAAGGCTGAGGAAAATGTATTAGTAGCAGAATATGATCCTCCTACTACAAATCAATCCAGTGATGATTTTTATTCCTTGGAAGAGCTGGAGCAATTGGAAGATGAGTCAATGGCCTAAATTGTCAAGAGATTCTCCAATGTCAGATTCAAGAGAAATCCCAAGTTCAAGTACAAGTCCAACTACAACAAATTCCAGAAAGGTGGATCTTCATCCTCTAACACCAGCAGTGGTGTATACAAAATAGGGATGGTTGATCGGAGCACCATTAGATGCTATAACTGCAATGAGTTGGGACACTTTGCCACAGAATGTAGGAAGCCAAAGCAAGTAAGGAAGAACTCTTATAATTCAAATCACAAGAGTAACTCTGAAAGGGCTTATCTGGCAAAGGGAAGAAGCTGGGATGATACTGATAGTGAAGATGAAGAAGAAGGGAATCTTGCTCTTATGGCTATTGATGGAAAAGCTTCATCGTCAAGAAAAGAGGTAAAATATACTGATGCTGAATTAGTTAATCATCTAGGAGGTAACTTAGATTGTGCTCGTCGTGATAATGAACTATTAAGTTTACAGATCAAAGACCTTGAGAAAGAGGTCAATGAATTAAGACTTGTGCACATTAATCAAGACAAGTTAAAAGAACAAGTATCTTTTCTAGAGAATAGAGTTGACTGTTATAGAAAACTCGAAACTATTTTCAAAGACAAGATCACCGGTCTTGAGACTAAGGTTAAAGCCTACTTCAATTCTTGTTCGAAGGCTAAAGAGTTCTACAGTAAGCAAGCTGTTAATCAAACATCTGGAATAGGTTATGATTATAATGTTGCTATTGGAGAATTAGGCATAAACTCCCCTCCTCATGTATGTGCTAAAGGGAGGGGAGTACCACATGTGCTTAAGGGTGTTGATGAACCCCTCTATAAAGCATCAATTGCTGAACCATTTGATGCGACCTCTTCTGTTATTCAAGAAGAAATACGTGCTGAAGATCTTGCTAATGAGAAGGTTGTTTCCAAGTCGAGTGTGTCGAAAGTTCCAGTCAAAGTTGTGAAAGCAACTGAGACTAACTCAGCCACACATGAGTTGGATAACAAAAATGCCATGTCTACCATGCATAAATTGCCTGCTGTTAATACCTCTCATAAAGCATGTGGTGTTTCTAATTGTATGTCTTGTGCTTTTAATATGATGTATGCTTATTTTAATGGTAAGCATGTTTCTAATTATAAGACTACTCCTCGTCAGCATGTAAATAACAAGAAGCATGATAGGTCTAAGACTGCTAGTCCTTCTAAGGCTAGAAAGGAGACATTTGTGCCTAAGCCTAAACAGAAATTTATTAAGGCTGTTTATAAGGTCAAATGTTCAGTCAGTGAGAAAGTTGAGACCATTAAAGTTAAAAATGTTGTTTTGCCTGACAAAGGACAATTCTACAAGTGTGCCGGGCCCAACCAAGTTTGGGTTCCGAAGAAGGTCTAATCCATTTGTAGTGCAGGGCATTAAACAGGTGTAACCGGTAGTGTGGATTCTTGACAGTGGATCATCAAGACATATGACCGGAGATAGAGCCCTGCTATCAAATGTGGTTGAGAAAGCTGGCCCCCTGGTTACCTTTGGAGATAACAGCAAAGGTTTATCTGAGGGATATGGCTGTTTGTAAGCTGGTAATGTTATCATTGAAAATTTGTATATTGTGCTAGGTTATTATCAGGAAGCAGTATCTAACATATAGCACCAGTGACGAGACTTGAGAATATTACGACATATCACGCACCTGATGCACATTACACTTGAAATTGGACTCTAGTAAGATGTGTACAAGTGTACTCATGGTTGGTGAGTCAAAAGAGGAAGTCAGTGCACCACATGGACTTTGCACCTGCAGATCTATTGGACTATGCAATCTCTTCTTCACAATCTCACTTCAGGTTGGTATGAACTGGTGTACTACTCAAGCAATCGTCAAGAACATGGTATGGCACTCTAACTGAAGTTACAGTTTAATATGAACTAGTAGAGTCGTCATATTATTAACTCTCTTATCACTAGGCACAAACATATTGTTTTATATGTGCAGTGAGTTTTAGGAGAAAATCAAACTTCTTTCTACATTAGTGATTTCTTATATCATTAAAATCTTTTCAAATCACTATTGTACATCATTACTCTCAAAAGATTAAATGTATAATTTTCATTCATTATAGATCTTAAGTACATTTTATCTCTCTATATTGTCCTATGTTCTGTGATACAGGTTCAGTCTCCAATGGCTTTCTTTCATTGACAGTCATGAGGTTGAAAACCCACAACATTTATCCCAGATTGTAAAGACAAACACAGAAACAGAACCAACCAACACTCTCTTACCACTAAAATGAAGTATGAGTGAGCGTGAGGGAGATAGTGCCTTAGTGCACCACATAAGGAAGGTTTTGTAGTCAACCCAATAGCTCTGTCTCCTACATAGATGAGTAGTATTTAAACCGAGACAACTGCTAGCCCCCATACATCTTCTCAAAAAGATGTAGTGGCTGAAAAGGCACAAAAACAGTTACTAGATTCATTCTCTCAACAGGGTGCGTTTATTGAAATTTGCCTGTCGGCCAAGGTATCCGATGTAGTGTCACCACTTCAAACATAAACAATTCTTGATGCACAAGGAGAGGTCACACACACAAAGGATGAGTTGACGGAAACAAGAGTTTCGACCATTTTAAGGTCAAATTCGATTGTTCAAGGTTCGTTAATGGACCAATTGCCTTTACAGGTGTTAGGAGAGGATACTGATCCAAAAGCTATATGTCAGTGGTCAGTGTCTACCTCCCCAGGCTTAAATCCCCTGGATGCATGTGCGGATAGTGGATCTGACATAGGTGCAGATCGGTAACTTGTTGACAATGATTCAGATATTACCTGATGAGTCACAAGGAAATGTCTTCACAGACATTAGAAGGGAACCTTGATCTTTATGCTAAATTCTTTGGATCATTGTTTACCTTCCCAGAATGCAAATCTGGAACCCTAAAAGGGAAACTAGCAACTTGTAAATTATGACTCAGATTCATCTGACGAGTTTAACAAGGATGGGGATTTGCGAACTCCCATTGCACCACCTGTGACCTCCTTAAGGATGGCTAAGGTGATTTTCCTTACAGGTACAACTGATTTTTGGAGCTATGAGTGGAGTGATACACTTGTGAGAATGAGTGTAAACACGAGTGGAGAGAAGAGTGAAACACATGTGAGGTACACTAAATAGAATCACACACTCACAGTGAGGAAGAAAGATAAACTACTTGTTATTTCTTTTCCAACCAAGTGAAATATGAGAACTCCTTCAGACGACGGCATATATTCCTTCTTTAAGGGGGAAATAAAAGCTTAAGTAATAGTTTGGAGAATTCCTCAACTAAGGGGGAAAAATAGCAGGGAGGAAGAAAAAGATCCTATATGTACACTACACCATACCATTGTTGTTTGTAACTACGGATCCTATTGTACGGGAGAGGTGGTAAACACAAGGAGATTTCCTAGTAAGGGAAGAAGCTGTTTTTCAAAAGGGGAGTACCATTGGTTTTTATCTGCGGATCCTATTGTACGGGAGAGGTGGTAAACGAAGGTGATCTTCTTTAATCAGTTGATTCTCATAGGGGGAGAGGCAAGAGAGATATGTACTTCTCAACAGGAAATGTGGTTGTACAAAAGAAGATGAAACTACTTGAAGATATGTTCAGTCTAGAGGAACATCTACTTGGAATCTGGAAAAAGGTTAAATGTTATCCAGAACTTTTCTGCTATTTACTTTGCATTTCTGCTTATATCTTTTTCTTATTTGTTAGTTGAGTTATCCTCTAGGTATTTGTGTGTTATTGTCTAACAAACAAATAGAGGGAGATTGTAAGGTATATTTCATAGCCTATTTGTATATTCGAGGATTTAACTCAACTCAAATAAGAATGTAATAAGTAAATAGTGGATCTACCGTCAAAGAGATCTCGCTAAGTAATATCTGTCAAAGGATTCAGAAACAAGGTTCATCTACAGACTTGAGGAATTAATTCACTAGAAGAAGTTCAAGAAATTGTTCAAGCCTCAGTGATATAAATCAAGATTGTGGATTTAATCAAGTGACAGAGATCTCGTCAGGGTATCAATTAATTATAGGGATTTAATCTTAAATCAAAGTCAATACATGAAGAAACGTCACGGAAGTTAGTCACTCATGAACCAGACAGTACATCGAGTGTAAACATTGAAGTGGTGTAATTGATTCATAATTCTCAGTGATTTTCAGAAGATTTTCAGAAGAATGGTTGCTACTCAGGATTAATATTAATTCTCTATTAATTAATTAAGTCATATAATTTAATTAAGAAAATAAATTATATCTGCAAATATTAATTTATTTATTAATTGAATTAATTGATTAATTAATTCAGAATTAATATTAAAATTTTCAGAAGTTTAATTGGATTAAAAACAGTCTTAAATCAACAAGGCAATTGAAAATGAACTAGCATGACAATCAGGATTGTCATACCGATTGTCATGCCAAGTTATTTCAATTGTCCTATCGAAAGTTCTACTGGGAAGGAGATAGTCTTGCTAGTTCAACTGCTTGTCATACCGAAAGTCATTATAGTTCAATCAGATTGTCTTGCTAGTTCAATCCATTGTCCTACCGAAAGTCTTGCCAGCTATGGGATTGTCATTCCATTTCATTCCATTCTGTTGATTGATTAAAAAGACAGAAGCATCCATTCAACAAATAATCCAAAAAACAGAAGTCAAGAACACAGCAAAAAGAAAAGAAGCAGAAGCAATATTTCATTTTCTCTGCTAATTCAAGATCATCCATTTCTAGTTTGTAAAGTTAAATCCAAACCACTAGAAATCTTTATCTTGTTCTTGTGTAACTATCTAGCGGATCAAAATCCCTAGAACTTAATCTCAAATTGCGTTTAGCATTTGAATCTTTTTATTGTAAAAATAGAAAAAGTTCATGTCGAATTTATTCTAGATTTGTGATAATTAATTTGAGATTAATTCCTTGTAATCGATACAGTTGTTGTAACACCTTTCAAGTTTAATAATATTCTTATTTAACTTGAATTTTATTTCAATTTTTATTCCGCATTTTATTCGATTATTCGGTACTGTTTGTATTCAACCCCCCTTCTACAAACACATTGGCAACTAACAGTCTTGTGTATTGTTGGTTTGCTCGAATATGTCGAGCTCCGATAAAAAAATATTAAAAGGGATACGGACCGAAGTGATAGGACGAGGAAGAGGAATGACGGAAAGAGGAAAGGATGATAAGAGATAAGCACTGAATAGGAATAGAAAGATGAAAATTTTAACCAAAGCACGCAAGCTAAAATAAATTAGCCCGCATCTTTTACTAGACAAAACCTAGTAGGAAGGAACATTGCACTTGAAAGTGAAAATGTTGCCTTGGAAATAAAATTAATAGTAGAGCTCTTTTTATAGAGCAAGTATCTTGGTTAGTTCCACACCTTCTCGATGTGGGACTAAGCGGATGTAGACTAAAAGCTATAATAGCTTTCAAGTCTACTATGATTTTTAAGTTTGTTGCAAGTCCCATTATATAGAGTTGAGAGAAGATCTCTTGCAAAACATTCTCGATGTGGGACAAAGAGAATTATTCAAAAGCAAAGCTACAAGTCATAGTTGGTTTATTTTGAAGTGTTGGCTTCATAACCTTGGGTTTTATAAAGGAAGAGATGTTACATCTTTTATATCTCATCGAAGTGGGACTTGGTAAAGCCTAGTTAAACCTTAAAACTCTAATTTTTACTTGATTATGAGAAATTTATCTATTTCTCTTTATATTAAAACTTTAAAACCAAATTTAATTGGCTATATTGAAGCCAAGAGAAAGTTTTAAGTTTTCTAAGTAGAAACTAAAGCTAAGTTTGGTTTATATAGGCATTGGAGGAAGGTTGGTCTAATTCTCTAATCAATGTGGGATATATGCATCTTAGGTAATAAAAAGGAGATCTCACAACCCACATCGGCAAGAGAAGAGAAAAAGACTGAGAATATATACAAGAACTTGACCTTAAAATTTTAACAAGTAGAAGTAAGATTGATGAAGCTAATGGTGTGAGTTTTAAAAGGGTGCTTATATGTTCTAGATATTATGTTCCTTGCTTAACTTTTATTTTTTTCCCTACCTATCTTTGTACCACATTGAAAGCGAGAAGTGAAGTATATTAGAATAAATAGAAAGGTACCATTATATGTAATTGTGAAAAAGGAATTAATAGAGGAAGTCATGTGATAGTTTTTTAGCAAAACACGAGTGTTAGGTTGAATTTCTTAAAATATATTTTTCCAACTTCCCTACTATTGTACCACATCGAGGATGTAGGAAAAATGAATCCTTACTTTCCTTATTTATGTTTGTATAGTTTTCTTAAATAGAACTATCCGCTGCGGTTATTTCAACCAAGGAATTCAGTTAGTTTTTCTTAATCGTCAACTTAATTTCTTTATCTTATTTAGTAATTTGGTAATTATTAGTTCAGTTAGAAAATAAATAGGTTATATTAATAATAAAATTTATGTGCATTTTTGAATTATGTATTTAGGAATAAAGATCGACAGTAAAATCAATTCGAAGTTCGGGATTCATAGAGAATATATTAAGCGGTGCACTGTAAGTATATTCTGTACTGATTCACTGTTGATATTTTAAATGATGATTTGAGTTTGACTAATGCTTCACTGATGAAAAATGAGTATTCTTGCATTGATATTGTTGAACTGATGATGATACTTCCTAATCGGAAGTAAAGCTAAACCGATTATTTAGCTGGCCGGGATCCCAACTTGATGAATTGATGAACCTGTCATGCTTGAATACTCAGTTTTAATCTTGTGAGAACTATATGATGAATTTTTGTTGATTTTAGTATCTTTCATGTCTCTTTATTCGAATATTTGTTTGATGAACTTTGATTTCTCGGATAAACCTCAGTTGAATTCTACTATATATGCTTACTGAGCTTTCTGAGCTCACTCGTTTATGTCACTAACTTCCACAGGAAAGAACTTTGGAGAAGGATGTTCAGGAAATGATAAGTATGTGATGAACTAAGGCTTAGTAGACGATGAATGCGTGTAGTATCTTAATGAAAAATGCTTATGTAATAGACTTTTGGTTGTATCGTGAACTTTGGTTGTAATACTTGGAATACTATAAGAATTATATATTATTATTTAAGTTTAAGGTTGTGTAAGCATATATTGAGTTGATTGATTTGGTTTGGCGTTCCCGGGTTCGTGTTTCTGAGGTCATCCCGGGGTCCGGGGCGTCACATATACAGTGGATGATCAAGACATATGACAGGTGATATGGCCTTGCTATCACAATTTAAGGAGATGGATGGCCCATTAGTTACTTTTGGAGACAATAACAAAGGTTTCATAATGGGATATGTCAAGATAATTTCTGGAAATGTTGTCATTGAATATTTAGCACTTGTAGCTGGTCTTGAGGTCAATCTCCTGAGTGTCAGTCAATTTACAGATAGAGGATTCAATGTTTTATTTGACAAAGGAGAATGCCTAATTATCAGCAAAAGACTGGTGAAACTTCTTTGAAAGGATCAAGGAAGGGAAGTTTATTTGTTGCAGACCTGGACTCAGAAAATGAGGATGAAATTTTTTGCTTTTAAATCAAGGCATCTGAAGAACAAAGCAAGATGTGGCATAAAAAGCACTATCACCTGAATTACAAGGGAATCAATACCCTAGTTAAAAAGGAGTTAGTGAGAGACATGTCAAATCTGGAGTTTACTCAAAATAAGGTCCGTGAGGCTTGTCAAAAAGGCAAAATGAAAAAGTCAAGTCACAAGAGTAAAAACTGTGAATTCTATAAGTGCACCTTTGCAACTTATTCACATGGAATTTTTTGGACCAGTCAATGTCTTATCAATTTCAAGGAAGAAATATGCACTTGTGATGGTGGAGGACTACTCAAGATACACATGGGTAAAATTTATGCACTCTAAGGATGAGATTCCACGCATCATAATTGAACACATCAAGAAGATTGAGAAGCATGTTGAAGATTATAATTATGTGAAAAGATTGAGGAGTGACAATGTCATAATATTCAGAAAAGCAACTTTAACTGAATTCTGCAAAGACAAAGGCATTGTTCAAGAATTCTCGGTTGCAAGAATACCTCAGCAAAATGGAGTAGTTGAGAGAAAGAATATAACACTAGTAGAGGCTTCTAGAACAATGTTGTAGGATGCCAAACTGCCAACAAGTTTTTGGGAAGAAGCTGTCAACACTACATGCTATATTCAAAACATATATCTCATTAACAAGAATCTTGGAAAATCACCCTATTCAATCTTATATAAAAAATGCCTCTTGTGAAGCATCTTCATGTGTTTGGAAGCAAGTGTTATGTTTTGAAAGACAACTCTGAATATGTGGGGAAATTTGACTTTAAGGTTTTTGAAGCAATTTTCAGGGATATTCATTGAAGAGAACTGCCTACAATGTCTATGTGCTTGAACAAAAGAAAATTATGGAAAGTACATATGTGACTTTTGATGATGACAAGTGTCCAGGCTTGGAATGCCTTGATGAAAATGAAACCGAGGTCCTTAAATTTGAAAATCTCAATATTGATTGTGATTCTGAAGATGAAGCTGAAGTCAACACAAGCAGCAGAATTGATGAAGAGTCAACTGAACAAGTGAATCATGAAAATGGAAGCTCATCTCAATCACCTGAATTTGATAGCACAAACTCGGGGGGAGAAAGATGAGAAAGTTCTGCAAGTCATGCCAATGGTGAAGAAAATATAGAAAGCTCAAGTCAACAAACTCACACCAGGAAATAGGATATGGCTGACACAAGAAAAGTAATTATTGGTGATCCAACTGCTGGAGTAAGAACTAGAAGTGTATCTGCAAAGGAATGTCTTCATGCATGTTTTCTTTCACAAGTTGAGCCTAAAAAAACTGAGAAAGTTCTACTTGATCCTGATTGGAAATCTGCTATACAAGAGGAGCTAAATCAGTTTGAAAGAAATAAAGTTTGGGAATTGGTTCCTGCACAAAATAACAGAAGTGTAATTTGAACAAAGTGGGTGTTTAGGATTAAAATGGATGAAAATGAGATTGTAACAAGAAACAAAGCAAGGTTGGTTACAAAGGGATACTCACAGGATGAAGGAATTGATTATGATGACACCTTTGCTCCAGTTGCAAGAATTGAAGCAATAAGGATCTTTCTTGCATTTGTTGCACACTTAAATTTCAAGGTGTATCAAATGGAAGTAAAAAGTGCATTCCTTAATGGTGAGTTGGAAGAAGAAGTTTATGTGCAGCAACCACCTGGCTTTAAAGATCCAAAATTTCCAGACTTTGTATACAAATTACTCAAGGCTCTCTACGGATTAAAGCAAACACCTAGAGCTTGGTATGACACACTGTCAGATTTTTTGCTTAAACATGGATTTACTAGAGGAACAATAGACAAGTCTCTCTTTTACAAGTAGCATGGTGGTGATATAATCCTAGTTCAAATTTATATGGATGATATCATTTTTGGTTTTACTAATGAAAAACTATGTCAAAGATTCTCAAAGCTCATGCAGAGTGAATATGAAATGAGTATGATGGGAGAGTTGAGTTACTTTCTTGGACTTCAAGTCAGTCAAAGAAGTGATGGAATATTCATCAGCCAAACTAAGTATGTCAAGGATTTATCGAAGAAGTTAGGTATGGTTAATTGTTCACCTGCATCAACACCTATGTCTACAACTACAAAGTTGGATGAAGATAAAAGGGCAAAAGTGTAGACATTTCAGGTTATAGAGGGATGATTAGATCTTTGTTGTATTTAATGCTAGTAGACCATACATTATGTTTGCAACATGTCTGTGTGCAAGATTTAAATCCAATCCAAAGGAATCATATTTGATGGTTGAGAAGAGAGTTTTCATATACTTAAACTGGACTCCAAACTTGGGATAATGGTATCCTAAGGGAACATGATTTGAAGCTGTTAGATACACAGATGCAGATTTTGCTGGATGCAGGATTGACAAAAAAAGTACTAGTGGAAGCTGTCAGTTTCTTGGACAAAGACTTGTATCCTGGTATCGAAAGAAACAACAATCTGCGTCAACTTCCATAGCTGAAGCTGAATACATAGCTGCTGAAAGTTGATGTGCTCAAGTGCTTTGGATTAGAAATCAGCTAATGAATTATAGCCTAGTGTTACACAAAATCCCAATTATGTGTGACAATACTAGTGCTATATCTATTGTGGCTAATCCAGTTAATCATTCTAGAACAAAGCACATTGATGTAAGGTGCCATTTTATTAGAGAACATGCTGCAAATGGTACCATTGAGCTCATTTTTGTTCCAACAGAAAAACAATTAGCGGACATTTTTACTAAACCTTTGGATGAAGCAACTTTCACCAGACATGGTGATCAATTTGGTATGCTAAATTCATCATCCTAAAGGAAAGAACTCTTCTAATATTTTGCAGCAGATTAATTTATGATAAATAAAAATTCATTTGATTAATTGGAAATTAACTGAAATATGAATTATAAATATTTCAGATTTCTCTGCATATTTATTTTTCATTTTACTTTTGTTAACTTGGAATTTTTCAAATTCTAAGTAAACTGTCCCTTTGTTAATTTATATCTTCAATATATGAAGTTATTAAAAGATAGACCTGAAAAGCAGCAAAAATACATAGAGACTAAGTTCTCGATAAGAATAAATGACTTCTCGATAAGTCATTTTGAGACTTCTCGAGGTAGTTCTCGATAAGTCAGTTTTGGACTTCTCGAGTGGACATCTCGATAAGTTATTTTGACTTCTCGATAGAGTTCTCGATAAGTCTTTGTTAGACTTCTCGTGAACATCTCGATAAGTTATTATGACTTCTCAAATGACTTCTCGAATAAGGTCATTACCAGACTTCTCGAATGAACATCTCGATAAGTCAATCTATGACTTCTCGATAAGTATTGTGGAGATCTCGAGTGAATTATTTTAAGTTCTCTACAAGTACAATTTAAACCTACCTTTAACTCAAACTGAAATAATTTTATTTAATAAATTATTTTCAGTATGATACTTTTGAAATATATTTGTTCTAAATTTATATTGATATGATCAATAAAAATTTGGAATATTTCAGTCCATTTGGAACAAACTGGGTATTTATTTGACATCTCGATAAGTCACTATCTAGATGTCGAATAAAGTCAAGATAGAGACATATCGATATGTATTTCAGTAATTCATGTGACTTCTCGATAAACAAATACAAAACATTTTATCCACTTCTCGATAAGTCATATTCACCAGCCTATAAATACCCATGCTTCTCGACTAAGTGACTCTTTACGCTTTCGAGATCTCAATTGACCTAATATCTCCAATTCTCAACCGCTCTCTCTCGTTTCAAACTCTTTCACTCTAATTTTTCCTACCCACTCAGATTCAAACACTTACAATGGTATTAAACACATTTATACCCTTTATCCCAAAGGAAGGAACTATCTTGTATTTATAGATGCAAATCAGGCTCCTGATACTTTCAAGAGTTTTGTGAAGTTTCTTTCTGAAACATACTTTGCAGGTGCTCTAACTGCAAATCCAGTGTTGTACTTTGATGTTCTCAGAGATTTTTGGAACACAGTTGTGGTGAGGACCATGGTGCATGAAAACCAGGCTGTATCCATTGTGGTTAACTACTCCATTAGAGGCCAACACGTGAAATTTTATGAGGATGATGTCAATGTGGCTTTGGGAATCCCTACTGACAAGATGGTGGAGGTTCCAACTGAAGAAGAGCTAACTGAGTTCATGGATTTCATAAACTATAGTGAGAAGATCAACTTAGCAAGCCTAAACAAGAAGAACTTGAGGAGGGAATGGTCCTTTCTATTTGACTCCATTGTGAGGGCCTTCACTTGCAGAAAAATAGGGTATGACAACATCTCAAGTGTTGTACATAAGCTGGTGTTCTCAATGGCCCACAACAGACACCTCAAGAAAGGTCATCTCATCATGAAGGAGCTGAGCACCGGGCTCATAATGCCCCTGGTATCAAGAGGTAAGGAAATCTTTCTTCCTAGATTCATAATATCTGCTTTAAATTATAAAGTGCATGACATTCACATGCTAAATGGTATAGATTAAACACAAATATGCAACTGTAAGAAAGTGTCCAAAGTTCTATTTGGTTCACTTACTACTAAAAATAAGGTAACTGTAAGTCCTATACTCACTCCATTCATGTTGGGGAGATTAAGGACTTACCCTTACCCCATGCCTGATATGAGATCTACAATTGTATCTAGTGCAGTAATGGTCCCTGTACCTGTGGCAGAACAAACACAGGAACACCACCAGGGACCTTCCAATACCGAGACCCTTTCTTCTTTATTATTAGAAGCTAGGAAACCAACCACTTCATCCTCTCAAAAGGGTGAAGTGAGTAAAAAGAAGAGAAAGTAGGCACCATTAAGTGTAATAAATGAGTGTGGTGAGGATCAAACAGAAGTAGAGTCAACCTGGGTCTAGAAACCAAAGAAGGGAAAATAAACCGAGTTGACCAATCAATCTACCTGTGCATCCTCTCAAAAGGATGTAGTTGTAAAATAAAGAATTAAACAGACTCTAGAGGCATCCTCTCAACAGGGTGTGATGTCTCTATTGAACAAAGCATCCACCCTAATGCACCTTATATAGAGTCTGCACCAACACTTGAACAAATTCAAGTGTATGAAAGAAGGAATACGGATGGCACACACGTAGAGAGCACATCTTTTGAAGCTCCCTCTTCTGCTCAGGGGGAGCTGCCAATACTCAACTCTGAAATTCAAAATCTAATTTCTAAAATTTCTTCTTTATTCTATTAAACACTTGAATCTAATTCTCAAGTGTTGCCAACATCATGTGATATGTTTCAAGAGACTGTGCTCACCACCCAGGACCCAAATTTAGTTGGTGAGAGGCTACATGCTGGGGTAGACCTTGATGACACCAACACAACCATAAGGATTTCATGAGTTTTTACTGAAGACCCTGTGGTGGTTTCAAATGCACCTTCAACCCTCACATGTTGTAAGGTTTGAGGGTAGTACTCATAAGGGGAAGCTATCTAAATCCTCTCCAATTCAATTAGAGGTTCCTCTTGCAGGAACAACTCCTCTCAAAATCCTAGTTGAAATTGTACTCACAATTATAACTAGGAGTTCAATTGCCAATGATCCTGCTATGGGGAGGCAAGTACGTCACATTCAAGTGATAGTGCTTTGAAAGAAGTACAAGGGTTTGAAGCTATGGTACATGACAGTAACCTGGTCAAATCCCCTCCAATTCCAATAGAGGTTCCCACCACAAGTGGAGGACAACACACTGTCATAACCACAGTTCAACCTGTGAGTCAAACTGTGGCATATGTCACAGGTGGTTCTATTAATTCTCTATCATCCACCTCAAATCCAACTGACCAACCGTCTACCTCTAACCCTACTCAACCAAAACCTCATTTGATTTCTCAGTGGCTGCAGAAAATAGAAGCTCAACCAACAACAATGAATGATCTATTGTTTGATTAGCTGTCTGGCCTTGCTCAAATTTCTCAACAGCTTCTAACATCAGATATGTATAAACAAGATTATCAAGCTATCATGCTTTCCTATCAGATAGATGTTCAAGAACAGAAAACAAAGATTGTAAATGAAACTGAATAGGATGGCAACTGTGACGCCTGGTTGAATAAAAACTTCCATCTTGAGATGGACGAGATTTTGGCTAGATTTAGAGAAGAGTACATCACCATCCTTGGGAGGAATGCCAAAACTCTAAGTCCACAAGAAATCTATGATGAAATCACAGATGTTTATGAAGCTCAACTTAAAGCCTTTCACCTCATTGGTAAAGCTCTAAAACTGACTCTGAATGATCATTAAGACAAAACAAGGAAATTGGTCAAGGATAAGCTGGATGAGATCATTCCTTCTCAAATGGCCAAGTTTGATTTATCATCTGTGGACAAAAACATCAAGAATTTGAGGGAATCTTTCATAGCCTTACATGAAGTTATCCAGCAGCAAATCACTAATAATAATGACATCAGGGTCAAACTGGATCAACTCCATCAGGCTAGATATGAGCCATCTGCTCTTTTGATGGAAGGAATTAGGGAAGCTGTGCAAGCTACATTTGGCACTTCTCTATCCTCATCATCTCAACAACTACTATCAACATCCACCAACTTGCAAATTCATGCTCTCCAATCTCAAGTCTCCACTTTGCAGTCAACAAATGAGTCATTGACAACTCAACTATCACAACTCACTGCTATGGTCCAAAGTCAACAGGCTGATATCCAAACCTTGATGGACTCCCATAAGCATCTACAAATACAAAATTCAGTCTCATTGGGAGCTATCATGGGTGCACTCAACATTCCATTGCATGCACTTGTAGAAGCTGTTAGACCTGAAATCCCTTCACCTCTCATCTTGCCTGCTAACAAGCCTAAGGGGGAGATTGAGGCTAGGTTATTAATATCATCTGTCCAAGCATCTGTTCAAGCTGTTCAAAAAGGCAAATCCATAGAAGTTGATGTTGGAATGGAGAGTCTTATAAAAGCAGCCGAGGGACCTAATCTAAACAGAGAATTTGATGAATTGCTAAAGGCTCTCAGGGTATCTCTAAACAACAACTTCTTTACATTCAAAAAGGTCTTGGACAAGATAATAAATTTCATAAGGGTGATCTTGGTGACAAGGGATAACTTTCAGGAGAAAAGGATTGTGATCAATATAAATGACTCTGCTGTGGATAGGCGTATACATGTGTCCCTTAATTATCTCATAACAAGAAGGGCATCTGAATTGGACATTCTGATCAACAAAGTGAATCGAGTGATTCATGAAGACACTCTCTTGCTTAATGAATTGAAAAAGGCTCAAGTAGCTATTTTTCCAGAAGTATATTTACAGCCAAGTAAGGGAGTGGTACACATCCGTCCAACCACCAAATTTTGCAAACATTTCCAGATTCCTCAACAATGTGTCATTGCAAACAAGAAGCTGATTATGATTTTGGAGATAGAATTCAAGATAAAGCAATACAAGACTGTTGAAGATGAAGACATGATCAAGTTGCTGGGGAGATATCTGAAAAATGCTGAAACCAGTTTGCCCAAAACTCAAATCAATAAGGATTACTTGAATGATGATGGGCAGGAGAAAGATGATCAAAAACCTTTTGGCTCAAATCCAAGTCAATCCTCTAAGGCAACTGACAACAAAGAAGGAGACAAGAAAAAGGATGCTAAGAAGAAGGGAAATGATGAGAAGAAGGGTGATGAGAGAAGAAAGAAGAAGAAGGAAGATGTTGCAGGATCAAAGAAAAATGTCCAATCAATTCAAATCCAACTTGCTCAAGCCACTAAACCTACAAGCTCAAACATTCAACTATCTTTGACCCCTAAGCCCAAGTTGTTGTACAAGCCAACTGCAAACACCCTACTCAAAATACCAATCACATCTAGCCAATCCACCTTGAAGAAAATCACAAACCTACCATCATTCAAGCCACCAATCAAAATTTATTTCAAATCTGTTGGAAGAAAACCAAAGAAATTACAAATTACTGAGAGGGTTGTCTAAAACTATTTTGATCAAACTGATTTTCTGCCAATAAATTGGTGCATCACAATGATGACTACTTTCAACAATTAGCTGAAGAAATAGTCAAAGTCTGGGTTGTATCTTAAACAGAAGTCAGAATATATTACCAGGATGGTACCTTTACTCTACTTGGTAGTAACTTAATGGATACACTTTCAACCACATAATTCAAAAGAGTGATTAGCTTGATGAAGGACAAGGACACAGTTACAAGGGCTTGAAAGGCCGTGTTGTGTGTATGGGTGAAATAAAGGGATGAAAGAAATGCAAAAGCAAAGGCTGAAAAGGAATAAAAAGATAGAAAGTATGCAGAAGAAATTGCAAGACTTGAACAAAGATCAAATGAGCTCAAGGCAAAGGGGGTGAGCAGAATTTCTAAGGATGGACACTTTCTGAACATAAAGGTTGGTAGATTCTCAAGATTCAGAGTTTGTTACTTGAATGATTATTCATTGGATGCGTGACTCAAGCTTGTGGAAGCTCTAAGAGGAACATAAATCATAGATGAATTTCAAGTGCTAGTAAATCTTAAGGACCTTATTAGAAAGGAGCCAAGCTATTAGGATTTCATTTAATGAATGTACTTATCAAACTCATGTATTCACTCAATGTATAAAAGTTGTACTTTTATTTCTGTCAATTTTTATGTAATCCTTGTTGTCTTATTGTAACTCGGGGTTAGTCTTGTTACTAGGCATGAATTTATGTTAATCAATCTTCTCACAAATTGGGGAAGATTATTGTGCAAGACATGCATGTACTATAATAAGACTAAGTCAAACTGACAGCCCTAAGATTCAGTTGTATTGGTAATTAAATTTGTATTCTGTATTGTATTACTTGAGTCTGTAAAATGGTTAAAAGATCATACTGGAGTATTTTCTTGTAAACTATTCAAGCCTAAGGAATAAACTCTGGAAGAAGATTAAGACATATCATGTCTCAGTGAAATGATACAGAAGTTTGGAGTTGAATAAATCTATTTTATGGAAAATATTCTAAGTCAAGATATCGACAAGTCACAGATCAAGTCATATAGAGAAGTCATTCGAGAACTCCAGAATGACTTATCGAGAAGTCCAAATTGGCTTATGGAGAAGTGACAGAGATATCGATAAGTCAAATGAAGATATGAAGATTGAAGATATCGACAAGTCAATTTTCTCATTAGAGATATCATTGATATCTACAAGTCAAAATGTATATAGAGATCTCCGAGATATTGACAAGTCATTTTACATATAGAGAACTCAGAGATATCACCAAGTCAAAATGAAGATATGAAGATTGGAGATATCGACAAGTCAATCTTCTCACTAGAGATCTCAGAGATATCGACAAGTCAAAATACTTATAGAGATCTCAGAGATATCGACAAGTCATTTCTATATGCAGAGTTTTGGAGACCTCGGCAAGCCAAATTTATAGAGAACTCAGAGACCTTGACAAGTCAAAGACACTTATAGAGAACTAAGAGATCTCGATAAGCCATTATACTTATCGAGATGTCACAGCTCTATAGATCAAACTGAAGATCTCGATATGCTTTTCAAGTACAGAATGCAGACAAGTTAAATATTCAAGATTATTAATCAACAAACGATCTAATCACTTAGATTGCAAAGTCTACAAAAGCAGGTTGGAGAGTGCAAGATCAAAGGCCAAGATTAACTGACAAAGAAAAGTCACAGACCTACACGATTTGCAAAGATACACTAAGCCAGAAATGGAAAGTTTTAGAGATAACTTAAAGTAGGGTTTAGTACATCTTATTACATGCTGTGTAAACCTGTGTTTACTAATCTATAAAGTAAACACTGGTCCTTTATTTTTGAAGTAACAAACAGATCTAGTCTTTTTTGTAACTCTCTCAAGGAAGAAGCCGCGTTCTTTACTCACAAAGAACCCATGATTTTTAGCAAAACACTAGCTTGATTTTAATACAAAATTAAGTGTGAGTTTTTAAATATTGTGTGCACTGTTTTATTTCAGCTAACATAATATTACTGCATTCTTAATCTGCTTTGTTAACCAAGTAACAAACGTTTAAAAAGCCTTGAAAATATCCAAAACACATTAACCCCCTCTGTGTTGTATTCATTAACTAATACTACATTTTTTAAATTTCCTACCATCATCTAAATTAATTCATGTCATCCCCGACTTAAATTATCATCTAACACCGACCTTCCTATGTCCTCTTTTAAATTTTTTTACTTTTTATAATATATAATATACTACCTTAAAGCATTTTTAAATATTATTTAATTATTGGCCATAATTAAAAATTTTAATATTCTAATATAATAAACAATGTTTGAGTTATGTAATTTTTATAATATATGCAAGTAATATTTGTTAATTTTGTTTTTTCCATTTTTAAATATGTTACTATCCTTATAATTGTAATAACTTTTCTTTAATTTATAATTTGAAAAACTTACATAGATTTAAAAATATAAAATCACTATCATGAAAATATTTTTTTATTAAAACACATGCTTTATTTTCAATTGTATTGAATAAAATTAACTTAAATTAACTTTAATTATATATTTGAAATTAATAATAAAATAATATTTTAAATATAGATAATAAATATAATTAACGCATATTTTTTTATAAGTTCAACAAAATTATAGATAATGACTTTTTAACTAATAAATTTTCCTACTAACCTTGGAGATGCTCTAATAAAATCAAAGGATTAAAGAGATATTCGAAGTTTAATTGTAAGGACGTGGACCTCCTCTCGCTGGTTCCCTTCATTATTGTTCTAATTAACTGTTTATCATATATATATATATATCAAGTTCTATGGAGACTAAGAATTTTTTGGAGACCTTGGTGACCACTTATGTTCTGCAACTAAAATCTTGCATAAAAATATCACAGAACGTATTATTTTGTGTATTATGTTTTACAAAGATCATTATTTTATTCAAAATGTTGAACATCATGCATGTACTAGTAGAACATTACAAAATATTTTATTCTACGAAACATGTTTAGTTTGCAGAACATTTGTTCAAATTGCAGAACATATACATTATACTTATTAAACTTAAATGATCTTCAACATTTTTAATGAATTAGTCATATTCGTAGAAGTTACTTCACAAAAATAATATATTTCATAATGTTTTGATTGCAGAACATATGTGGTCTCCATAAACTTTATATATATATATATAGGGGAATGATCGAATACAAACTAAAATTAAAATAGAAACTAAGAACTAATCTAAGTCATTAGATCAACCTAATCTAATGATCCCCTAAATCACCCCACCCAACTACTTTGCACCCTCCCACACTCAATTTCAGCTTTTCCCCTTCATTTTTATTTTGATTTTTCCCGTCAAACCGTAAGTTTTTTTTAAAATCCGATTTCACTGTATTTTTCTACATCTCCCAACGATCGATTTGCATACTATATGTGTTATATTTTGAAGTAATTTTTTTAAAAAAATTATTTGGTTTCTAGTTTCTATTCTAAATTGGTTTCTATTGGAGTAGCCCCCTATATAGGTCTTACTCCATTGAGAACCTGTTTTTGGTGAGATATGAGATATAATCTCAACCATAAAAATTTAATCTATTTTTAATCTAGACCATTCATTTTAAATCTAATCATCTTCTCCAATCATCATCTCTTCCATATTATTCTTTCTACTTACCACCCACCACCACCTCCAACAACCAGCAACCACCATTTCTGGCCACCACTACCACCAGTGACCACCACCATCTCCGACGACCACCAAAAAATCACCACCGTCAAATATAAAATCACCACCGTCAAATCAGAAATCACCATCGAAAAATAAAAAATTACCACCCGAAAACGAAAAATCACCGTCGGCAAATAAAAATCACCATACCCGATCACTATTTTTCCCCACCAGTTCATTCATCAACTCCGACAACCGACATCATAAAAAAATCATCAAAAAATGGACACAAATCAGTAAAAATTAAAAAGAATCACCAGACTTTCATGAAAATAAGCATCGATATTAAGCAGCAAATCTGAAAATCGCACGTATCAGAGCAGTGATTTATGTGAGAGAGTGAATGGGAGGGCGGCAGAGAGGCGGCGGGCTGGTACAACAGCGGCATCAGATCTGAATTTGAAGTGTATGTATGTATGTATATGTTTATGAGAGAGAGAGAGAGAGAGAGTTGGTGGAGATAGGTGGTGGCGGATGAAAGGCAGAGGTGGGGATAAAGAGGCAGCGTGGGCAGGGGTCTGGTGGGGTGAGAGGAGGTAAGGAGAGAGATGAACTAAATTAAAATTTATGGTCTAGATTAAAAGTAATTACTAAAAAGATGTGGCTGAGATTAGATCTCAGTTCTCATATTAGTGGGGGTTCTCATTTGAGCAACTCCCTATATATATATATATATATATATATATATATATCCTTTATTCCGATTTTCTCGATTGTCAATAATCTCATCATACACTCTAATACTCCTAGCCAGTGTTGTAGAAATCGGCCGTGTTGCCGATAAATCGACCAATATATCGGCCGATATATCGACAAAATTCTGGTTTTTGATCTAATTCTTTTTCATATTCATCGGAGAGAGAGACTATAGAGAGAGATAGAGAGGGATGGAGGGAGGGAGTGAAAGAGAGATATTTGGGAGGGGGAGAAACTTGATGATATATAATTACTTTCGGTGTATATATAAATATATTAAATATCTAACCGCATGTAGAAAGTAGATGGCCGGACATTTTTCCGGCGAACCTTTTTTACAGATAAAACTTTTAACCCTACACTTCTTTTCTTGGTAAGTGTTGTAATCTTTTGCTTCCAGTAGCCTAAGTATTATATGTAGACTAAGTGTAAATTACTATAATAATGAGATGCACGAATGTAGAGACAATATTGGTGAATTTAGAGACAACATACAAGTCCGATATATTTAGTAATAGACTGATTTTGTGTTTATAAATAATTTTTATAAAACATATCCGATTTTTGCTCCGATTAATCATTCTGATTAATCCCCGATTTACCGATTAATCCTTACAAGGTCACGTGACCGATCTTCCCTGATTACCGATTTCTGTAACATTACTCCCAGCTAGGAAACTTATTTCCTGAGTACCATGCCTTTGAATTTTTCATGATGTATGCCTGACAGGGCATCTATACTCTTTATTAATAAGCGAAATAATGTATAATTTGGTGTTAAAAGTACCAAAGTACCAAATTTGGTACTTAGCTGATATAAGTTGACTTCTATATTCTCAATAAACTTTATTTTTAACACAAATCGACCTGATATAAGTTGACTTCTATTCTCAATAAACTTTGTTTTTAACACAAATCGACTTATTTTTTTTGTAAATTTTATTTTCAAAGATTGAAAAGGCTAATTATAAGATAATTATCAAAATTATATTAATTAATATTAAATTATCTAAAGAACAGATACTTGGTTCATAAGATAGAGATAAAAGTCGTTTCACAAAAATAAAACTAATATGTTAAATTTCTATATTAAGTAAAACAATGCAAAACTAGAATTACATTAGAAAATTTCATAACTGATTCGATTCTTTTTAACCACATAAATATTTTTTGCAAGTACCAATTTAATATTGATATTAATATATCAATTTTAATTCGTGTTTTGCACGAATTAGGAATAATTCTCTATAAATATTAATTCGATATTTTTAGTGTCGGGCACGTGTGTCACACGGGTTATCAATTATCTATACTTTTTATTAATAAGCGAAACCATATATAATTTTGTGCGAAAAGTACCAAAGTACCAAATTTTGGTACTTACACGATATAAGTTGACTTCTATTCTTAAGAAACTTTGTTTTTAACATAAATCGACTTCTTTTTTTGTAAATTTTATTTATTTTTTAGTTAGTGTTCATCCAATTGTCTCTTTAATTCATAAAATAAAAATATTTTTTAAACGATTTGTAAATTATATTAAAAATTTATTAAGTTACGTTAAATTAAATAAAGTAAGTTATATTTATTTTTAATTTTATAAAAACTACAAACTACTATGTAAACAACTAATACGAATTGACTTATATTCTCTGTAAACTTTATTTATAAATTGTATTAAAAATTTATTAAGTTACGTTAAATTAAGTAAAATAACATATATTTACTTTTATTTTGAAAAACTATGAACTGCAAAGTAAACTATTAACACGAATCGGCTTCTACTCTTGATTTTATTTTCTATAGTATAATTTTAAAAAATAATTAAATAATAGCAAATGACTTTAGTAACATTTATTAAATTTTAAACTGAAAATTATTGATTTATCGATTGTATTTGTTATTATCGATCACAACGTTTATTTACTTTGAATTGAAAAACATATTGTAACAGTAACAAATTTATGGACTTTATTTAGATTATATTAAGTTATATATAATTAAGTTTAATAATATCTATTTACTTTTAATTGGTAAATTAATTTTTATCGATAATTAAGTAATATTAAATAAACTATATTGAAAAGGCTAATTATAAGATAATTATCAAATTATATTAATTAATATTAAATTATCTAAAAAAACAGATATTTGGTTCATAAGATAGAGATATAATTCGTTTCACAAAATAAAACTAATATGTTATATTTCTATATAAATAAAACAATGCAAAACTAGAATTATAGTGGAAAATTTCATAACTGATTCGATTCTTTTTAACCACGTACTATTTTTTGCAAGTATCAATTGAATATTGATATTAATATATTAATTTTAATTCGTGTTTCACACGGATTATGAATAATTCTATACAAATATTAATTCGATATTTTTAATCTCGGGTCCGTGTTTAGCACGTGTTATCAACTATCTATACTAATAAGGAAATCATGTTTAGGTCCTAAATGTTGGTACTCACCACAAAATTGTACAACTATTTTTAAAATTTTATGTAATAAAATCTCAACCGACAAAAATTAACTTCTACTCTCTGTAAATTTTATATTTCCTTTCAATTTTTATTTATTGCTGAACATCCAATTGTGGTTTACTTTAAAATAACCGTATTAGTAAGTTATCATGTCAAATTTATATAAGTAAATAATTAGGTGCATGCATAACTAGAATTATACGGTCAAAATTTTAGAATTACACTTAACTTCGAATTTTGTAACTACATATTTTAACACTATTTTATATATTATATTTAGACATATTTTATACAGTTTATGAGTTTCAGTTTTATGCAAATAATAATGTCATACTATTATTTTTAATTTTGGCCCGTGTTTCGTAAGGTTACCAACTAGTTTACAATAAAAGTAGAGATCACGTTCAGTTTTACTCTTTATACACAGTGCAGAATCTTAATGCACAATTATTGTGATATGTAAACACCACATAGGATATTATCCTATTGCACAGGTGTGGTAAATGCCGGATAGTTTCACTTCTTTTTCATTTTACACAACAAGATCAATAAATTTCGAAAAAGAAATATGCTTTGCGTACGTCATCCTTTCGATGGTGAGCCTAAAACATGAAAGTAGGTAAGCAACAATTTTAATCAATCTGCTGTAAAAGGGTCCTTAGCAAATAGGAGTAACTCTTTAACAGGACCATATACATGTATATATATACATGTTGCTCTCATATACTTTAATCCACTAACATAACAAAACATGATTCTGATGTAGTACCTTTTGCATACTGCAGTAGGGTTATATATTTAGCTCATGAAAACCTCAGAAGTAACAGATACTATTGTTTTGGAGTATGTCTACTTGGTAAAATAGCGTAGGTAGATGCTGTATCCACACTAACTAACCAAAAACCTAATAAATGAGAATGCATGGAGAACAGCACATCATGACCTCTCACTTTCTTCCCCTGTCTAGCTAACAACTATTCAGTGAAACCCATCATTTATTTCTTCATGTAAGTTTGTAGTATTGTATATGTTATGAACTCGAAAGTAGTTGAGCACTTATTACAACATGGACACCATATGCATAGCTTTGATATATATGCTATATTTACTATATCACAAATTTATTCGACCACTTCGTTTCTATTGCGTTCTTTAATCTCGATACAGTTTCCGATCTTTGATAATTATTAAGAACGATAGATGTGAGATATTCGCGCTAGCTATTTACTCCAGAAGAAGTCTACTTAAATATACACATCTCATGACAAAATTCTAGAAAGAAGAGGCTTGGAACACAAAGAATTCAAAACAAGTAGTTACACTGATTTTTACAGAGATCATTAGGAATTGGATTATCAGCTTTAATTAATTTTTGAATGTGGGAGCTGGGAGAGATTACATATATGTGAATATAAATTTATTCTCCTATCTATCTTCTCTATGTTGGCATTTGAAATTTGTAGGTCAATGAGCAAATTCATGTAAGGACAAGAGAGTTATGATTTTAGGTTGGTAGTCGTTGCCCTAATAACAGGGCATGCTACAACAGAGACTTTCTTGTTATTCGGCAGAGAATCCAGCTGAAGAAACTTTATGTCCTTTCACTGCATAAAATAGAGACTATAGTCGACCGTCACAAATGTACCATCTCAGGTTGGTTGGTTTTGATTCACAGTTTCAATCGAAGATAACCAACCAATGTAATTGGGCGTAATTATGTATATAATCATAGTCATTTATAACATCTAACATTTTAATATTTCAAAAATCTTTTTAATTTCTCATCAATTTTGCATTGTAATCTTGTTAGTTAATTTAGGACTTCTTTTGTAGATCAAATTTCGAGTCTATAAAAATTAAATATAGTACTTCTAATGAATATTTAAAAAAGTAAAACAAAGTGAGCCCATTGTATAGGTGAAAATTGATGATATAGTTTGACATTGCTATAAGCTGGAACTCGGGATGGGGAGTTTCAGAGCAGATCAGTCAGATTCCTCCACTCATGCTGATCAGAATCAATCAGAGTTGAGTTGACTTTCTTAAAACTAATTTGCTGCTATTATTTTATCTTGTTCTAGCTGGTCATTACTATATATATAGTTTACAGTTGCTCAGTGGTTTGATGATTTTTTATGAGTTGACTTCATTGTTTTGTTTCTCTTGAAAATTGAAAACATTCACTTCTGATGAACCTATCTTCGAAATAGACATACCTATCTTCGAAATAGACATATAGTATACTATTTTTCAAGATCTTGCTTCGAAATAGATAAATGGTGTGCTCATTTCCGACCCATTTTCCTTAATTTTTCGATATTTCTGAACCATTGTGCTCTATGTTTACGTGATATATCAGTACTTCTAAACCCTTTCTGCATGCATACTGTACTAATTCGTTGATAGAGACGGCAAACGGTAAATAAGAAGAAGAAATGATGACAGCATAATGTTGTAAATTTGTAACTATACATTGTATACATTGCACAGTTAGTCCCCTGTATCCATATCTAACAACAATCACAGCTATTAATATTTGTTCACTGGCGGCCAAAGTTTTTCTTCAATCGTAACCGCCTAGTTGTTCTTCACCAATATATGGAATTTATGTGCGTAAGTTGTTGAAATTATAAACTACGGCCAGTTACGAAAGATACTAGAGTGAGACTTATAGCTAGGTCCATCAAGAATTAAAATTCTGCAAACTCGATCGAATTCATCTATCATGTGTCAAATCTTAATATTTCTGTTGGCAAACGAAGTTCAATACTCTTGGTAACTAGCCGTTGCATCCAAACTAACTAATTTTCAAAAATTAATGGCCGTATTCGATTAAAAAATTGAGGAAATTGAACTAAATTAGTGTTTAATACGTGTACAATGACATAAAATAAGTACCAATAATTATTATGAGCTTGATATATTATAATTGGCCTTCAAATCATAAATATGATGGACCCTGCATACACAACAATTTCACCGATAAAAAACTCTAATTTCATTTATGTGAGTACTTATGTTATGATCTTGGACACATATTAAAAAGACCTGATTAATATTTTTTAATAGAATAATTTATTAAACTATTTAGTTCAGAACAACTAAACTTAATGCGCGGACCTACTCAATTCAACAGTTACAAGAGTTAATCAATCCGCTACCGCTAACATGTTAACCGGTAATTACCAACGAAGACAAATAAAATATTTATTTTTCAATTATCTTACGACCTAACAAATTAATCGAACTTTTTTTTTCAAATTGACATTCAAGAAATAACATAAATAATTAATGTAGCTTGTTGAGATCATGATTTACCACCTATATATTCTTATAGATGGGCTTAATAGTAAACATAACATTACTTCACATAATAGACTTAAACCCTAGCTAGCAGATACCAATACAAAAGACCACACACAGAAGCATGCATAACGACACTGCAGTATGTAAATGGAAGAACCAAAATGTTCAGATGCATTATATAGATAGGTCTTGAAGCTATTACAACCAACTTTGATTGTCATTTTACAAAGTATGAGCCAGAAAATCAGCTAAGAAAAACTATGAACAAGAACTCCAACTTTTTGTAGCCTTTAATTAATTATAATACAATTGTAATGTATATGCTTGATAATTCTTTTTTTCATTGGATCATTCCAATTACACAAAATTTATTAATTAAAACTGAAAATTATATCAAGAAAAAATACCTATGATAATTAAGATTAATTTATTACGGAAATAAAAATCGATCGAATTTATGTTAGTCTCTATCAGTTGTATGTTTAACTAAAAACAGAATGGTATACTAATACATGAATAATGTGTTGATAATGATTTGTTGTTACCTACCAATGGCGGCTTTTGAATAGGTTTGGTCATATAATTGCATATATCAATATCAAATTAGAATTGTGATAGAATTAATGATTTCGGTGCATGACTAATTGGGTACCTATATTGTCGTCTGATTACAGTTAAGGTTGATCAACTGATGGGATGTGTTGATTGCTAGTGACCAAGTAATCACTTCAGTAATTTTGTTTTGGATCACACACGAGTAGTGTGAATTACGTGCTTAGAAGAATAACACAACCTCGCCAATTTGGCCGACCATGTCGCCATTGATGCATGAGACTGAGCTAGGCTTGGTTTTTACATCTGTAATGTGACATGTTTAGCTTTATTTTGATTAGGTCATAAAATATCAGAGAAACTACTTGTACGAATTATTTGGACTGATCAATAGCGTACTATGAAGAAAGAGTCCAATTCTTTTTTCTGATGAAGTATATAATTAATTTTGATTATGATTAGTTGATGAGGGATTGATCAACTTATATCACAAAACTGCTTTGTCGGCCGATGTTTTTATTAATTTCTCCACGCGGGGTCTTTATTTCTTACTCATTAGCGTTGAGCCTTTCGACTGTTTCTTCAACATAGGGTTGAAATTATCGCCTATGAATATATCAAATTAATAGTGATAATCGGACTGATATTTAGTATGACCTATTTATTATTTATATGATACGCAAATTGATTGTTTAGCATGTAACATGAACAATATTACTTATGTGATCGTATTTTGACTTGGCTTCTTATTATAGTTGGATCAAATTCTACCATTTCCAAATTTGAATATTTTGATTAAACATGTATTATTTTTTCGTTGAGAATAATGTTCCTCGTCAGATTTTCTCATGAAATTAAGATATAGATTGTTTTTACTATTAATAGGTAATGATATTTTTGTAAATGTTTATAATTTTCTGTAACTAAAATAATATCCTCATATATCTCATATATTTGTATGAGAATTTTTTTATGTCAGAAAATTTAGGTGTTTTAACCTCAGTAACATTATTCACTTTTCGATAATAATAAAAAAAATTAACCAATAAAAATAAGAATCATGAATAATATTGAATTTTAATGGTAAAGAATCAATCAAAATGATCACCTGTTTTTTTATATTTTTTTCACCCTTTGTTTAAATTATGAATTAAAATTACTTTAAGAATATAAAATTTGAAACAAGGATGACATATTTCAACTTAAAAAGTTCATCTAAGCAATTGTTAGCTATGAATTATTATTTATTTTATTTTAGATTATCTCTTTGAGTGATACTTAAGCATTCTTAAGTATTCATTTAGCTCCTTTATATATATACATAACTTTAATTAATTAGTGTTAGTTGTTTAAATTTGGTTTTATCCCTGAAATTTCTATAAATATTATTTTTAATAAAATAATAAAAATATTAAAATATTATTTAAAATTATAATTATTAATTTCACCTACCATACTATCCACTACCTACAAATATTTATACACTAATTATAAAATATTGTAATAGACTATCTGTCAAAGATATACAAAATTGAAGGGACCGCTATTAAGATTACAACTTTACAAATAGTAGCAAATAAATGTTGATAGAAGAAAATTCTCAATTTTGCTATAAAAATTTTATATTACTTTCTTTAAAACACAACTATTGAAATGTTATTTAAATTTTAAATTTTAAATTTATCTTACGAAACGATTTTCTATTGAGCATCAAATATAAAATTAAACTAAAAAAAGTTAATAAAAAAATATATCCTAATTTAAAATAAATAATGATTAAAAGCACCGTAATGATCATGCTAATGTAGATGTACAGTCCCCTCGTCCTTCACAAAAACTACTACTAAAAAAATCTCATTTTGGCATCAACATGCATGCTATCCAGATGTTATTATATATCCATGATTTGGAGTACTATCAGCTTTATTATTTCCTTACTTTTATAGTAGTTTATTACATCCTCCATATTCACAGAGAATCAAAATCTAAGTGTATCAAAATTGATAATATTTTATATTTTTTTAATTAGGATATTTATGAGAAAATGTTATTATCTTTTTATAAGTTAAGTTGGGCAACTTACCCTGTAATAGATAAGCGGAAGTGCTCGGCTGGGTTTAGCTTGCAAGTTAGTTGTTTGAGATTTGTGGTGGTGCCAAGTATTGTCAATTATGTTAGTTTTTCCTAAACTGTCTGTTAAACTACCATTACAGAGTCTTAGAAACTACTAAACAAAAGTAGCAAGGTTTCTAAAAAAGGCCTCATAGTGAAATTTACACATTAAAATTTTGTCCATTAATAGATAAATATAGGTGTATAGACTATAGAGTGTATCCTTTGTTCAATTTATCTAATTTTCATGGAGATTTATATTTTAAATGTAAAAATGGTCCTTTTTAATTTTCTAATATGTAATATGTCAAAAGATATCGACGATATAAACATTAAATGATACTTTAAAACGCTAATTATGTTAAAATAAAATGGTTAAATTAAATTCATCTTAGAAAATGTATAAATAAAATTTTAAAACATAATTGTATATGTAAGAAATTTTTTAGTAAGATATAATATGACTGGAATACAATTTTAAATTGAATTTAGATCCAATACAATATAATTGATAAAGTATGGAGAAAAAAAAATAAAAGTAGGGTTTTATTATAATATGACTTGTTGATTACAATAAAAGATTGGTTTATATAGCAAATAAAGGAAAACATTCTAAACAGGAAACTATTATAATAATGAAACTATCAATAATATAATATCATTATATATGTTAACAATAATTATAATATAAGTTGAAATTTGAATTTCTAGCAAATAAATAATGATTATAGATAAAAATGACTCTTATTTCCTTTAATTTTATTTGATTTAATTACTCATAAGGGGTAATTAATTTCTTTTTAAAATATATTTAAATGTGTTAGTAATAGGAGGAATTTAGCTTAAGCCATTAGTTTAAATTAATTATTTTACTGATTCAGATAACTACAATTTGTTGTTTTTAAGCTTCTACTTAGTGGACATCATTTGGCCACGGCCAAAGCAAGGGAATAAAATTCATATTTGTGGTGAGAAAAGCCAATGAACAAAATCATACTTGTTTTGGAGGATCTTCCCAGAGGACAAAGACAAGACAAGCACACAGGTACCACTTTTTTGGGAAATTTTTTGCAACAACTTAAATTTTATATAAAGAGAGAAAAGGGACCATTTTACAAATTTTAGCTAACATTTTATTAAACCTTATTTCTATTTATACTTTTTTAGCATTCCACTAATAATGTTTCTAAGTTTTTGAAATTAGTCCCTACTCATAGAGGAGGTCCGCCCCCATGTGATATACATTTGATCAGTCTCAAAGGTACCCCTTCCCCATCAATTTATAGAAACAATTTAGCAAACTTAAGAATAAATTTGAATTATTTAGTCTAAAAATAGATAGATGCACTACTTTTAGCTTCTTTCATAATTTAGAGGGCCAATTAAAAAATTAAAGAGTTATATGATTTCTTTAATATAATGATGAAATGTAATTTTATCAAAATTAAGTTATTATATTAATTTTAGGAAAATGTTAAATTTAGAGCAGTTTTTTTAATTCCAGAACAAACTTACTCTGAAAGACTATATTACTCTTAAATTAATTTTTTCCTAATATTGATGATGTGCATCAATGAGGGTGGTTTAGTCTCTTTACACTACATTAGCTCTGAAAAATAGCTCTGAATTTAATATTTTTCTAATTTTATGATAATTTGTGAAAAGAAAGAAATAGTGATCAGCGGTTGTAATGAAGCAGAAGGCAAGGCATTAAAAAGAAGTGGGGGTTGTGAGTTGTGACGGTGGTGGTAAAAGAAAAGAGGTTATCTGATTAGAGTATGGGAGTCATGTGGACTGTGGCCTACTAGCAATAAATACAAAGGGAGGTTTGAGGGTTGGTCGCTCTTAAGTTTATTTTCTTTTAACTTTGTCAAACTATGCTCCTCATATTAATCGTTGTTAGGCTACTTCCCTTTGCTATTTGTGTAACTCTGGATAACTTCAACCCCAAGCCCTAATCAATATACTCTTTCTGATCAACTCGTTTTACTTAAATCACAAATGCATGTGACTCTTTCTCATACTGTAATCTTGTACAATTCGTTCCTTATTACACCAGTGACATGTTTAATAGATTACCCGCTTTAAGTGCCATAACCACTAATATCCGATTAAGACGGTTTTTAGAATAAGGGCATATTCGGTGACAATTATATGTCAGAGCAGAGTTCGTATAAGTAACATATGATTTTAAACCATTTGATATCATTTTACTTGAATCACAAATGTGACTCTTTCTTATACTATAATCTTGTAAAATTTGTAACTTATTACACCAGTAACGTTTAAGTGGCATAACCTGAATTTCAATTATTTGCTATAAATTTGGTACTAATATTTCGTAAAGACGGTTTTTAGAATAAGGGCATATTTGGTGATAATTATATGTTAGAGCAGAGTTCGTATAAGTAAGATATAATTTTAAATCATTTGATAATATATAAAAAGAAGTTATCAGGTGTGAGGATTGAGTACCGGTTCTTAATTTAGAAGGAATTTAGAGGTTTATTTCGAATTGTTATTTGGAATCCCAGAGGATCAGTCTTGATATGATGATATTGTCACAATATTGATAGGTGGAACTCCGACGGTAAAAAAATGTTTGAAGGTTTAAAAATGAGACTATATTTGTGCAAAATGATACAGTTTCCGGATATAGTAGATAAAATTATCATAACAACATTGTGGTAAAAAATAAATGAGGATGATTGAAAGGAAAAAGCCAAGAGTCCTACAGATAAAATGTAGAAAAAAGCAAAAGTACAGTACATGGGAATAAACAAGAGAGAAATGAAAGAGATTAGGAAAACTTGTAAAAATGTGCATGGGGGGTTATTCAGAAGGAAACCAAGGGTCTTTCTTAACAACTACCACCTACCAATTTAGCTTGGCCAGCCGAGGTTTTTAATGAAACAATGAATTTTCTTTTATCTGTTACCCGTCTGCGTACGTGTTTGGCCAGATCACTCTTTTCTTCTTCCCCCTTAATTTCTCCCCACTTAATTTTCTATTACACATAAATTCAACTCACACGCTTTCCTCATATAAGAGGCAGTAGTGTTGAAAGCAGTTTGATTATTTCCAGAAAACCTAACAAGATTTAGTCAATACTTCTTCCCCACTGCCACCACTCTCATTGCTTATAATTAGTCTTTGCTAATCACCATTTAAATAGAGGGGGAGATAGAGCACCAACATCCAATTTATTTTTCTCATTTTCTGGTTTTCATTAAGTTTTATCAACGACCTGCTCCTCCTGACTCGAAAGCCCAGAAATCGTACGCACACACATTTATACATCTCCTAGTTAGTAACCTAGCTAGCTAGGAGTATTGATTTTTCGCAAACTCTAGATTTTGGTTTCGGTGGCCTGCCTGGTTTTGGTACTAAATTTTGTTTTCTTCGAAATGGCTGTCATGGACAAAACGTTGTCGGTTTTGATGTTAACGGGGAATCTCGTGAACGAGTTTGTAAGTTTTATTGTGTTTTCCATTCTTGATGTGCTCGATTTCCTTCTATGTTACACGTACAAAGTTGTCGATTTCATCGTTGAAGCGGAATGGAAGCCTTGTTATTGCACTTCAGCCAGAAAGGCCATTACTAGTAGTGGCAACATCTTAGTTTCTGAACAAGGAGAGTCGAAGAAAATTGTTTGCCTAAGTTCTTCCAAGCTGCAGCTGGAGGAGATCTCCGATACTCTCTACACACGTTCGTCGTTAGTCTCTGAGGTATCGAAAACAACTGTTAGTCGTCTCAAAGTGGAGACGAAAAATGTGATGCAAGATATGAATAAATTCAAGAAAGGCAGATCCACATTTACTATCAACTCCACCATCATTGAAATGCTACAAGGTAAAATTGGAGGCAAAAAATCTCATACCTATCCGAGATGGTCAGATTGTGATTGCCAAACTTGTAATGCTTGGTCATCTTCTACCTCTGACACTCTCTTCCTGAAAGCTGAAGGACCAGCAGGTAATAATAAATTTACACCTGTTTTTCTTACCTGTTTTCCTCTATCCAATGGGGTAATGCCATGTGTTATATATTTGATTGTTGGTAATTAATTCTATGAACATATTAGATTTTTCTGCAGAAATAAAGTTTTCAGTACATTGTAAATGTTGTTAATTGTACTATTACTCACTAAATACATGACCTTAAGTACAATGACACTCTTAGAAAATGAAAATTTTGATGTTGTTTTTTGATGTGCATCAGGTAATGTGGAAGAGGATGTGCTTTTCATTCACGGATTCATTTCATCCTCGGAATTTTGGACAGAAACCCTGTTTCCGAAATTCTCAAAATTTACGAAATCGAAGTACAGGCTTTTGGCGTTCGATCTGTTAGGTTTCGGAAAGAGTCCGAAACCACATGATTCATTGTACACAATAAGAGAGCATTTAGAAATGATCGAGAAATCAGTACTTGAACCCAACAATGTCAAATCATTTCACATTGTCGCACATTCTTTGGGGTGCATTTTAGCTCTTGCTCTAGCCGTAAAATATCCCGGCTCCGTCAAATCTCTAACTCTCATAGCACCAGTAAGTAAATTTGTTCCACATTTCTTAACCAATTTGTTTTTCGAAAGGAAAAAAAATACTAATTTTTCGATAATGATTGACACTTTGACAGCCATACTTTCCGGCACCAAAGGGAGAACAAGCGACACAATATGTGATGCGAAAAGTGGCACCGAGGCGAGTGTGGCCTATGATCGCATTCGGCGCGTCACTTGCTTGTTGGTACGAGCATATTAGCCGAACCATTTGTCTTCTGATATGCAAGAACCACAGAGTCTGGGAATTTCTCACCAAACTGTTGACCAGAAACAGGTAACACAAGTCTCCTACATATCTACACAGTTTGATTTTTGATTATGTTGATCCAATAAACATTATGGCGTGTCCTCTATGTAACAACAACTTAATCGAATCATCTTAACCAAGTGCTGCAACATAGTTAGTCCTGGTAGCTTTGTTATAGTCTCAACTATTTTTAGGTTTGGTTTCTCTTAACTACACATACCGCTCACATGCCTTGTGCACTACCATTAACATAATAAAAACAGACCCGATTATTTATATTTCGAACTTTTAGCTTTCCTATTTAAGCACGATTTTTATAATAAATTCAAGTTCCGTCACTTTTTAACACATATATGCAATGCGCCATTGAATCACATTATATATGCTAAGAAAGTGTAGACAATTTGTGGTATCGAAAATGTCAGTTATTGAAAACTACCCATAAAAGTTTCTGTTTGGTCATACAATCGTTACTTATAATTTTTAATTTGCGAAATATTGTTAACAATCGTTTGCTCGAGATCGTGTACAATAGGTAACATGAAAATACTGGACCATGTGTATCTAATTGCTGCAGGCTAGCTTGTTATTAACATCTGGGAAATAATGATATGATTGCAACAATCCCCTTATGCAATGAATTAAGTTTTGTCCGGTCCTTAATTAGACAATTTAATTAGGCCTAAGTGACCGCTTTATCTGGCGACCACATTTATATGGGAACACTTTAATGGGACCGTGCCACAACACACTCTCAAGTCTATCAAAGTCATGCGTCATGAATTTTCAAACCATGAAAAGACCTCTTTCTACTTTCTTTTATTTCAAATTGTAGAAGACGGTTGGATCCATAATTTGCCATTACTACATACATATATTTCAATTGTAACTTCTATTATTCATATAAGTCGGACCAACCATTGAGACTTACGAAATACGAAAGAGCTCTCTTTTTCTTCACACTTTGCCTTTGCCAAAATGAAATGTTTGCTTATAGGAAATTCTTAACGTATAGATGGTTTATTCTAGATACAAATTAACAAATGATTGTGATTTAAACTAACTAAATTTAACTAGTATACAAACTCCCTGCATTTAGTTTGATGTGATGTTTCTTAATTTATTAGATATTTAAACCGATTAGTTGTTATTACTTTCCTCAAAAGGTTTCCTAAAGTATGAAAAGGGAATATAAATATTAGTAATTTAATTGGGGTTATAGACCAGATGTTGAAACGTTTACTTTGAAAATGATGGCTGCAACCAATTGATGTATGTGTAAATACATAGTTATCTTTATTATAACATCATCTGCTTACTGTTTTTCTTTCAACTCTCAACTTTCAACAGTGCAAATTTTATCTACTGCACACGTATAGTTAAACGGATAAGTGATTAAATTTGTGATTGTTTTTGGATGATTATTGCAGGATGAAGACATACTTGATTGATGGATTCTGTTGTCATACACACAATGCTGCATGGCATACGCTGCACAATATCATCTGCGGAACTGCTGGAAGAATGGGAGATTATTTGGATGTGGTTCAGAAAAATTTATCTTGCACTGTCAATGTGTTTCATGGCAGAGATGATGAGCTCATTCCGGTTGAATGCAGTTACAATGTGCAGTCTAGAGTTCCTCGTGCCAACGTCAAGATTATCGAGAAAAAAGATCACATTACAATTGTTGTTGGAAGACAGGAAGCCTTCACGAGAGAACTGGAGAAAATTTGGAATTCTTCAAGCAGTTGATTGAAAGATAGCAGAACTGGAGGAAGAAACTTTTTGTGCTCTGAAGTCTGAATGGTATCTTATTGCTGCTCTTGAGAAGATATGCAGCCAACATAAAAGTTTTATCCAAACAAACCATTCAAGGGAAATGGATAAAAGAATATAATTGTTTAGTATATAATGCATAAGCAAAGTTTGTATCTACCGCTTTCTTCATCATGTGTGAAGCTTTTTTTTTACATAGGACAAAATTGATATTAGTATGTTTATCATTTTCAAGTTGATGCTTTAATTTAATTATAAATATCAAATTTATATATATGTTCCCTCTTCTTTTTTTAGACCATATATATTCTTGCTAAACTCAACTTCAACACGAAAGTACACGAACAACATATATAATTAAGCTTGACTATGATACATGCAATTAAGTTGGTTGCTGCTAGATCGGCAACCGCTTAGTTGTGAAAGTTATTAAATGAACATTGAACAGCAGACTCATAACAGTAAGTGTTGCTGGTAGCATTGCTTGTTCTTGTTCCATTTATTTAATGTAAGCTTCTCTGTTTCCAGTTTTCATTATTAGCCACCTTGCTACTATTGTGCATCTTGAAAAATTTAAACTCTCTTCATCTCCTCTGACTTCCTGCAAATAGGCATTGTAAGACTGTAAGAGTAGCTAAGAGAGTACTTGTTTTTTCAGCCCTTGACTAACTAAACTGCCTATCTTAGCTCGCAAACAGTAAATATAAACTGTATAAATATTTACCTTGTAGGTTAATAGTTGCCGGTTTGTTTTGACTGTAAAAGTTTCTCAAGTTGAAATATGTATTTAAATAAATTGGTAATTTATTTTATTTTTGTGATTTCATTTTATATATATAAAAAATGTTCACTATTAACTCAAAAATAAAATTTTCATTTCTTATTGTAAATAACTTTAATAATAATTAATTTTAATTTTCAAGAAGTGAAATTGATCAATTTTTGACTAAATATGAAAAATTATCGATTCTTTTTTTTTAAATCTAAAAATTATATTTTAAAATAAACTAAATATATTCTCCAATAATTTTTTTATTATTTCCAATTATATGGTACATGTAAACTTCAGTTAAAATTGATCAACACTATAAGAAATCAGGCCATTTACGACGGTTTTTTTGAACTGGAATCGTCGTAATTGAGACATTTACGATGTAAAATTTTTGTCATTTTTGCTCGAGTAATAAGTTCAATTTTTAGTTATAAAATAAAATTTTGTCGCCAATTAGTAAGTAGAGGCCATATTCTCAATCAAAAGCCGAAATAGACATGTAAATAGAAGAAGGCTGTATTTTTCATTTACAATAATTATAAGTGTATGATTCAAATTAATACAGACATGTGATGAGCATAAAATATGTGGTTTTCTGTCGGCTAACCTAATTCAGGAAACTTTTAATACACAGTCTAATTAATCTTGACTTGCATATTTGCATGAATGATCTACAGTCTACACATGCTTGATCACTTCCCTGGACAACATAAAGTTGTTGAAAGATACAACCTAACAGTTCGCTAGCTGTACTCGTTGGGCTTGGCTTATAAGAATTTTTTATTTTTGCTAATAATTAAAACTAGTAGATAACCCGTTTAGATCAAAATATCAATATTTAATAATGATTATAAAAATTAATTTTAATTTTTTTTTATTAAAATATATAATAAATAAAATTGTACGATTATTGCAATTTTTATTTTTAAATTATATGTAGCTTTCATTATTTCAAATCTTATTATAACAACAAACTCAACGTTATTATGTATCTATTATTAAAAAAGACATAACTAATATTTTACATCAAAATTTTAGTCGCGACACAATTGATGGATAATTTAACAAAAAATTAAATCAACAGCACTAAGTAATTGCATATTAAATTTCTTATTGTTAGCTGAATTTGTATTTTTATATAGTTTGTAATTGCATAATTTTTTCTGATAAAATATTCATTATGTATGTATAAATTTGCAATTGGTGCTAAAATAGCATTCTGTATGTACGTAAGAATCTAGCAATTACAATTACAATGTATATACGATTTTGTTTATATAAAAACAATATAATTATGTGGTATATAAGAATCAAAAAACGGGTAAAGTATTACATATAAAATTATAAGTCATATATGAATAAAAAAGAATAAAAATGGTATATTTAGAGGTATAGCAAGATTTAAAAAAGGGTGAAACCAAAAGTTCGTAAAACTGAAAAGAGGTGAAACCAAAGTATCCTTTAGAAGATGATTTCCTTATTAATTAATAATAACACTGTTTAAATGATTCCATTTTACTATTTTAATAAAAAAGAATTCTACGAAAAAAAGAAATATCGTAATTATAATATGATTCCGATCTATATTTTGTTTAATCGACATGAAAGAGAACTATAAGGGTGGAACTAAAATACGGCGTAACCGTACTAAAATGAAACCAAGTACCCTATCAAGAAATAATTTGGAGTTCTACGAAAATAGAATTGTAATCATATCACGGTTTGAACAATTTTATTATTTTCTAGTGGTGAAACCAAAATACAACTTTTATAATATTCATACCATTTTATTAAAATGGAATTCTACCAACAAATTAAAAATTTCTAAATTAAAAAATTTCAATTTAAACACTTGGCCTATTTACTTGGTCGTGGTTTATATTTCTCGGAACCTATTTAGTTGAGCCAATTTATGAACTTATTTATTTTAAAATATAATTAAAAATAGCAATCAAACCTATAATAATAATAATAAAAAATTATGGCTTATAAAAAATTTAAAAATGAGTAAAAATAATACATATACAATTATAAGTCATATAGGAATAAAAAGAGATAAAAATAATACACTTGAAGTTATAAAATGTGAAACCAAAAGGTGGTCGGACTAAAAAATAAGTGAATATGTTTCGTTTATTAATAAAGAAAAACGGGTAAAAAATAATACATATAGAATTATAAGTCATATAAGAATCAAAAAGGATAAAAATATTACACTTACAGTTACACCATAAATCATAAAAACAAAAAAAAAACAAAAGTGATAGAACCAAAAAATAAGTGAAAATAAAGTATCACTTAAAAAATTTATTAATAATGAAAAACGGGTAAAAATAATATATATATATATATATATATATATATATATATATAGAATTATAAGTCATATCGAAATCAAAAAGATAATAATAATACAATTAAAGTTAGAGTTATAACATGAATCATGTGAAACCAAAAGATGGTGATACCAAAAAATAAGTGAAACCTAGTAATACTTGAAAGGAGGTTTCACTTATTAATAAACGTTATTAAAGCAAAGAACTGTCGTCATCAAGACCAGATTTAACGTGGTAACTGAGAGACAGAGCAAAATAAAAGAACTTTCAACAATGTCTAGTAATGCTTCACATGACAAACTCTTCCAGTCTTATTTATAAGGCACCATATGCATTTCTTACTTAATTTTTATAAATAAAAAATTAATTTCCCTCATTTTTACTTGTCTTTCTCCTCTCATCAATTTTCTTCCCTTCAATTATAATTCAAATATATTATACCTATAATTATTATTTTAAATATATTATTATTTTAATAATAAAATATAATTAGTGTTGGAAACAATGTACATAAATAATGTCCTAAACCACTTAGTGTGTTTATGGACACACCTGAAAATTGTAATCCTTGCTGTGTTATGATGGAAAATCACTTTGTTTAGACTGTGTAAAACCATGAATTTTTAAGCCTTATTCACTGGGCTGAGGTGCAGGTTGGGGAACGGGAAGAAACGTCTAGGTGTTGAGCTTAAGTTTTGGGCCTGCTTGTATTAAATTTATCGATGGGGGTGACCTGACCTGCCAGAGGGCACAGGGTGGCTCAAATTTTGTTATTGTAAAAAATAAGGTAAGGTTTTCTTAATAGTAAAGAAACAAAGTTATTATAAAAGAGATATGAACAGAATTTTGAAAACAATTAAAAAGCTACGCCTAGACGCTTAGTCAGAAAATATATTTATTATTCGGTAAAGAATAAGTTTTTCGACACTAATTAATTTTTTTTTTCTGTTCTCTCCCTATTTCTCTCCGAAAAATAAACCGCTTCCCTCGGTCAATCTGGTCATCTTCTTACTTTGATTACAATTCACAATATATATTTCTAATAGTAATATACTCCAACAACAATAACCCGAATAGAGTGACATTTTGGATTTTCTTCTTTGAACGCCTGATTTCGAAGTAGACAAAAGCCCGATTTGCTGGTTGCCTGATGATTGTTCTTCATAAGTCTGTTTTCATCAACCAAAAAGTCGTAGGGAGCGTTTAGTTCGTGATTAATAAGTCCGGTTAACAAGAATCGAAACCGCAATCACATGTATTTGTGTTTTGATTAACAATTTAGTGATAGTGAATGAGAACTTCATTCCCCTTAAATAGGTAAATCATTCCCCACATACCACTTGAGATATCATGTCATTTTCTTTCCCATTAACTCTATTACCTTACCTCTCATTTACATTCCCGTATCTGATTCCAACTAACGATCCAAACGCCCCCTTAGTATACGTATGCCATTTTTTTAGGAGTTATCCCACATCGTTTGTGGAAGGGGCAGATTGCTAGAATATAAGCAGTCATATAACTTCATTCGTATGAGAACTTTTGGTAGGTTCCAAAAACAAATCTGTGAGGGCTCGACCCAGAGGGGACACTGTAATACTAATTTGGAGTTAGGCCTGCTAAACAAGCCCAACAAATGCTATAAGAGCTATGGTTATAAACGGTCCTGAATAATCTCAGACGGGCTCCCAGAATGGACCTAGGAGGAGGTAGATGGGCTACCCAGTATGGGCTCAAGCAAAAGGTGGGTGGACCTTCCAGTATGGGCCTAGGGGGAGTCAGAAAGCCAGAAGGATTCCAGTATGGGTCAACGGGGAGTCAGATCACACAATCAGGTGGCAGATTCGGTAGGTGTCGAGCTCGATGTGTGAAGGGGAGATTGTTAAGAGTTATCCCACATCATTTGTGAGAGGGACAAATTGCTAGAATATAAGCATCCAAACAACTCCATTAATATGAGGCCTTTTAGGAGGTGCCTGTTGTGCAAGATATGCCTATACAATAACAAAACTAAGTCACATTGACAACCCTGAGATTTAGTTGTTTGATAATCAATTTTGTATTCTGTATTGTATTTCTTGAGTCTGTAAAAAGGTTAGAAGATTAGACTGGAGTATTTTTCAGTAAACAGATTCAAGCTAAGGAATAAACTCTGAAAGAAGATCAAGCCATGATCATGACTCAGAGAAAAGTGTAGAAGCTTGGAGTTGAATAAAACTGTTTTATGAAAAATGTTCTAAGTCAAGATATTGACAAGTCACAGATCAAGTTATATCGAGAATTCATTTGAGAAGCTCAGATTAACTTATCGAGAATTCCAAAATGACTTATAGAGAAGTCTCAGAGATATCGACAAGTCAAATGAAGATGTAGAGAACTGTAGATATCGAAAATTCATTTCTGCATGTGGAGAACTCAGAGATATCGACAAGTCAAAATGAAGATGTGAAAAATTGGAGATATCGACAAGTCAGTTTCTCATTAGAGATCTCAGATATATCGACAAGTCAAAATGTATATAGATATCTCAGAGATATCGACAAGTCATTTCTACATTTAGAGATCTCAGACATATCGACAAATCATTTCACATGTAAAGATCAAGAGAGCTCGACAAGTCAAATATACCTATAGAGAACTCAGAGATCTCGATAAGTCATTACACTTATCGAGATGTCACTTCTCTATAGAACAAATTAGAGATGTCGATATGCCTCTCAAGTACAGAATGCAAACAAATTGAATATCCAAGATCATCATTCAACAAACGATCTATCAACTAGATTGAAAAGTCTACAAAGTAGCAAGGATAATACAAGATCAAGGGCCAAGATTAATTGGACAAAGGATGGTCATAGACCTGCAAGATTCCACACGGATTTGCTAAGCTAGAAATGGAAATAGAAAAAGGTTGCTTTAGAAAGTAGTTTAATACATTTTAGTGCAAGTCTTATAAACCCATGCTGCTAGTGTAAACATGCACTGGTCCTTAGTTTAGAAGTAACAAACAGATTCATATTTTCTTGTATTCTTTCAAGGAAGAAGCCGAGTTCTTATATTTTTAAGAACACATAATTTGTAGCAAGACAAAATTAATTAATACAAATTAAGTGAGTTTTCAAATATTGTGCTTGTTGTTTTATTTCTGTCAAAACACAATATCTCTACAAATTAGAAACTGCTTTGTTCATCTAATATCCAACTGTTTAAAAAGACTAAAAATCCAAAGAAACAGATTCACCCCCCTCTGTGTTGTACTAAATATCTAACAAGTGGTATCAGAGCAAAATCTGAAAGTAAACAGATAAAGATCTTGGAAGTATGAGTGCACAAAAGATAAGCAGTATCAAGATACCAGCCTTTGATAAAATCAACTATACACTTTGGAAAAAGAAGATGATGCTGTTCATAAGGATGGCCAACCCACTATATATCCAGATTCTCAAGAATGGCCCTTTTACTCCCATGGAAAAGGTTGATGAATCTACTGATGGAGACATGGTCATCCAAGCTCATAATGACCCCAAAGACCCCTCAAAATACACTGAATTTGAAAAGGAAAAAGTCTCTCTGGATAGTAGCCTGCAACTAATTCTGATAGAGTCACTTGACAATGTCATGTACAACAATATTGTCAACTATGACACAGCCAAAAAGATATGGGAAAATTTTGAGATTTTGTGTGAGGGTACAGAGGAAGTAAGATCAAATCAAAGGATAATACTGGTGTCTCAATATGAGGGTTTCATGGCAAAGCTTAAAGAAGAAATTACTGAAGATTTTGAAAGGTATAACAAATTGATAAATGATTTGCAATTTCATGATAAATATTATGAAGCAGAGAAGGTTAACCTAAAGTTCTTGCTAGCTCTTCCTGACCACCTTGAATAAAAAATATCAGCTATTAGAGAAGGAAGAGACTTTAGCAGAATAACACTGGAAGTTTTGTATGGGATCTTGAAAACATATGAGTTTGAAATATTGCAAAAAAAGTTATTAAAGGCAAATCAAGGACATGTGGTTGATGGTTCCAGTGCCTTTGCTGTTAATGACAATGAAGCAAGTGAAGATGAACAAGATGCTCAAGCTCTAGTTATTCATGGTGTGGAGCAAAAGAACAAAGTACCTCAGAAACAAGTTGTTTTTGAGCTAGAGGAAGATAAATTCTACACCTTGATGAGCTAGATGAGATGGACCAATCTATGGATTACTTGGCTAGAAAATTTTCTAACATAAGGGTCAAAAAGCCAAGATTTTTCAAGAACAAGGGACAATCTTCAAACAACAACAATTGAAAACAAAAAGATCATTATAACTCAGCTAACAAAGGTGTCTACAAGACTGGATCTGTTGACAGATCAAAGATAAGGTGCTTCAACTGTGATGAGTTAGGTCACTTTGCTACTGATGAAGAAACGTCAAGGAAAGGCTTACATAGCTGAAGGCAAGAGTTGAGATGACACTGATGAAGAAGATGAGAATGAAGAGTTTGGAAACTATGCACTTATGGATCTTGAGCAAGGAAAATCATCCTCATCAAAATCGGAGGTACCAACTCTAACTACCATTGATTTAAATACAAGCCAATATAAAGAAACTGTTGAAAAAATGAGTGTAGAGATGTTTCATATCCACACAAGCATGGTGGCGGCTAATGAGAAAGTGAGTAGACTGTCAAAGATAAATGAGAAGCTTGAGATTGAGAAGCAAGAATTGGAACTACAGCTTGTTGAGCTTGAAACTGTTAAGCAAGAAAATGAATATTTGAAGAACAAGCTCAAGTGTGCAAGTGAAATAGAAGCTGTGTTGATGGAAAAGTTGGGGAAGAATGAGGTAAAACTGAAGTCTTTCAGAAATGCATCTCAGTTGGTTGGAAAGTACCATGAGAATAACAAGCCATGTGCTAACATAACTATTGGTTTGGACTATGATGCCTTGAACAACAATAAGAAAAATAAAGGTGACAAAGGTAAAATAGTTGCCAATCAAGATGTCCCTGTTATGCTGAGAAAAGCTGATGCACCTTTGTTCAAAGCATGTGAAGTCAATTTCAGTGAAGAAGAGTTGGTAATCAAGCAAGAACTTGCAAATGAAGATACTGAAAAGAAAAATAAAGAAACCACTCCTATTGCTGAAATTAAGAAGAAGCCCATGGTCAACCAAGTTTCTAAGATACCAATCAAAGAAATCAAGATTGAGAATGCAGGAAAGAAAAAGAAGAACAAGAATGGAAAAATTGGAGTAAACAAGAGCAATAACTTTGCATTTGTTGCAGATACTCCTAGAAAAGAATGTCAGAAGTGTGTCTCTACAAATCACCTAACTCACTTTTGTAAAAAGGCTGTTAGTGAGCCAAAAATGGGAACATGCAAATACAATGAAGCAAAGGCTGAAGATCCCTATTCCTCCCGTGACAAGTTTGATTGCATTCCTTGCCAAATGAAAGTGATGATAAGCTGTGATAAACTGAGAGTAGATCTACAACTAAAAAGGAAAATACAAATCAAGCATTGAACACTGTTATTTCTGAATCATCATATTCTACTTCTGCAAATTTTATTTACAAGAAGAAAGTACCTAACACTGCTTGTGTAGCTAAACACAGTTAATCCTCATTGTGTGCAAGAAAATATGAAGAAAGTCATATGGATCATAGAGAGTGGACGCTCTAGGCATATGACAGGTGATAAAACCCTACTATCACAATTTGAGGGAATGGCAAACCCATTAGTGACTTTTTGAGACAACAATAAAGGATTCACAATGGGATATGGCAAGTTAATTTCTAGAAATATTATCATTGATGATGTAGCACTGGTGGCTGGTCTTGAGGTATATCTCCTGAGTATTGTTGTGCATATGTTGTGTACTTGATGATTTCATAAACAAAACATCTAAGTAGATGTTACTTAGTGAAATAATGTAGCACTCGACGGATAAGAATTATAGTCCCGACGGATAACTCATTACAGTCCCGACGGATGTTAACTTATTATCCATCGGGTTAGTAGCTTATGTAATAATGAGTCTGTAGCACAGTTCTGTATACATCTTTGTATAGATTCTGTAGTAGTCTACAAGTCATGTTGAACTAGATATGCAGAATATGTTGATTAACTGTATATAAATGATGTCTTGTAATTCTGCATAAGTGAAATGAAGTCAAGTGCCAAAATAGCTACCAACGTATGATTAACAAAGCCATCGATGGATGATCAAATGACTATCAACGGATGTTTAATATAGCAGTCGATGGATAATCAATGAAGCCATCAACGGATGTTCAGAAAGTCGACGGATGATCATATATCTAACGGATACTCATAAAGTCCAACGGATGATCATATAAAGAATTCAAACAGCAGTTGAACAGTGAAAACTGAGCACAGCCGTCGAGATGTATACAAATCTACTGTGGAAGCCCATTGACTGGGTAAAAGAAGACGAAAAGCAGCAAAGCTTAAGACTGATAGTTTTTATATGTATTCGGTCTTTTTTACTTTGTAATCTTGGTAATATATAAACCAAGAACGTAGCAAATAAAAAGGGAGAGCAGAGATACAAAAGAAAAATAGAGAAATCTTTGTAAGCAGAATCTTTAGCATTTTCCTGTATTCACAGTAGTTCAATTTGTAAGCAGCTGTGAGCATTCTTGCACACAGAGTCCTCTCGATATATAATATATATCTCTGGTGGAATTGTTTAAATCTACCAGAAAGTTTTTAAAGACTCTTGTTTTTAACTACTTATGTTTTGATTCAATTAAGTTTCTATTCCGCATTGTGCTAATCAAAACACTTATATCTATATTCGAGTTGAACATTTTTATTTCGAGAAAAAGGTTCAAGAATTCCATTCAACCCCCCTTCTGTAATTTTTGCTATATTGTTAAGGGACTAACAATTGGTATCAGAGCAAGCTCTTAATCTACAAAGAGTTTAAATATCAAAACAATTCAGCAAGATGAACAAGAAAGACGTTGGAGTCAAGATTCCTTTTCTAGATAAAGATAATTACCATCATTGGAAGGTAAAGATGCATCTTCATATGCTTTCTCAAGATGAGGCCTATGTGGACTGAATAGAAAGAGGCCCTCATGTTCCAATGAGAGCTGCAACAGGAAACGAGCCATCAGTTCCCAAGCCAAGGCACAAATGGTCTGATGCTGATATTGAACAAGTCAGGAAGGATAAAAAGGCCATGAACATTCTGTTCAATGGAGTTGATGCAGACATGTTTGACAACATTATCAACTACAAAACTGCCAAGGAAGTCTGGGATACTATACAGATAATCTGTGATGGCACTGAGCAAGTTAGAGAAAACAAGATGCAGCTCTTGATTCAGCAATATGAGCATTTTCACAATGAGGAAAGTGAGTCACTCACTGACATTTTTAGTAGATTTCAAAAATACTAAATGCTCTTAAGTTGCATGGAAGAGTCTATCAGACCAAAGACTCTAATCTGAAATTCCTTGGATCTCTTCCAAAGGAATGGAAACCAATGACAGTCTCATTAAGAAACTCACAAGATTATAAAGAGTTTACTTTGGAGAGACTGTATGGCATCTTGAAGACCTATGAGCTTGAGATAGAGCAGGATGAAAGGATGAAGAGAGGAAAGAAGAAAGGAGGATCCATTGCACTAGTTGCTGATTTGGAAAAGGAGAAGGAAGTGAAGATGGAAGCTGTTGAGTCAACTTCTAAGGTCTGTGAGAACAAGGGCAAGGGGCTTGCAGTAGAAAGTGAAGATTCATTGAGCCAAGATGACATGGAGGACATTGATGAGCACCTAGCATTTCTATCCAGGAGATTTGCCAAGCTCAAGTTTAAGAAGAACTTTGGAGCAGCCAAGCCAAATAGAAACATGGTGGATAAGTCAAAATTCAAATGTTTCAAATGTGGTTTGGCAGGGCATTTTGCAAATGAGTGTAGAAAGTCAGATTCCAGTAAGAAAAGGTTTGAGTCTGTGGATTATAAGCAAAAATACTTTGATCTACTTAAACAAAAGGAAAGGGATTTTATTACATAAGAGAATGACTGGGCAGCAGATGGTTTGGATGAAGATGAAGATGTCAGTTATGTCAATCTAGCCCTAATGGCCAAGTCTGATGAAACAGAGACAAGTTCCTCAAGCAATCAGGTAATTACTACAAACCTTGCACATTTATCTAAAGATGAGTGTAATGATGCCATAAATGACATGTCTACAGAATTATATCATTTGCGTGTTACACTTAAGTCTCTTACTAAAGAAAATGCTAAAATAAAAGAAAACAACTTGTTTTTAAGTGAGAGGAATAATGTGCTTGAGTCTCAGTTTGTTGATTTTGAGAAACTAAGAATTGAGTGTAAGATTGCCAAGGAGGAATTAACTGAGTCCTTGAAAAAGGAAGAGATTTTAAAGAAGCAGCTCGAGCGTGAACAAGAGGTGATTAAAGCATGGAAAACATCCAGGGATGTCCATGCTCAAATCACCAAAGTTCAAGGAATTGAGTCTTTTTGTGATGAAGCCTGGAAAAAGAGTAAAGAGAAACTAGAACCTAATTTGGTAGATGGTTTGCTGACAGATGTAGACTCGACGGATGATGAGGACTATCCGTCGGATAACAAAAAGTGTTATCCGTCGAAAGATGAAAATCCTCATCCGTCGGCTGTGAGCAAGCCCATTAGCAAAGCCAAACTAATCAAGCTGAATGAGAAGTATGGGTCTTTTCCAAGAACTTTGTTTCAGGAGAGTCAAGTCAAGTTAAGAAAGGAAAAAGGGCTAATGTTGGTCACATGACTGTCAAACAGTTAAGTGACAGACTTGAGAAAATTGAGATAAAAACAGAGACTAAAAGGAAAAACAACAGGAATGGTAAAGTAGGGATTAACAAACACAATAACTACACACATGATAAATATGCTCCTAGAAAAATCTGTGTCAAATGTGGTAGTGTAAATCATTTGTCTGTTAATTGCAAATCTGCCATGCCTACTCCCATGTCTGTTCAACTCAATTTCCTAACATGAATACCATGCCTCCCATTCCTGTTAATGCTATGCCTACACAGAACATGAATGCACAGTTTGCTAATATGTCTTTTACATCTAATCCATATTATGCTGCATACAGTATGCCTCAAATGCCATTTAGCATGCCTTACTGGAATAACATGTTTACACCAAGCATGCCATTTCCTGTTAGCCATAATATGCATAATAATTCTATTGCATTAAATGGTTTCAAAGGTCCAACCCAAATGACTAAGGAAGAATCTGAAATTCCTAAGTCAAATGAATTAAGACCTAAGAAACAGAAGAAGAAAGCTAACAAGGCAGGACCCAAGAAAACTTGGGTACCAAAATCAACTTGATTTGATTTTGATGTGTGCAGGGAAACAGAACGAATCTTTGGTACTTGGACAGTGGTTGTTCAAGACACATGACTGGTGATTCTACCCTGCTCACAGAGTTTAAGGAGAGAGCAGGCCCAAGTATTACTTTTGGAGATGACAGCAAGGGTTATACTGTGGGATATGGCTTGATTTCAAAGGACAATGTCATCATCGAGGAGGTTGCCTTAGTGGATGGTCTTAAATACAATCTGTTGAGTATCAGCCAGCTTTGTGACAAAGGCAATTCAGTAACCTTCAACAAAGAAGCCTGTGTTGTGACTAATAATCAAAGCAACAAAGTGGTTCTCACTGGTGTGAGAAGAGGAAATGTGTACCTAGCTGATTTCAACTCAACTAAAGCAGAATCTGTAACTTGTCTTCTCAGTAAAGCAAGTCAGGATGAAAGTTGGCTATGGCACAAAAAGCTATCTCATTTAAACTTCAAGACCATGAATGAGCTGGTAAAGAAAGAATTGGTAAGAGGTATTCCTCTAGTGGAGTTTTCAAAGGATGGAATGTGTGATGCCTGCCAAAAAGGGAAGCAGATCAAAGCATCATTCAGGAAGAAACTTGATTCAACAATTGAAGAGCCTTTACAACTGCTTCACATGGATTTGTTTGGACCAGTCAATGTATTGTCCATCTCAAGGAAAAGATTTTGCCTAGTAATTGTAGATGATTTCTCAAAGTTCTCTTGGACATATTTTCTAAAGTCTAAAGATGAGGCTAGTGAAATCATCATCAATCACATAAGGAAAGTCAACAATCATCCTGATTTCAAAGTTAGAAGAATCAGGAGTGACAATGTAACTGAATTCAAGAATTCTGTCATGAGAGCATTTTGTGAAGAAAATGGGATACTGCATGAGTTTTCAGCAGCAAGGACTCCACAACAGAATGGAGTAGTGGAAAGGAAGAACATATCACTTATTGAAGCTGCAAGGACAATGCTTGAAGAATCTAAACTACCAACATATTTCTGGGCCGAAGCTGTAAATACTGCATGCTACACTCAGAACATTTCTCTGATTAATCAAGCAAGATGCATGACTCCCTATCAATTGTTCAAGAACAAGAAGCCAACTCTAAACTTTCTTCATATCTTTGGCTGCAAATGCTATATCCTGAGAAATCAAACTGATCAAAATGGGAAGTTTGATGCTAAAGCAGATGAAGGAATTTTTGTTGGATATGCTGTTGGTAAAGCATATAGAGTCTACAATCTAAGAACCAACATTGTTGTGGAATCTATACATGTTGTATTTGATGATAAAAAGATTGAAGGACTAAAAGATGGAGATTACCATGAGAGCCTCAAATTCGACAATGTGGAGATGGTTAGTGATGACAGTGATGATGAGAGTGATCAAGAAACAGTGTCTAAAGATAATGTAGACAAATCTACCACCGATGAAGCACAAAACTCAACATCCGTGGAGTTGCATAATGCTTCATCCGTCGGAAGGCAATCTGTGTTATCCGTCGGAAGACAACCTGCCTCATCCGTCGGTACTCAAAATTCACCATCCATTGGGTTATCAAAAGGAGCAGGAGGTCAAGACAGATCACCTATAGAAAATTCTCCTTTCTTAAATCAAAGATCCACAAACTCAGGGGGAGTTTCTAGCAATCAAAACTCAATCACACATCAAGACAATCATGAGGTCTCTTCATCTAGAGCTAATCTACCTCAACAAAGGAAATGGACAAAAGATCACCCCTTTGAGCTTATCATTGGTGATGTTTCTTCTAGAGTTCAAACAAGAAGAGCAACTCAGGAAGAATGTCTATACAACAGCTTTATGTCAAAGGAAGAACCAAAGAAGGTAGAAGAAGTTTTGTTGGATCCTGATTGGATTTTAGCTATGCAGGAGGAGCTAAACCAATTTGAAAGGAATAATGTATGGAAGCTGGTACCCAAGCCTAAAGGAAAGAATCCAATAGACACCAAGTGGGTATTCAGAAACAAGATGGATGAAAATGGCATAGTAATCAGGAATAAAGCTAGATTGGTTGCTAAGGGTTATTGTCAGCAAGAAGGAATAGATTTTGATGAACTTTTGCTCCTGTTGCAAGACTTGAAGCCATCAGAATCTTCTTAGCCTATGCAGCCCATGCCAATTTTAAGGTTTATCAAATGGATGTCAAATGTGCCTTTCTAAATGGAGATTTGGAGGAAGAAGTGTATGTTAGTCAACCTCCTGGTTTTGAAGATCCAAATTTTCCAGAATATGTCTATTATCTTCTGAAAGCACTTTATGGACTGAAGTAAGCACCTAGAGCCTGGTATGACACTTTATCAAAGTTCCTTTTGGAAAATCATTTCACAAGAGGTACTGTAGATAAAACTTTATTTTTCAGAAATGTTAATGGCTCTAGTATACTTGTTCAAATTTATGTAGATGATATTATCTTTGGCTCTATAGATGAGAAACTTTGCAAAAAGTTTGCCAAATTGATGCAAAGTAAGTATGAAATAAGCATGATGGGAGAACTAACTTACTTTCTTGGTTTGCAAGTTAAGCAAGTTAGTGATGGAATATTCATTAGTCAATCTAAATATATTTTTGATCTTTTAAAGAAGTTTGATCTAATGGATTGCACATCTGCAAAAACTCCCATGGCCACTGCAACTAAGCTTGAACTAAACACTACTGAAAAGTCTGTGGATATTTCAAGTTATAGAGGCATGGTTGGCTCACTTCTGTACTTAACAGCTAGTAGACCAGATATAATGTTTGCTACATATTTATGCTATAGATTTCAGGATGATCCTAGAGAATCTCACTTGATAGCTATTAAGAGAATTTTCAGATATCTCAAGGGAACACCAAAACTTGGCATTTGGTACCCTAGAGATTCTGGTTTTAATCTAATTGGTTATTCAGATGCAGATTATGCAGGTTGTAGAATAGATAGAAAGAGCACAACAGGAACTTGTCAATTTCTAGGAAACAAGCTTGTGTCCTGGTTCAGTAAAAAACAAAATTCAGTTTCTACTTCTACAGTTGAAGCTGAATATATTGCTGCTGGCAGTTGCTGTGCACAGATTTTATGGATGAAGAATCAATTGCTAGACTATGGTTTGCAAGTTGAAAGGATTCCTATTTTCTGTGATAACACAAGTGCAATTGCCATCACTGAAAATCCAGTGCAACATTCAAGGACAAAGCACATAGACATCAAGTACCATTTCATAAGGGAACATGTGATGAATGGTACTGTGGAATTACATTTTGTTCCAAGTGAGAAGCAACTTGCAGATATCTTTACCTAGCCACTGGATGAATCCACCTTTTCAAGGTTGGTAAGTGAGTTAGGTATGCTTAATTACTCTTAAATTTATCTGAGTTATTTTGCAAGTTGTAATGAAGCCAGAAATTTAGTTAATCTTTTAATCTTGGATGAAATTTTGGCTAAGTCAAAATTTGCATCTCGACGGATGACCCTTATCCATCGAGTTTAGTCATCCGTCGATATACTACTTGCTAATAAAAGTCAATTATTTTTCTGGAATACTTTATGTCTCGACGGATATCAGTTTATCCTCATCTGTCGAATTGTCTAAATCTCAGCCGTTAATTCCCTGAACATTATCCATCGAGTATACTTACAGTTTGTAAGCATTACACGACGGATAATGGGTGGAATTTTTACAGTTTTATTTTAAAACGGCTATTTTAGGCAATTTCTATTGGTTAATTTACTTTACTTTATTATTTTTATCAGTTATTTTTAAGATAGTATAAAAGCTTATTTCATAGCAATTGTTTTCTTTTATCTTTCTCAAATTCAACTGCTTTTATTTCATTCTCTCTCAAGCAAATATTCTCCTTCTCTTCAAGCTTTCATTCTCTAACAATGGCTCCTGTAGTAAAGATTATGTCTCAAAATGGGTTCATTTATGAGAAAAACAACTTCACTGCTTTGGTCAATAAGGGTATTCAGCAATCAGAGGACTATCACAAGATGATGGACTTTGTGAAGAATTGCAAGCTAAATTATGCCTTGCTGGAGTCACCCACAATCTTCTGTGAGGTTGTTGAAGAGATGTGGACCACTGCTATTTACAACTCTGCTGACAAGACCATCACTCTAACCATCAAAGGTAATGAGTTTTGTATCAATAGTGATGTAATAAAAGCATGTTTCAAAATTCCTGATAATAGTGTGACTTCACCACACAATGACACTGATATTATCAATATGCTTAATTCCATTCACTATGCACTTTCCACTTCTAAAATGAGTGATATTAGGAGAATGGGTCTTAGGAAGGAATGAAGTTTCATGTGTGATGTAGTTACTAAGGTCTTCTCTGGAAAAATCAGTAATTTTGATTCAGTGAATATTTCCATGCTTAACATGCTATACATGCTAGTTACAGATAAATTTTACAACTTCAGTGACCTTATCATGTTTGAGTTAGGATACAAATTTGGAGAGCTAAATAAAAGAGGGAAGAATGTTTAATATGCCAGATTTCTTATGTTATCGGCTAACCACCTCTGTAAAGAAATAGTTCTTGAGAACCCTAACAACAAACTGGATTGTTGGGTTCAAGAGAGGAGGATCATTGCAGATCTGAATAGGGCCAACCATCACAGGGATGTGCCAATGTTCTACTTTCCTGTAATGCAGGCACCTCAGGTAAGTGAGGTAAGTTCATCCATCCCAACAACTATTCCAACCTCCACTATTTCTTTGACTTCAGGAGAAGCTATGGCAACTGTGCCAATAACCAAACAGTTGCCTACCAAAGCCTCCAAACCCTCTACAATTTCCAAATCTAAATCAAAGAAAACCCCCTCTGGTATCTCTCAAAAGATACAAGTTGTAAAATCCACAAAAGCAAAAGAGGGGAGTGTGAAGGAGGGAAAGTCAGGTGAGGGAAGGGGTGAACATCAAAGAAACCCCAAGAATAAGGATGGAGAGTTGAGTGAATCCCAGCCTAGCCACACTGCAGTTTCCCAACAAACTGCAGTGCTTAAAAAGGATAAAAGCTCACTTCTAGCTACATCCTCCTGTTATTCCTAGAAGACTAACAATGAGATTTACAGAAGGGGGGTTGAATGTAAATCTCAAAACTTTTTCAAGTTTTGAGCAGTTTATAAAGTTGTGTGTTCAAGAAGAACAAGTGTGTGAATTGCTTTAAGCTAATACAGACAGATATATATTCAAGCACAAATGTAAAGAACACAACAGACCTTAAAAACTTTTCTGGTGGATTTGTTGTTCCACCAGAGATGGTGTATTAGAAAATCTGTGTTCAACAATGTTGATCACAGCTGCATCCTAGTACAAACTAGATGAATTTTCTCTCAAGATATTTCTTAACAGCTCTGGAAAAATCTCTCTAATTACTAGCTTCTTCTTGGTTCATATATATATTACCAAGTGTACAAGTGAAAAACAATATAAAATTACAATAGTAAAATAAGTTCTTCACTTGCTTCTTTTCCTGTTCACTCAAGTACTTTGTTGACTATTGCAACTTTGTACAAAAGAAGAACGGCTGCTTTTTCTGTTGATCCTGAAATTCGGCTACCACATCTCAGTTTTCTCTGTCAACCCACGTGCCTCTGCTTGTAGGTACAACTACCACTTATCAACGGCTGATTAGCAGAACATCCGTTGAAGCTTTCATCCGTTGATGACTTCATCCGTTGAAGGATGTTATCCGTTGAAGCTTTCATCCGTTGATGCTCTCATCCGTTGAAGGATGTTATCCGTTGAAGCTTTAGAGACATCCGTTGAAGCTTAGCTTCTCATCCGTTGAAGGTCTTTTAAGTCATCCGTTGATACCACTTCATTTATACAAAATTACAAGGCATGAAATATTTACAATTGGCCTTCCTATCTGCATATCATCTAGTAGTCAACATGACTCATAGTTTCTCTCAACTTCTAAGAATTACAATTTTAAATACAGAGACTGAAATATGCTACAATACTAGACTTATTTCTAAGTAAAGCTACACCATCAACGGATAGCCAAAGTGGTCTTATCCGTTGAGGCTACAGACACTAAATTTCTACTTAAGTGTTTTGTTAAACATATCATCAAACTAATGCACATATATTCCTAACAATCTCCCCCTATTTATGTCTATAAGAACTGTAGGCATAAATTTCA